>NC_142759.1:33886431-34195092 GCF_054948205.1 Urtica dioica subsp. dioica | reverse complement strand
TATAAGCCTTGGGACTTGTGAAATTTAAAAATAATAGAATAATCCTACTGATTTTTTTACTTAATTTTATCAAGGGCCCTTTTATCAAACAAATTCACAACCTGTTTTGGGTTGAGCTGCTAACCACTGAACAATATCTTTGCCTTTACTAAAGCCTTAAATAGCTCACAGTAGTTTACTTTGCCTTCATCGTTATGTACGAAGAACACTCCATCTTCAGAAAATAAGTTTCAGTGTAGCATCTGTTAATTTCTGTGCAGCTTTTTTTTTCGTTATATAAAATGTTCTTCAGTATTTTTATGTGAAGGCACATGTCCTCTCTCTCTCTAATGTGCAAACATTATTGATTCTTTAAATTCAGATCTTTTAATTGATGTTCTGTTCAGGATGTGACGGCAACTAAAGGAAACGAGTTTGAGGACTATTTTTTGAAACGTGAGCTGCTAATGGGAATATATGAGAAAGGGTTTGAAAGACCATCCCCGATTCAGGAAGAGAGTATTCCAATTGCTCTAACTGGTAGTGATATTCTCGCTCGAGCTAAAAACGGTACTGGAAAGACGGCTGCGTTTTGCATCCCTGCCTTGGAAAAGATTGATCAGGATATTAATGTCATTCAAGGTATTTTATCTACGAAGGGATACTATTTTAGCACACCTGTTGATACTATGCAGTTTTTTTAAATTGCCACTAAATACCTTTAGTATTACTATTTGCTCACTATGGTATGCAAATATAGAACACTCCAGGATTGCATTAAGGTGGTTATTTTGATGTATTGTTTGCTGACCCGATGATGATTGTTTGCATCTTCATCTAGTTGTAATTCTCGTCCCAACCCGTGAGCTTGCTCTTCAGACTTCACAAGTTTGTAAGGAGCTTGGGAAGCACTTGAACATTCAAGTTATGGTTACGACTGGAGGTACTAGCTTAAAGGATGATATCATGCGTCTGTATCAACCTGTCCATTTACTTGTTGGTACTCCTGGAAGGATTTTAGATCTATCTAAGAAGGGTGTTTGCAACTTGAAAGAGTGCAGCGTGCTTGTTATGGATGAGGTATGTTTCTTGTTCTGAGCATCTGTAGAACTAAAAAAATGCTTTTTAGTGCAAGTTAAAATGTTGTTGGCAGGCACTTTCAGTGAATTTATTTTGTTATCAATGACATCCCATACAGTCAATAGTTCTATACATTTCTTATATATATATATATATATATATATGTGTGTGTGTGTGTGTGTGTGTGTCTGTGTATAATATTTTCAATTTGGTTGACATTAGCATATGAGCTGAGCCTATTGTGTTTTATTTTTCAGGCAGACAAACTATTGTCACCGGAATTTCAACCATCAATTGAGCAACTGATTGCCTTCTTGCCTCCAACTCGGCAAATTTTGATGTTCTCAGCAACATTTCCTGTTACTGTTAAGGACTTTAAAGATAGATATCTCCGTAAACCTTATGTAATAAACCTTATGGATGAGCTTACTCTAAAGGGTATTACACAATTCTATGCTTTTGTCGAAGAAAGACAGAAAGTTCACTGCCTGAACACTCTTTTTTCAAAGGTATGGTTTTAACTGAACTACATTACGTTTAGTTTTGTAGTTTAGAATATTATATACAGTTTCCTATCTCCTTTCCGAACTACATTATGATTCTTTCGTTATGTCCTTTCCAGCTTCAAATAAACCAATCCATCATCTTCTGTAATTCTGTGAATCGGGTAGAACTGTTGGCCAAGAAAATTACAGAACTTGGCTATTCTTGTTTTTATATTCATGCCAAGATGCTCCAAGACCACCGAAATAGGGTATTTCATGACTTCCGCAATGGTGCATGCAGGAACCTTGTTTGCACTGGTACGTCATTGTTTCTCACGACCATACTTTTTGGGGGTTTGAATTTGCAATGCATTTGGGTGACCTCATAATCTGTTTCATTGAACAGTTCAGCTTCAATAGGTTATGGCTTATAACTGTAATGATTGGTATTAGGTCTTAAATATATACTCTTTCACTCACATCATAGACTCTTGTAAGTTATACTGATAACTTGTTATCGGATGTACTATGCTAGTTACAAAATTAGTTCTGTTTTTAATTTGCAATTCATAATGCTAATATACTCTCTATGTGGGGATTCAAATTACAGATTTATTTACTAGAGGAATAGACATTCAAGCAGTTAATGTTGTGATAAATTTTGACTTTCCGAAGAACTCAGAGACATATCTGCACAGGGTATGTACATGGCTTTATTTACATGCCGATTTTCTTATATATTTGCCTCGTATCTTTATGGTTTATATCTCATGCAGGTTGGTAGATCCGGAAGGTTCGGGCATCTTGGTTTAGCTGTGAATTTGATCACATATGAGGACCGCTTTAACTTGTATGCTCTCTCGTTTGCATCTGGACTGCACGCACCTTACATGCAGCTTTTAATATCTTAAATATTACAACATGCATCAATTTTCTAACAGGTATAGGATTGAGCAAGAACTTGGGACCGAGATTAAACAAATTCCACCACATATTGATCAGGCGATATATTGCCGGTAACGTGGCTGTGGAAATT
The DNA here is from genome assembly GCF_054948205.1 of Urtica dioica subsp. dioica. Classification (NCBI taxonomy): domain Eukaryota; kingdom Viridiplantae; phylum Streptophyta; class Magnoliopsida; order Rosales; family Urticaceae; genus Urtica; species Urtica dioica. Next base: position 34,192,512 of record NC_142759.1, on the reverse strand, counting down.
GAGTCAAAATGGTGAGAAATAGTAATATCCTCTTCGAAGTGTACAATTCACATGTCATAAATACCTAAAATCCAGTTCTTGAAACAAAATGACAGGTTGTGGTGTTTCCCTTTTCTTGAAGGTGGTTGACGAAGCGCATAGTTATGAAGGTATCTTAGCTCTCGATGTCAGACAGAGACAATCTCAGGATTAGGCATTGTTGTTGGACTAGACTCTTGAATGGGTGATTCAGAGATGTCTTCTGATTAAATGCTTTTTATTAGCTTCTGAATTTTCGTTTCCCCAAAACCTTTTTAACAAGACCCTTTGAAGGGAATTTCTAGATTGCCTTATAAAACCCTGGATAGATGTTGGGTTGGGTCCATTACAAAACCCTCGCCTTTGATTCATTATCGTACTGGTTTGGCGCTATCGTTTTATTCTAGTTTTTGGCCGGTTGAAGAATGTACTTTATCAGGAAAGTAACTTTATTTGCTTTTAGGTAGTACTTTTTTATTTCTTAATGCTCAGCTTGTGAACCGCATTTCTAGCACGGAATGCATATCTGACATGTTTAAATTGAGACTCTGATGTCTTTCCAGTGTTCTTGTATTATTTGGTAGCGTTAAGGGTGCAAAGATGTCTGTCAATTGATTATACTATTTGTTCCTGTAAATTGCATTTGTGTTTTTAGGGTTGATGTCGCTTCGGAGTGAACTTTTTTAGGTGTAACATTTGTTTATCATTCAAATTTGGTGAAAAGTTATTTAAAAAAAATGGAAGTACTCTCTTTTTTAGGTGGTTATTTTTAATCAAATAACCTTAAAACGGTCTGCCATTTTTATACCTGAAATCAAGGATCGAAATACCGTTACCGTTACCGTCCCGAGCTTTCGAATTTACTGGTAACCTTCGGTACCGTAGAGGAATACCGGGGGAAGCAGGAAAAAAAAAGGAAACCGATACCGTTGAACTTATCGTTACCGTAGAGGAATACCGTCAAATACCGTATTTACCGAGGGGAATTCAGAAAAGAAATATACAAAAAAACATACAAAGTACGTAAGATAAAATTCATTAAATTAGAAAGTGTACAATGTTTCAACACAATACCAAATTACAAACACAACAAAAAGTAAGTTCAATAGAAGGAATATAAATGACTACTCAAAGCGACCGTATGCAGCGGTCATACAGTAATTGTGAGACCCGCACAACCTAATTTTCTAAACTGCGTCTCCATATGATTCTCTCTCTCGCAAATAAATAAATGAGATTATATTTCTCTCTCGTTTGAATTTATATAGAATTTCATTCCTCTCCCGTTTCAGATAAACGAGAAGATTTTCTCTATACTCCCCCGGTTCACATTTCAAGTGAGATTTCAAGATTTCAAAGGAAATAATATTAAGGAATTTCTCGAAGGAACGAGGAAATAATCGAGAATTGGAAATTAAGAATATCAATGTCGATAAGGTTTTAGAATATTTGAATTAATCGAGAACGAATGAGAAAATTCTCGGTTCGAATCATATAATTATAATCCGTTCGGTTATAGATTTAACTAAATAATTAGATGAAGATGACTTGGTTGTAATGAATTTTTCAGGATCCAATCGAAATAAAATTTGAGTTCGGGTCAGTTTGCTAGAGGTTGCAAATAAGAAAGGATTAAGTGCAACATCAATAAAAAGAAAATGATCTATTTGCAACTAATGAGGGACTTATTGGGAAATCTTGGATTCTCTTTAACCTTATCATTTCCTTATTGGACCACAACTTATCCCTTTATTATAAAGCAGAAAATTCGGTTAATGATTTTATTTTGATTTATTTTTTAATTGAAATTATCCGGATAAAATTAATTGTACAATTAATTTTAACCAAAATTTCGGTTAAAATTAACTGTCCGGTTAATTTTAACCGAGTAAGCTTTCAGTTGACCTAAGTTAACTTAAAATAATTAATTAAAAAAAATAATGTATTCATTATTTGAATCCTGTTTGGGAAATAAAATACTAAATACCATGAAAGTAAACGTTGTAATACAATTCGCTATTTAATACTATTTATACTTGCATTGAATATTTTCTATAAATAGGCATTCAATTCCTGAGCGTGATACATTGTATTTCGGTTTTATACATATGTATATATAAGAGCATATTATTTCTAATTAATATTGAACGTAATGATGATATTTTGCTTTTGAAATAGGCATTTAATAGTGCATTATCAATTACAATCTCTATAACTAAATGCTATTCATATTAACTTTGAAATACAAATAATCACACATAACTATTTTCGGTTAAATCAATTAGTTTCGGTTAATTGGGCTTATTATATTAATATCGGTTAACAATTAACCGTTAACTGAAATAAATGTTCAACAATTAACTTTGGTTAACCGAATTTTCTCCTTTACTTTATTATATGGGTAAAAAAAATAAAGTCAAGCAAAGCATTAAAGACACACACATAGATTTTATTTGCCATTAATCAAATACAATAACCACAACAGTACAATACGTGAGAAAAAGAAACGGGAAAGAAAAAAAAAGAAAGAAGAAAGAACGAGCAGAGAGAGAGAGAGAGAGAGAGAGAGAGAGAGAGAGAGAGAGAGAGAGAGAGAGAGAGAGAGAGAGAGAGAGAGAGAGAGAGAGAGAGAGAGAGAGAGAGAGAGAGAGAGAGAGAGAGAGAGAGAGAGAGAGCGACTGAGGGAGAGGGAGACAGCCACCGGGACCCGGAACCCACCTCGCGCGCGCGTTCTAGCCGAGAAGACGAGCGGCGCCGCGCGCCGCCGGGGATGCCGGACTGAGAGGAGACGCCGGGAAGCTAACCGGGAAAGGCGGGATCCGGCGGGATACGGGAAGAAATGGCCGTCGTCGCGTCGGGAAGCTAGCGGGTTGGCGGGATCCGGGCGGGATCTAGGAAGAAAAGGCTCAGCTTGCGGCGGAAAATTTCAGATCCAAACCCGGCGTGAATGACTTTTTTTTAGGAACCCGGGTATTTATACCCGATTTTTGTTTTTTTTTTTAACTGAACCGGACCGGGAAGTGAGAACCGGGTTCCTTCCCGGTTCCCGGTCCGGTTCCCCCGGAATCACCGGAAACTTCCAGTTTTGGTGGTTCCGGTGCCGGGGAGTTCAAAAAAGGGGGATCCCGGCCGGTTCCCGTCTGGTTCCCCCGGGATTTCAATCCTTGCCTGAAATATATCGGCTTTCTGTCGTAAAACTTAAATACATGTGCTTGATGAGTGTGACCAGCAAGTGTCACCTTTTCTAGAAGTCATCCTTTTGAGATGAGAAATTTCATTAATTGGGCTTAAAAATGGATTAAATATCTAAGTTGGACCTTAACTTAATGAAATATCTTAAAATGGACTTTTGGATCAAAACCTGGCAAAAATACCCCTTAGACAATTTGAACACTCTAACATTTCGCTCTCTCTCTCTACCTCACTCGAAAAAAACGAAAAAAACGAAATGAAACTCGTACGATCTCATACGATTCCATACGAGTCCATACGAGCTTATACGATTCCATACGAGCATATACGAGTCCATACGAGCTTATACGATGGCGCACGATGGAGTTTCCGGCGGCGGTGGATCTCAAAAATCCCGAGCTACAAAACCAAGTAAAAAGGTAAGTTTTCATGTAATTTCTTGTTAAACTTCATTGAAAATAGTTAGAATAGGGTTTAGAACTTAGTTATTATATGATTTGAGTTGATTTGAGCTGATTTGGGTCGGATTTAGAATGCTAGAGTTTGAAATTAGGGCCAGTGTACGATGAGATTGATGCATCGTACGATGAAATTCATACAGCTGTACGATGTCATACGATGTCGTATGATGCTGTACGATGAGTTTAAGTTTTTCCAAAAAATATTTCGTACGATGCCATACGATATCGTACGATGCTGTACGATATCGTACGATGCTATACGACGGTTTTAAAAAAAATCAAATTTTTTTGTTTATACGATGCTATACGAGTCTGTACGATGTCATACGATGAATTATGATTCTGACCTAATTTTGTTGTTTTTTAGGACAATTTGAACTACATATACAACGTCCCATTCCCGGGGCGTATCACCTATGGTGGGACGGGGATCTTGAAGCTAGTACGGAGGAGATTCGATGAGCTCGGGATAAAAGATCGAATCCTCGAGACTCCGTTCGAGCAATTTTTTTCGGAGAGCGAGCTCGGTTTCTCACCGGTGCTCGTACATACTCTCCTTCAAAAGAAGATCGAGGCAACGACACGGGGGGAGATACATTTTGGTATCGGAGGCAAACGAGTAAGATTCGGACGCCTCGAGTACGCACTCGTCTCGCGGATGAGCTATGAAGACGGTCCACCAAAGCCGAACAAGACGAGCGAAAAAGCGACCGATTGATCACGGACCACTTGAACGGCGTCGTCGGATGCAAGTTGAGCGCGTTGATCAACCCGTTCACCATATGTCAGAGCCATGACGATGCGTTCAAGCTCGGCCTGCTCGTATTTGTCTATGGGTATCTTCTGGAGCAGCCGGCCAACAAAGTCATCGAGGAAAGGTGGCAGAAATTTATATACATCGTTGAAGACCTCCCTTTCTTCTTCAAGATGCCTTGGGGAAATTTGAGTTGGTCGGAGACGTATTCTAGCCTCTCGATGAACCTAAGACATTATCACGAGACGTTGCAGAAGGACAAGCCGGATGTGGCTCAGAAAGAGGCCAAGTACACATTGACGGGTAATCTTCATACCCTTCATTACTGGGCGTACGAGGCTATCCCAGAGATCGGGATGAGGTTCGGTTCGAACCAGGGGATTCGTATGCCCAGGATGCACTCGTGGTCGATTAATGTCGTCATCATGGGCAAAGACATCGAGGCCGTCCTGAATAAGAAAACGGTAACTTTTTATTATTTAACTTTTATTAAATGTATGTTACATTATTTTAGAATATTAATAATTGTTTTTGGTTTTGTAGTTGAGTGTTTTTCAAATGCTGAGACCAAGGGCAGCATAGAAAGAATTTTTCACTCTCATCGAGACGCAGACGAGCAAATGTCTGTATCCTATAGACGTCGAGGGAGAAGATGCGACAGAGTCGCGAGATATCGAGGAAGAAATAGATCGAGTCACGACTGTCGCAGACGAGGCCGATGTCATCATCGGAGACTCCGACGACGAACATGTGTAAGACACTCCACGTGTTCGTCTTGGTAGTCCAACCACTCCCGCAATGGGATCGAGGCCCACACCGACCACCCTCGCAGTGGGATCGAGGCTCACACCGACCCCTCGCGCCGACGTTCCCGAGCCCTTTGTCCTAACACAGGAAATGTGGGAAGAAATGCGAACCTCCCAAGAACAACTGCTGCAATCACAAGGGATGGTCTTACACGCTCTTAACACGAACGGGCGTAGAATCGCGCGCATCAGGCGAGACTAGGTTAGATTTAAATCAAGTTATGTTTAAGTTTAAATTTCATTTTAGAGTTAAGCTTAAATATAATTTAACGTTTTAGAGATAAGTTTAAATTTTATTTTAGTTTAAATTTAATTTAACGTTTTAAAGTTAAGTTTAAATATAATTTAACGTTTTAGAGTTAAGTTTAAATTTCATTTTAGAGTTAATTTTAAATTTAATTTAACGTTTAAGAGTTAAGTTTATATTTAATTTAACGTTTTAGAGTTAAGTTAAATTAGACTTTAGGGTTAAGTTAAAAATTCATTTTAGAGTTTAGGGTTAAGTTTAAATTTCATTTATAGTTTTGTGACAAGTTTAAATTTGGTGACATATTTTTTATTCGAGGAACAAACGGGCTTGCCTGGGGGTGAGATTCCCACGACCCAAGAAACATTTTCGCTGGATAACAACATTTTCGCTTTGAGATGGGTATCGATTAATCCTTCTTCTTCCTTGTTTACTTTTCTTTGGTCGACCGGCTTGCTTCTTTTCAATGGGTTCCGAAACTTTCATGTTTTTTATCTCATCCGAGACATCCCACTGATCTTCATTGCCAACCGGATATATGGCTTCCTTGTACATTTCAATCCATGTCTCCTTCAAATAATATTCACTGCATAACGAGTACACGTCCACACTTCGATGTTGGGCTGCTGCGATGGAATGCTCGCACATGATATTCAATTGTTGTGGTAGTCCGCAAGTGCATGTCTTCGCCATAAGGTCTACATCGAAATCACCTCTTGCGTCTTTGACATGACATTCAAATAGACCAAGCCCGTACGCATTGACGAACTGTGCCTTATTATTTAGCTGTGCGAGATCATTTTGCCACGTTGGTGTCAATTTTGTGTTCAACTTGTGCGCTATCTCTTCTCGATCAAAAAACCAAGTTTGGAGTGTGGATCAAATAAACTCGAGCAACGTCGTAATGGGAAACGTCCTAGCATTCCTTGTTTTGTTGTTGAAGCTTTCTGCGTTGTTGCTCGTTATTAGGTCGTACCTATATAAAAACAACGACGTTTATATAATCAACGACATTGAAATTCAGTAAAAAAGAAGTTCTAGACTTTTACCGTTTTCCAGGAAAGAAAGCTCTGGCCCACCGATCGACACCAACTTCTTCGAGATACTTTGCCATTTCGACATCTTTCCGTCTCAACTGTCTAAAATTAGCTTCGAATGCTGTTTTACTGAAGGCGTAAGTAGCATCGTAAAGTTCAAAGCGACAAACGTCTGTCTTGAACTTGTGTTGGACATTCAGTTGTAAATGATGGTAACATGCTCCGTGAGGGATACTGGGAAACACAACCTCGACACCATGTATGATGCTAACGTGGCGATCGGATATGAACGCCAAATCAGGTACGTCTTCACCGATAGCTTCTCGCAATCTTCTCAAAAACCAAATCCAAGAAGCATGACACTCGCTATCTACAACTCCAAATGCAAGTGGATATAATTGTGAATTTGCATCCATTGCAATTGCGCAAAGCAACTGTTCGCCGTATTTTGTCTTCAAAAATGCACCGTCCAATGATATGACCGGCCGACATGCTTTGAAGCCTCTACGACACGCCCCGATAAAAAAGAAAGCATACTTGAATTTGTAACCATCTTGCACAAAGTCTGTTAACGTCCCATGATTCTTTTGCTTCAACATGTACATCCAAGACGGTAACTTCTGGTAGGATTGTTCCGGTGTACCCCGCACGTATCTAATAGCTTTCTCTTTGGATCTCCAAGCTTTCAGATACGATATGTTCACACCCCATCTTGTCTTCACTTCTTCCCTGACGTTATGCGCCGAATACTCCGCCATAGAGTTAATTGAGTACTTGTCTTTAAATACGTGACCGATGACCCATGGTGGAGTTCCTCGATGGCCCTCTGTTCGAACAACACGCACACATGAGTGTTTACCCTCATACGACGTAATCTCCCACATCTCAGACCACTGCACGACACCCCTCAACCTTAATGTGCATTTCTCGTTTTTGCATAGAACATACCAACTCTTTTTCGAAGAAGATTTCACTTTAAGTTCGAAATTATTTTTCAACGCGTACAGGTGGATATGTTTCTTCTATTCAAGTTTGTTTTCAAACTGCTGCCCAATATATATTTCTTCTGAGCTACCTGTTACTTTCAAAGGTTAGTTAAACAATAACTTAACATATTATACTTGAAAATTTAAAACCACTTAAATTACCTGTAGAAGAATGACTTGGATAATGACTCGGTTCTTCCTTCAAAACATCATCGGTGGTGATCCGATCATCGGAGGCTCACGCTGACATTGACCCGATGGTTCACAATGAATCGTTGGTACTGTAAACGTTTCCACAAACTCTTCATATTCTTCTGGATTGGCGAATTCTTCAAATTCTTCACCTCTACCATTGTTATCTCCATCATATCCGTCATTATTCTCTTCATCACCTTCGCCACCTTCGTTTTCATCACCTTCGCCACCTTCGTATTCATCACATTCGCCAACTTCGTATTCATCACCTTCGTCACTATTGTGTCCCTCATATTCGTCACTGTTGTGATTACAATCTCTATCACGCCTGTATACTTCGTCACCGTTTTCGGCACCCTTGTACTCGTTAAACAAGTGATCGTCACAGCCACCGTCTTTGTTTTCAATTATAGGATCATTTTGTCGATCCTCGATAACAAGAGTATTCCGTCTCTTCTTAGGTTCATTGTGAGACACCCTTCCAACTTTCACATCTTTCCCTTTACATACTCCTCGATACGCAATAGGCGCAATGATCTATTTCAGTACCAAACTTACACAAAGTGGAAATCTTTGACGATATTTGTGCTTCATAAAATACGAAACCTCACCATTGTCCTTCAAAACGGCAGGACCCAGCAGAATTGTACCGATTGTGTATGTGACTTCGAGTTTTAAGTCGAACGCGAATCTGTCTAACTCGAGCTTCTCCTATAAAAAATCTACTAACTCCGTGTATGTTGCCTCTTTCGGAACTTCGAATGCACGCGTATCTGCATTGGTGAAAATCCATAGGTGTCCTTCCTTCTCTCAAGTGCCGTTAACCGTGACAAAAACTGCAAAAAAAAAAGTCAAACTATGCAAAATTAGCTTATCTATCGTACAGTATTGTACAGCATCATACATAATCGTACATCATCGTACATAGTTGCATCGTACAGCATCGTACAGAATCGTACAACATCGTACAGCATCGTACATACCGTAATTTTTTTTTTCAAATTTCATCGTACGAAACTGTTAAATCTCATCCTATCATATCGTATACCATCGTAAAAAAAGTTAAAACTCAGATTTTGGACTATGTTTTCAGACCTGATTGATTTTTATTGCTATATTCTATCATATACAATCATAAACTTTGTAAAAATGATTAAGTTAGTAATCTTACCCATGATTATTTTGAAATCCGCTTAAGTAGAGAGGATTTGAGTGAATTTGAGTGTGGGAGAGAAGATTGAAATGATAAAAATGAAGAGTGAGAGATGTATAGGGTTCAGAAGGGTAATTTGTCCGATTTTGGGTCAAAAGTCTATTTTTAGATATTTTTCAAAATTAAAGTCTAATATTGATATTTAATCAATTATTGAGTCCAATTAATGAAATTTCTCTATAAATTGTGTTTGAGCCAAAATTTTCTGTTGTTGACTTGGGTGGACCAAACAGTTCCACGTGGAGTGGCCTGTTACTTCAACCATTTCATTATTTCAAACTGTTGAAAAAAAAAACCATTTAAAAAAGGGGATGTTTAACTTAGTACCAAAATTTACTCGTAGTGTGATGTTGGAGAAACTTAATATGTTTCTCAATGGGATTTGTTTTTCTTCATTTTCTTTTTGAGGGGATCCTCATAGGGATTTTTTTGATCACAAAGGAGCATGTAAATAAATAAAACGTGTTGCAGAGGAACCTGGAAATTCCATTAGTGATGCATTTTTTGTAAGCATACTGTTAAATGATGACATTGCCTTTATTTCCGAATGGAAACGTGATTTCCACTTTGCTATAGAGGACCAATCAAATTCGATTGACATTTTAATCAGAATAACCATCGTCTCCTTTAGTGAGTTTTTTTATTAAGTCATTCTTGTAGTATTATGATTGACAAATTCAGTGATAAAACTTCTGTTCTTGTGAAATATGTCATCTTACTATTCTATTTCACATCCAAGGCATTTGTGTTGTTTTGTTGTCTGACTGAACCCTCAAAAACTGCTCAAACCAAATGAAGGATCTGAAGGAAAAGTAAATAAAGAGGCTACACAGAAGTGAATGGGAAAGTATAGTTTCAAAATTCCATTAAAAATAATTTAAAAAGTGCCAAATGAGATTCAGAAGAAGAAAGTGATGATAAGATGGTTTGGAACTAGTCTGAATTGACATTTCACCTTTCAGAGTATTTGGCTGCACGCATTTATTGGATATCAATTGTGGTGGTTAAGAAGTTACATTTTCTTTTTAAAATTAGATGATAGTGCTTTTTTAAAGTTAATTGCAGCCTGCTTGTAGTGAACGAATGTATATCTAATAATTTAGAATTAATCTGCTAAAATTAATTTAAATTTAACTATTAATTTCAACAAAGTTCATCTTATACAAATTAAGAGTTTAACTTAAATAAAATACATATGAATTTATATCATCGAAATACATATGGGCACGGTACCTAAATAGTCTTTTTTAAAACGTTAAAATATCATTTTAACCAACTCAAATTATTTACCGAGCAAAATAGCTAAAAATACCATTTGACCGATTTTAAATAAAAATAAATATTAATTACACGGCTGGTTTTTTTTACTTAATTAGTATTTGAATAGTTTCCATACTTCTTTTTTTTTTTTTTTTTTTTTTTTTTTTTTTTTTTTTTTTTTTTTTCCACCTATGTGTGAAAAACAGTTAATGAATGTGTTTTTTGTTTGTCTAAATTGATTAATAGTAGTTTATTACGACTACATTATAGAGCTAATATTACGCTTATCGATAGTGATCTATAGTAGTTTAACTTTCTATTGAATAAATTAAGAAACTTCATACACACATATACCATGATGATAATAATGGTTATTATCAACTAAGCATTACAATTATTCAACATAAATGATGAATCATAAATATACAAAGAATAACCGAATTGTTTATGAGAAAAATGAAAACATAAAAGCCCTTCTTGGATGCTCTCTATTCTGGACTTCATGTCGCTGACATTGTTGCAGTTCAATTAAAAAAAAAAACTACTTTATTACTAATTATTAACGGTAATTAACTATACAAGATTTAGGAAGCAAAAATAACAAACCTTGAAATGTATTAACAATTATTACCGATTATGAACTATACGCATTTTTTTTAAAAGCTAAAAATGAAGAACTAATTCTTAGAGTCACCAATCTATACAATATATTCCATGTCACCGAAACTGTAAAATAATATATTCGAGAATGAAAAATAATACGAAATGAAAGAGGCAATGATTTTGTTTTCAATACTCATGAACACCTATAATGAATTACAATAGTAATAAAGTAAAAAGAAGAAGGAGAAGAAGAAGTTAACAAGTAGTTAAGAGAATAAAAAAAATCAGATTCGAAATGCAAAGCAGTTCGTCTTTGTTGTGCCGAGAATTCTTCAAGCAGCCAGCAGAGCATCTGCGGCCTCCTCACGATATTCGATGATCGTCTTTTTGAGAGAGAGAGATATATATATATATAGTGAGAGAGAGAGAGAGAGAGAGAGAGAGAGAGAGAGAGAGAGAGAGAGAGTTTAAATTTTTTTAAATCTTGAAAAAGCTTAATCGTGATTATAATTATTTCATCGATTTGTTGCTATAAACATGGAATGAATGAATGAATTTTTCAAATTTAAAAACCAATTTCTTGATTAAAATCAAGACTAATTTTGTTTAAAAAACAAAATAATCAAAGTTAAAATGGGAATTAAAAAAAATATGACAGGTCATTGATTACAGCTATTTTGCTAAAGACTTCGAAACCTTAGCTAATATGCAATTACATTAGGACAAAAAAGGTCATCCGGTGCGACGATTGTCGCACCTAATACCTCATATGTCGCACCTAAAAGTTTATTAGGTGCGACATTAGGTGCGACAGAGTCGCACCGAAAAACCCGTCGCTAAAGGCATTAGGTGCGACATGTCTAATAAGTATACTTTTAGGTGCGACACTTTCAGGTATGACATGTCGCACCAAATGGTCAAGCTTTTTTCCTGTCAAATTTAATAAAATTGGCGGGTAAATTCATATCGGGTGCGACATTGTCGCACCTAATGCCGTTCCCGCCATTATATTCGGTGCGACAATGTCGCACCTAATACCATTCCGCACTCAATATGTTAATTTGTAGTAGTGTTACAAAGTTTCACGTGACGTAGTTTATATAATTACTTTAATTTTATTTGATGAGACTAAAAATAGTATCAATGTCTATTAGTGCACTTTGATGTGTAATGTAATTGTGCAAATATTTAGTAAGACAATTGTTTAGTGTATTGTTGGAAAACTCAATATCTATTTCAAAGTTACTTCATTTGCAACGTTTCACGTGACGTAATTACTTTAATTTTATTTCATTAGACTAAAGAAATATATCAGTGTTTGTTAGTGCATCTTGACGTGTAATGTAATTGTGCAAATATTTATTAAAATAATTGTTTTAGTATTTTGTTGGAAAACTCAATATCTATTTCAAAGTTTCTTCATTCGAATTAATTTAAACATTAGTTAGCTTGCTAAAGATATTAATTTATAGTGGTTAGTTGATTATAACCTTATTATTTAGTAAAAATACATTAACTGCCTCTTTCATGTTTTTCTACTAATTGTTAAATTCCATCTTAAAAACAATTGGTGTCAAATGGGAAGATCCAACCTATATATAAACACATCTCCATTCACACACATGACCAATGTGAGACTATTCCACTTCAATACTCCCGTTCACGCATAGCGTAACCAGACCGAGTAACAATCCTCCTCACGCTTCGCGTGAGTCGGGCCAAATTCAAATTGTGTGAAAGGACAAGGCTCCGATACCATGATGAATTCCATCTTAAAACCAGTTGGTACTAAGTGGAGAGGCTCAGCCGATATGTAAATACATTACCATTCGAGTGAGCCAAATTCATGTTGAATTCCATCTTAAAACCAATTGGTATTAAGTGGAGAGGCTCAATTGATATATAAACACATGTCCATTCACACACAAAACCAATGTGGGACTTGTTGTCGGTTGTTTTCGGAAAACCCGGAACGCCGGAACGCGCCGCTCAAAAGGTCAATGGTCAGGCCGGAGGTCCTGAAGAGCGGCGAGCCTTCCATCACGAGTCAACCGGCAAGCCCTCGTGCCAAACTCTTAGCTCCTCAAGTCGAGCTTCGCTCCTTGAGTTGAGTAATTCTCCTCGAGTCGAGCCTTGCTCCTCGAGTCAAGCCTTGAGTCATTCTCCTCGAGTCGAGCCTTGCTCCTCGAGTTGAGTCACGCTCATCGGGTAGAGACCTTCATATTTCGCATGACAAGCGTGATATCCGAAGACCTCTAAGGCCCACAAGAGTCCGACGAGACGGGCCGTGCACCACGCACCCCTCAAGGAAACCGCGCGCGCAGCACGCCGCGCCGGCCAGCCACGCACAGCAAGCCGCGCGCCACGCCAAGACACGCCCGCGCCGCGCGCGCCGTGCGCCTCCACGTGAAGGGAGAACGCCCCCTAGTCCCACATGGACGAAAAAGAAGCCTCCTAAGGCCCTCAAACACCTATAAATACACCCCCTCATTGAGGGGAAAGTCATCCCATTCATTCTCAAGAAACTTGAGACTTCTCTCTGCTTCTCTGGATGCCATCCTTGGCGTGAAGCGGATTCTCCTCGATTTTTCGTTCTCAGAGATTCCGAAGCACTTCCGGGGACTCCCGAGTGCCGCCTCTCTCGATCGAACGATTAATCTCGAGCCCACGAGTGCTCTAACGGTTTTCGACTGAAAATCGCCTACGCGTCTAGCACAGTAGACGCGTCCACCATTCGGACAAGAAATCGCCTACGCGTCCTGCATTTCCGACTGGAAATCGCCTACGCGTCCGAAATCTCCGCCACAACAAGGAACTCTTGACTTAGAGTCTCCCTAGTCTCCAAAAGAGAGAAAACACACATTCTCTCTCGCGTCCACGATCTCCGAAGTTCTGAGACGTCGCCGAGGACTCTTCCGCGCTCCGTCTCCTTCGTCGAGTACGCCTCTCCTCCAAGCTCCGCGCCTCAATCCGCGTTACATACGCCTTGAACTACGTTCTGACTTGATCCCACACACGGGTACGTAGGCAGCCGACACACAAGGCACAATCACTCCTCCTTCTCACCCCTTCCCACTTCCGAGAGGTGGGTTGATCGGAGAAAGCCTAGCTCGAGACTTTCGAGTTCACACTTTTGGCCCGGGTGCGATCACTTGGTCCGGCCTTGGATCGAACCGCCCGAGGTATATAATAGATGTTCATTTTTGTGCGATAACAGGACTTTTCCACTTCAATACTCCCTTTCATACGAAGCGTGACCAGGCCGAGTAACAATCCCCCCACGCTTCGCGTGAGCTGGACCCAATCCAAGTTGTGTGAATGGACAAAGTTCTGATACCATGTTAAATTCCATTTTAAAACCAATTGCTGTTAAGTGGAGAGATCCAACCGATACATAAACACATGTCCATTCAATACCATGTTGATACACAATCAATGTGAGACTATCCCACTTCAATATTAATAATGTCTCAAATTTACATATAATTTTATATTAAAAGGGACACTGATTTGGAAACATACTTACTATAAAAAAATAAGACAACCACATCCAAATTACAATGATATTCCAGAGATTTTTCATTATTTTATTGGGTGATCTACATGATATACATGCTGAACTTTAGTTAGCTAGCATACTATGGTCAATTTTGTTACCGGTCGTTTTCGGGAAACAAGAAATTTGAAAACAATTCAAGGCCGGCCGGGCATCGCCGGCCGGACCACCCAATGGCCCCCGGCCCACTAGACCCGCGCGCCATAGCGCACCTACGGCCCAGCAAGCCCGCATGCGCATCAGCACGCCCGCGTCCCGGCCCGCGCCCGCACCTGCGCCCCCGGCCCAGTGGGCCCGCGCGCGCCCTAGTGCTCCCGCGCCCCCGGCCGCCCCGGCCAGCGCGCGCTCCCGCGCCCCCGGCCACCCCGGCCTGCGCGCACTCTCGCGCCCCCGGCCGCTCCGGCCCGCGCGCGTTCCCGCGTCCCCGGGCGTCCCGGTCCGCGCGCGCTCCCGCGCTCCCGGCCATCCGGCCAGCGCGCGCTCCCGCGCTCCCGGCCGTCCGGCCCGTACGCGCCCTGCGCCCCCGGGCGTCCCGGCTCGCGCGCGCTCCCGCGCTCCTGGGCGTCCCGCGCGCGCTCCTGCTGCCCCGGCCGAGCGCCCTGCTGCCTTGGCCGGGTGCTCCTTCTGCCCCGGCCGAGCGCCCCTGCTGCCCCGGCCGAGCGCCCCTGCTGCCTCGGCCGGGCGCTCCTGCTGCCCCGGCCGAGCGCCCTTGCTGCCTCGGCCGGATGACCCTGCTGCCCAGGCCGGGCGCCCCTGCTGCCTCGGCCGGGCGCTTCTGCTGCCCCGGCTGAGCGCCCCTGCTGCCTCCGTCGGGTGCCCTTGCTGCCCCGGCCGAGGGCCACTGCTGCCTCCGCCGGGTGCCCTTGCTGCCCCGGCCGAGGGCCACTGCTGCCTCGGTCGGGTGCCCCTCCTACCCCGGCCGAGAGCTCATACTGCCTCGGCTGGGCGCGCCTACTGCCTCGGCCGGACATCTTGCGCCTGTCCAGGCATGTCGCCCTGTGCGATCCGCGCCCGTCCGGCCGTTGTGCCTCGCGCGCCTCGCGCCCGGCCACCCGGCGGGCCTTGAGGGGGCCGGCCCAAGGCCTCATCCAAAGCTATAAATACCCCCCCCCCCCCTTGGGGGAGGGAAAGGAAATCCATTTCTCATCCTCATTCACTCCAAGAAACGCTCGAACACAACATGAGAATTCTCTCTCTCCCCTGTTCACTTGGACCTCTAGCTTGCGTCCTCTGAAGAGCTCTCCTCTCCTCCGTGCTCTTGTGACATTCCAAGAGCGCGCGCTCGTCCTCCCTGGGCTTAGAAATTCAAGGACTCCCCTCCACGAGAGGGAGCGCGCTCCTTTTCTGCGACCCGAGTCTCTATAGTGTACACACTGTTCTCCCGCTTCTTGGCCCTTTGATGGGAATTTTCTCAACTAGAGAAATCTCACACGACGCAAGCGAACGTGTCGTTAAGTAATAGAGTGCAAAAGCACGGATATCGATCCCACAAGGACTCTAGACTATTTTCGAAGCGAACTCACTAGCTTTCTTTTTCGAGTTATGGAAAATGAAAAATGGGGGTTTTTTTGATTGTTTTGTGAACAAGATGAAATGTAAATAAAAGTGAAAGCACTATTTAAACACAAGTTAAAAGGAAGGGGTACGATTTTGTTATTTCATCGAGTCGGTCGGTCAAGATACGATTCTAAGCTCGGGTTTAGAGTGTTAAAACTTAGTCTCAATCCCTCCTATAACATTCACTAATCTCTCTCGAGTCTTTAGGAATCTAGCTATGTGTCGAACTTACACCTCTCGGTTTGGGTTCTATTAAAGCACAAAACCGCATTTAGCCCGGGATTTCAAACAACTACATCTACCCCCTAGTCTTTCTATAGCTCTAGGAAGGTTAATGATGGGACGGGTAGAGCTCACTCGTTTATTACCTCTCGGTGTCTAAACTCGTCTAAGATTCACTAACTAGGTAGCTACTCTAATTAGCGCTAACACACGCCCCATACCCATAGAATTCCACTCTCAACCCAACCATGAAGCACCAATCTAATCCAAATGTTTGACCAACCAACTCAACTACTCAACTACATCGCACCCCAAATCTATTTAGCTACTCATAATTAAGAATAAACAAAGTAAAATTGAAATAAGTAAAAAAAACAAAACAATCAAGAAACAAGACATTGAATGCTAATCTCAACAACCAAACAAAGCTTTCATTAACTCAAGCACTACTTCAATATTCCACTAAGATAAAACAATAAAGTAATCACAATACTCAATGCTCAATAGATAAAAATAATCAACAAAACTCAATAGAATTCTTGAAAGCTTAAAATATGTTCAACAAAGCATTAAGTGGAGTAAATAAGTAAATAACAATAAATAAAAGAGATAGAGTTAAGGATGAACAAATGGAGATGATGAGGATGATGGAGGTTGTCACTTCTCCCTCTTCTTCTTCACTTCCAAGCTCAAGAACAAAAATGAGTGTCAACCCTAGCTTTCTCTCTCTCACTTTCTCTCTCAAGGTTTCAAAACAAAAACTAAAGTGTTCTATGTCAAGCTTCCTCTTTTCCTCTTTGAATAAGTGTATATGAGGGTTTAGGAAAGGTTTTCGGAGCAAATAAGGACCCTTGGATGAGATCCAAGGGCCAAAAATGATCCAAAAGACGAGCTCCAAAAAGTGCTGAAAAAGCAACTGGCGCGGTGCGCCACATAACGGCGCGGTGCGCCACTCGTGAATTTTCTGAAGGCGCGGTGCGCCACATAACGGCGCGGCGCGCCACTCGTGAAATTCTGAAGGCGCGCCGCGCTTCTCTTGCGCGTCGTCTGCTCGAGCTCTCGGTGTAAATTTTGGCACCAGGGCGCGGCGCGCCATGTTTTAGGTGCAGCGCGCCTCTCGAGAAACGTTGACTCCATTGACCGTCGTTGACCGTCGTTGACTTTGGTTGACTTGACTTCAAATGACCATAACTTGCTCGATTTAGCTCCGATTTAGCCCGTTTTCGCACCACAACCTTCTCATACTCTCTCAAACCTGAAAATGCAATAAAAACTACAAAATAATATCAAAAACATTAAGAACAAGCTTCGATTCTTATCTAAGAGTCATAGATAAGTGTGAATGAATCTCACTTATCAAACCCCCAAACTTAAACCGTTGCTTGTCCTCAAGCAACACAAAAGACTAGACAATAAAATAAACACACCAAAGAAGTTACACTAAAAACGAATGGTGATCACAAAGTTTAGCAACAATGTCAAGTGTTAGTTACATGCCTCAACCTACAAAAATTTCCGAATCCAAGTCAATCATCATATGAAACCAAAAAAATAATTAGATTGACTAAATGGCCTTTTGCAACACATTCCCGATCAAAATCCCCCGTGTGTGAAATATGTCCCGAAAGAGAGAGAGGTCAACTCAATATGTTCGTTCACGTCTTCTAATGTCAAATGCTCAAATAATAATGAGATGAATGTGAATCGAACACCATAATGCTTTTCGCCGCTCACTCTCCACTAATGCAAGACACTTACCAAGGAAATCAATAAGGCTTTGTCGGCTTGTAATGTTAGGATAGGGTCAACGGTAGGATATGGTCAAAATGTGGCTAAAACGTCAACCTAGCGACTCAATCTCACCAACTCACCAACTTTCACATGTTATTACTTACTCACCCATTCTCACGTTCATGGTATAACATTTCACCTTTCGCGAACGTTTTCTTTCATAAGCCTTTACTTCCCAATGTTTTTCCCCCAAACTTTGACTATGCAACGTCTAGTCTCTAAAACTAATGTCACAGGATACCATGCCAAAAACTAATACAAATAAATAATAAAACGCATAAATTAAACACACTCTTTTTCTTTTTTCTTTTTTTGTTGTTTTTTTTTTTTCCTTTTTTTTGTTCTTTTTTTTTTCTTTTTTTTTTTCCTTTTTTTTCTTTTTTTTTTCTTCTACAAAACAATAAACATAAAAA
Source organism: Urtica dioica subsp. dioica (assembly GCF_054948205.1). Taxonomy (NCBI): domain Eukaryota; kingdom Viridiplantae; phylum Streptophyta; class Magnoliopsida; order Rosales; family Urticaceae; genus Urtica; species Urtica dioica. The sequence goes on along the minus strand of NC_142759.1, from coordinate 34,174,201 downwards.
CGAACAATCACCGGCGTGGTGTCTAATGAACTATAAAACACATAGAGACTAGTCGAAGAACATGTCACAAAAATCGAAAAAATTCACTCAAAAGTCGCTAAGTTAACGGGGTTCTTTGTGGGATTTGAACAAATATGGGCTTGGCTTTTTCTGACTAAGTAACGAGAAAGGATTAATCGTTCGGCTTTTTCTGAAAGGGTGCTCAAGGAAGTATTACGGGTTGGCTTTTTGGCTCTGATCGGTCCAAATGAAGGCCTATGTCATTTTTCCTAGGTTCGTGTCATGTCATTTCGCCTCGATGAGGGCTAGAGCGGTTCTTAGTGTTCGTGAGCTAAAAGACATTTAAAGATGTGATCGAACCTCTAAGGACTACTCAAACCCCGGGACGACGTGTGTGCATAAGTGGGAAAAATCAACCGAAATTGTGTTACTCAAACCACTAGTCAATCACAATGAAGCACACAAAATTTTAAAATTGACTCAAACTCGGATTTCTTCGAAAATACATGGTATCCTTGGTAAGTAACGAGAGAAAACACTTTAATACTATCACTTATAAGCAATCACCAAACAAAATTAAGAAAATAAAAATTAAATAAAGACAACCTAATCTAACAGAAATCCCCCACAAAGTAGTTCACCCCCCCAAACTCAATCTCTACATTGTCCTCAATGTAGATCCATAAAAACACGGGAGACAGAGAACTTACCTCGCGGGGGTGGTAGAACTCCCCTACTCGTCGCCTCCGCGCTCGGGCGGCGGCGGATCTTCTTCCACGCGCTCTTTCTTCATCCATACCTCTTTGAACGGTTTTGGCCAATGTCCTCGCCGTGGCTTGAAAGGAGACTTCGGCTTTGCATCTTTGATCACCTTTTTTGTTGATTCTTCTTTAGGAGCCCGTGGCGGAGGTGTGGGTGGTGGAGTGGCGACTTCGTACGTCTCGAGGACGTAGACATCTTCTTTTTCCTTCTTGCGCTTTCGGGTTTTACAGATCCCGAACGTCTCCTCCTCGTTCTTCATGCGCATCATCAACTCGCCTCTTTGCACGTCTATGCGAACACCGCAAGTGGTTAAGAAAGCCCTTCCAAAGAGAATGGAGATATCGCGATCCTCGTCCATGTCGATGACGTAGAAATCGGCCGGAAAAGTGAATTTTCCGACTTTTACGAGGAGGTCTTCCACGAAGCCGCGCGGGTGCCTTACGGTCCGATTTGCAAGTTGGAGAGTGGTGCGCATGGGCTTTAGTTCACCCACCCCGAGTTTGTTGAAGACGGCCGACGGCATGAGGTTGATGCCCGGACCTAGATCGCACAAGGCGTTCTCGATAAAGATGTCTCCAATAGTGCACGGCAATGTGAACTTGCCCGGGTCTTCTAACTTTGGCGGGAGCTCTTGTTTTAGAAGTGCGCTACACTCGGTGGAAAGCGCCACCGTGAGCCGTTGCGGGAATGGGAGCGGCGTCTCATAGATGCGGACCGACGAGTGCGGCTTAGGGGCTTTGGTGACCGGGGCAGCCTCTTCTTCTTCTTCTTTCTTCTGGCTCTCGGTGGCTGCAACGTGTTGATGAGAAATGGCATTGCAGTGCTCCCTTGGATTCACTTCGGAGGTGCTTGGAAGGGACCCTTGCGGTCTCTCGCTCATGGCTTTAGCGAAGTGACCCATTTGAACTTCAAGAGTTCTTATTTGGGCCGAGTTGATTTTGAGGGCCGCTTCTTGGCGTTCGAGTGCGGCCGTGGTGTTCGTCATGAACTTGGTGTTTTCAATTGCCATTTGGGCAATTAATTCTTCAAGATTCGGTCTCTTGTCTTGATGAGGAGGATTATTCCGGTATTGCGAGCTCCCATGGTGTTGTTGAGGCGGTGGGTGTTGATGATGTTGATGATGCGGTGGAAGGTATGGTTGTTGGTGTTGAGGTGGAGCCGGTTGCATTGCCACTTGGTCTTGAGGATTTCTCCACGAGAAGTTTGGATGATTGTTCCTCGCTCCCGTGTAATAATTCCCCGAGTTTTGGTAAGTGGGACGATTGTTGTGGTTTCCCACAAACCTAGACTCCTCTATCTCGCCACATTCGTCCGTCGGGTGAGGACCCGCACACAAACCACACTTGTGGTGAGACACCTCAACCGCCTTCGCCGCTTCTTTTCCGTGGACGGTCTTCGCGAGTTTGGCTACCTCAATTGTCAACGATTTGAGGAGCTCCATCTCCGGAGTTATCGGCTCTCTCGCGACAATTCTCCTCTCGACCGGGCATTGATCGTTCACTTGGACCATCTTCTCGAGTAGTGCAAATGCGTCGGTGGTGGTGTTGTCGAGAAGTGAGCCTCCCGATGCGGTGTTGACTCGGTCTTGAGTCGAGGCCGTAAGCCCGCTATAGAAGATTTGTAGTTGCACCCACTCTGCTATACCGTGGCCCGGACACTTCCGAATCATGTCCTTGAAGCGGGCCCATGCCTCGTAGAGAGACTCTCCATCAAATTGGCCGAAGTTGTGGATCTCATTCCTCCTCCGGGTCATCTTCTCGAAAGTGAAGAATCGCGAGATGAACTTCAAGCATAAGTCATCCCATGTGGTGATCGAACCCGGAGCGAGCGAAGACAACCACCCTTGTGCGCGGTCGCGGATTAAGAATGGGAAGAGTCGTAGACACACGGCCTCCTTGGATAAGTGAGGGAGATTGAACGTGTTGCAAATCCGCAAGAAGTTGTTGATGTGGTCTTGCAGATCTTCGGAGGGGGAACCGGCAAATTGATTGTTTTGCACCATGTGGATGATCGAGGTTTTAATCTCGAAGTTTGGGTTCCCTTCCATCTCCGGAATTCGTATTGCCGATTGGTGCTCGTCGAAAGTAGGTTGACCATAGTCGAGTATGGTCCTTCGTTCTTCTCCATGTTCCGCGTTCCGACGACCACGTGGTTGTGCTTCATTGCCTCCTTCCATGGCGGCTCGCCTTGCCTCCGCTCGGTTTCGTCGGCAAGTCCGTTCGATCTCGTGATTGATAGGAATGAGCGGAGGGTTACGTCGTCGCATGCACCTTTAAAACATAAGAGGCCCACAATAAGCACAATAATAACAAACAAACTCAAAAATTAAACTAGATAATTCAATCGAAAATAGAACCGAAGTCCCCGGCAACGGCGCCAAAAACTTGATGGGAATTTTCTCAACTAGAGAAATCTCACACGACGCAAGCGAACGTGTCGTCAAGTAATAGAGTGCAAAAGCACGGATATCGATCCCACAAGGACTCTAGACTATTTTCGAAGCGAACTCACTAGCTTTCTTTTTCGAGTTATGGAAAATGAAAAATGGGGGTTTTTTTGATTGTTTTGTGAACAAGATGAAATGTAAATAAAAGTGAAAGCACTATTTAAACACAAGTTAAAAGGAAGGGGTACGATTTTGTTATTTCATCGAGTCGGTCGGTCAAGATACGATTCTAAGCTCGGGTTTAGAGTGTTAAAACTTAGTCTCAATCCCTCCTATAACATTCACTAATCTCTCTCGAGTCTTTAGGAATCTAGCTATGTGTCGAACTTACACCTCTCGGTTTGGGTTCTATTAAAGCACAAAACCGCATTTAGCCCGGGATTTCAAACAACTACATCTACCCCCTAGTCTTTCTATAGCTCTAGGAAGGTTAATGATGGGACGGGTAGAGCTCACTCGTTTATTACCTCTCGGTGTCTAAACTCGTCTAAGATTCACTAATTAGGTAGCTACTCTAATTAGCGCTAACACACGCCCCATACCCATAGAATTCCACTCTCAACCCAACCATGAAGCACCAATCTAATCCAAATGTTTGACCAACCAACTCAACTACTCAACTACATCGCACCCCAAATCTATTTAGCTACTCATAATTAAGAATAAACAAAGTAAAATTGAAATAAGTAAAAGAAACAAAACAATCAAGAAACAAGACATTGAATGCTAATCTCAACAACCAAACAAAGCTTTCATTAACTCAAGCACTACTTCAATATTCCACTAAGATAAAACAATAAAGTAATCACAATACTCAATGCTCAATAGATAAAAATAATCAACAAAACTCAATAGAATTCTTGAAAGCTTAAAATATGTTCAACAAAGCATTAAGTGGAGTAAATAAGTAAATAACAATAAATAAAAGAGATAGAGTTAAGGATGAACAAATGGAGATGATGAGGATGATGGAGGTTGTCACTTCTCCCTCTTCTTCTTCACTTCCAAGCTCAAGAACAAAAATGAGTGTCAACCCTAGCTTTCTCTCTCTCACTTTCTCTCTCAAGGTTTCAAAACAAAAACTAAAGTGTTCTATGTCAAGCTTCCTCTTTTCCTCTTTGAATAAGTGTATATGAGGGTTTAGGAAAGGTTTTCGGAGCAAATAAGGACCCTTGGATGAGATCCAAGGGCCAAAAATGATCCAAAAGACGAGCTCCAAAAAGTGCTGAAAAAGCAACTGGCGCGGTGCGCCACATAACGGCGCGGTGCGCCACTCGTGAATTTTCTGAAGGCGCGGTGCGCCACATAACGGCGCGGCGCGCCACTCGTGAAATTCTGAAGGCGCGCCGCGCTTCTCTTGCGCGTCGTCTGCTCGAGCTCTCGGTGTAAATTTTGGCACCAGGGCGCGGCGCGCCATGTTTTAGGTGCAGCGCGCCTCTCGAGAAACGTTGACTCCATTGACCGTCGTTGACCGTCGTTGACTTTGGTTGACTTGACTTCAAATGACCATAACTTGCTCGATTTAGCTCCGATTTAGCCCGTTTTCGCACCACAACCTTCTCATACTCTCTCAAACCTGAAAATGCAATAAAAACTACAAAATAATATCAAAAACATTAAGAACAAGCTTCGATTCTTATCTAAGAGTCATAGATAAGTGTGAATGAATCTCACTTATCAAACCCCCAAACTTAAACCGTTGCTTGTCCTCAAGCAACACAAAAGACTAGACAATAAAATAAACACACCAAAGAAGTTACACTAAAAACGAATGGTGATCACAAAGTTTAGCAACAATGTCAAGTGTTAGTTACATGCCTCAACCTACAAAAATTTCCGAATCCAAGTCAATCATCATATGAAACCAAAAAAATAATTAGATTGACTAAATGGCCTTTTGCAACACATTCCCGATCAAAATCCCCCGTGTGTGAAATATGTCCCGAAAGAGAGAGAGGTCAACTCAATATGTTCGTTCACGTCTTCTAATGTCAAATGCTCAAATAATAATGAGATGAATGTGAATCGAACACCATAATGCTTTTCGCCGCTTACTCTCCACTAATGCAAGACACTTACCAAGGAAATCAATAAGGCTTTGTCGGCTTGTAATGTTAGGATAGGGTCAACGGTAGGATATGGTCAAAATGTGGCTAAAACGTCAACCTAGCGACTCAATCTCACCAACTCACCAACTTTCACATGTTATTACTTACTCACCCATTCTCACGTTCATGGTATAACATTTCACCTTTCGCGAACGTTTTCTTTCATAAGCCTTTACTTCCCAATGTTTTTCCCCCAAACTTTGACTATGCAACGTCTAGTCTCTAAAACTAATGTCACAGGATACCATGCCAAAAACTAATACAAATAAATAATAAAACGCATAAATTAAACACACTCTTTTTCTTTTTTCTTTTTTTGTTGTTTTTTTTTTTCCTTTTTTTTGTTCTTTTTTTTTTCTTTTTTTTTTCCTTTTTTTTCTTTTTTTTTTCTTCTACAAAACAATAAACATAAAAACGAACAATCACCGGCGTGGTGTCTAATGAACTATAAAACACATAGAGACTAGTCGAAGAACATGTCACAAAAATCGAAAAAATTCACTCAAAAGTCGCTAAGTTAACGGGGTCTTTTGTGGGATTTGAACAAATATGGGCTTGGCTTTTTCTGACTAAGTAACGAGAAAGGATTAATCGTTCGGCTTTTTCTGAAAGGGTGCTCAAGGAAGTATTACGGGTTGGCTTTTTGGCTCTGATCGGTCCAAATGAAGGCCTATGTCATTTTTCCTAGGTTCGTGTCATGTCATTTCGCCTCGATGAGGGCTAGAGCGGTTCTTAGTGTTCGTGAGCTAAAAGACATTTAAAGATGTGATCGAACCTCTAAGGACTACTCAAACCCCGGGACGACGTGTGTGCATAAGTGGGAAAAATCAACCGAAATTGTGTTACTCAAACCACTAGTCAATCACAATGAAGCACACAAAATTTTAAAATTGACTCAAACTCGGATTTCTTCGAAAATACATGGTATCCTTGGTAAGTAACGAGAGAAAACACTTTAATACTATCACTTATAAGCAATCACCAAACAAAATTAAGAAAATAAAAATTAAATAAAGACAACCTAATCTAACAGAAATCCCCCACAAAGTAGTTCACCCCCCCAAACTCAATCTCTACATTGTCCTCAATGTAGATCCATAAAAACACGGGAGACAGAGAACTTACCTCGCGGGGGTGGTAGAACTCCCCTACTCGTCGCCTCCGCGCTCGGGCGGCGGCGGATCTTCTTCCACGCGCTCTTTCTTCATCCATACCTCTTTGAACGGTTTTGGCCAATGTCCTCGCCGTGGCTTGAAAGGAGACTTCGGCTTTGCATCTTTGATCACCTTTTTTGTTGATTCTTCTTTAGGAGCCCGTGGCGGAGGTGTGGGTGGTGGAGTGGCGACTTCGTACGTCTCGAGGACGTAGACATCTTCTTTTTCCTTCTTGCGCTTTCGGGTTTTACAGATCCCGAACGTCTCCTCCTCGTTCTTCATGCGCATCATCAACTCGCCTCTTTGCACGTCTATGCGAACACCGCAAGTGGTTAAGAAAGCCCTTCCAAAGAGAATGGAGATATCGCGATCCTCGTCCATGTCGATGACGTAGAAATCGGCCGGAAAAGTGAATTTTCCGACTTTTACGAGGAGGTCTTCCACGAAGCCGCGCGGGTGCCTTACGGTCCGATTTGCAAGTTGGAGAGTGGTGCGCATGGGCTTTAGTTCACCCACCCCGAGTTTGTTGAAGACGGCCGACGGCATGAGGTTGATGCCCGGACCTAGATCGCACAAGGCGTTCTCGATAAAGATGTCTCCAATAGTGCACGGCAATGTGAACTTGCCCGGGTCTTCTAACTTTGGCGGGAGCTCTTGTTTTAGAAGTGCGCTACACTCGGTGGAAAGCGCCACCGTGAGCCGTTGCGGGAATGGGAGCGGCGTCTCATAGATGCGGACCGACGAGTGCGGCTTAGGGGCTTTGGTGACCGGGGCAGCCTCTTCTTCTTCTTCTTTCTTCTGGCTCTCGGTGGCTGCAACGTGTTGATGAGAAATGGCATTGCAGTGCTCCCTTGGATTCACTTCGGAGGTGCTTGGAAGGGACCCTTGCGGTCTCTCGCTCATGGCTTTAGCGAAGTGACCCATTTGAACTTCAAGAGTTCTTATTTGGGCCGAGTTGATTTTGAGGGCCGCTTCTTGGCGTTCGAGTGCGGCCGTGGTGTTCGTCATGAACTTGGTGTTTTCAATTGCCATTTGGGCAATTAATTCTTCAAGATTCGGTCTCTTGTCTTGATGAGGAGGATTATTCCGGTATTGCGAGCTCCCATGGTGTTGTTGAGGCGGTGGGTGTTGATGATGTTGATGATGCGGTGGAAGGTATGGTTGTTGGTGTTGAGGTGGAGCCGGTTGCATTGCCACTTGGTCTTGAGGATTTCTCCACGAGAAGTTTGGATGATTGTTCCTCGCTCCCGTGTAATAATTCCCCGAGTTTTGGTAAGTGGGACGATTGTTGTGGTTTCCCACAAACCTAGACTCCTCTATCTCGCCACATTCGTCCGTCGGGTGAGGACCCGCACACAAACCACACTTGTGGTGAGACACCTCAACCGCCTTCGCCGCTTCTTTTCCGTGGACGGTCTTCGCGAGTTTGGCTACCTCAATTGTCAACGATTTGAGGAGCTCCATCTCCGGAGTTATCGGCTCTCTCGCGACAATTCTCCTCTCGACCGGGCATTGATCGTTCACTTGGACCATCTTCTCGAGTAGTGCAAATGCGTCGGTGGTGGTGTTGTCGAGAAGTGAGCCTCCCGATGCGGTGTTGACTCGGTCTTGAGTCGAGGCCGTAAGCCCGCTATAGAAGATTTGTAGTTGCACCCACTCTGCTATACCGTGGCCCGGACACTTCCGAATCATGTCCTTGAAGCGGGCCCATGCCTCGTAGAGAGACTCTCCATCAAATTGGCCGAAGTTGTGGATCTCATTCCTCCTCCGGGTCATCTTCTCGAAAGTGAAGAATCGCGAGATGAACTTCAAGCATAAGTCATCCCATGTGGTGATCGAACCCGGAGCGAGCGAAGACAACCACCCTTGTGCGCGGTCGCGGATTGAGAATGGGAAGAGTCGTAGACACACGGCCTCCTTGGATAAGTGAGGGAGATTGAACGTGTTGCAAATCCGCAAGAAGTTGTTGATGTGGTCTTGCGGATCTTCGGAGGGGGAACCGGCAAATTGATTGTTTTGCACCATGTGGATGATCGAGGTTTTAATCTCGAAGTTTGGGTTCCCTTCCATCTCCGGAATTCGTATTGCCGATTGGTGCTCGTCGAAAGTAGGTTGACCATAGTCGAGTATGGTCCTTCGTTCTTCTCCATGTTCCGCGTTCCGACGACCACGTGGTTGTGCTTCATTGCCTCCTTCCATGGCGGCTCGCCTTGCCTCCGCTCGGTTTCGTCGGCAAGTCCGTTCGATCTCGTGATTGATAGGAATGAGCGGAGGGTTACGTCGTCGCATGCACCTTTAAAACATAAGAGGCCCACAATAAGCACAATAATAACAAACAAACTCAAAAATTAAACTAGATAATTCAATCGAAAATAGAACCGAAGTCCCCGGCAACGGCGCCAAAAACTTGATGGGAATTTTCTCAACTAGAGAAATCTCACACGACGCAAGCGAACGTGTCGTCAAGTAATAGAGTGCAAAAGCACGGATATCGATCCCACAAGGACTCTAGACTATTTTCGAAGCGAACTCACTAGCTTTCTTTTTCGAGTTATGGAAAATGAAAAATGGGGGTTTTTTTTATTGTTTTGTGAACAAGATGAAATGTAAATAAAAGTGAAAGCACTATTTAAACACAAGTTAAAAGGAAGGGGTACGATTTTGTTATTTCATCGAGTCGGTCGGTCAAGATACGATTCTAAGCTCGGGTTTAGAGTGTTAAAACTTAGTCTCAATCCCTCCTATAACATTCACTAATCTCTCTCGAGTCTTTAGGAATCTAGCTATGTGTCGAACTTACACCTCTCGGTTTGGGTTCTATTAAAGCACAAAACCGCATTTAGCCCGGGATTTCAAACAACTACATCTACCCCCTAGTCTTTCTATAGCTCTAGGAAGGTTAATGATGGGACGGGTAGAGCTCACTCGTTTATTACCTCTCGGTGTCTAAACTCGTCTAAGATTCACTAATTAGGTAGCTACTCTAATTAGCGCTAACACACGCCCCATACCCATAGAATTCCACTCTCAACCCAACCATGAAGCACCAATCTAATCCAAATGTTTGACCAACCAACTCAACTACTCAACTACATCGCACCCCAAATCTATTTAGCTACTCATAATTAAGAATAAACAAAGTAAAATTGAAATAAGTAAAAGAAACAAAACAATCAAGAAACAAGACATTGAATGCTAATCTCAACAACCAAACAAAGCTTTCATTAACTCAAGCACTACTTCAATATTCCACTAAGATAAAACAATAAAGTAATCACAATACTCAATGCTCAATAGATAAAAATAATCAACAAAACTCAATAGAATTCTTGAAAGCTTAAAATATGTTCAACAAAGCATTAAGTGGAGTAAATAAGTAAATAACAATAAATAAAAGAGATAGAGTTAAGGATGAACAAATGGAGATGATGAGGATGATGGAGGTTGTCACTTCTCCCTCTTCTTCTTCACTTCCAAGCTCAAGAACAAAAATGAGTGTCAACCCTAGCTTTCTCTCTCTCACTTTCTCTCTCAAGGTTTCAAAACAAAAACTAAAGTGTTCTATGTCAAGCTTCCTCTTTTCCTCTTTGAATAAGTGTATATGAGGGTTTAGGAAAGGTTTTCGGAGCAAATAAGGACCCTTGGATGAGATCCAAGGGCCAAAAATGATCCAAAAGACGAGCTCCAAAAAGTGCTGAAAAAGCAACTGGCGCGGTGCGCCACATAACGGCGCGGTGCGCCACTCGTGAATTTTCTGAAGGCGCGGTGCGCCACATAACGGCGCGGCGCGCCACTCGTGAAATTCTGAAGGCGCGCCGCGCTTCTCTTGCGCGTCGTCTGCTCGAGCTCTCGGTGTAAATTTTGGCACCAGGGCGCGGCGCGCCATGTTTTAGGTGCAGCGCGCCTCTCGAGAAACGTTGACTCCATTGACCGTCGTTGACCGTCGTTGACTTTGGTTGACTTGACTTCAAATGACCATAACTTGCTCGATTTAGCTCCGATTTAGCCCGTTTTCGCACCACAACCTTCTCATACTCTCTCAAACCTGAAAATGCAATAAAAACTACAAAATAATATCAAAAACATTAAGAACAAGCTTCGATTCTTATCTAAGAGTCATAGATAAGTATGAATGAATCTCACTTATCACCCTTGTGCTAGAACTCCAAGCTACGAGGCAAGCGACCCCTCTAAAGTCTTCACTAGAAGCTACGAGCCGGGTCCTACTCTAAAGCCTTGGATTCTCAAGCCTCCGAGCCCAAGATAGCCCTCAACATTCAAATTCAACTACGTTATGACCTGATCCCGACTAAAGGGTACGTAGGCAGCCAGCCTTTGGCACAGTCACACCCCCAAAACACACCTCAGGGTCTGGAGGGTGCAACTCGGTCCACGAGTTCACATTTTTGGCCCGGGTGCGATCACTTGGTCCGGCCTTGGATCGAACCGCCCGAGGTAATTAATCGTTGTTCATTTTCGTGCGACAACATTTTGGCGCTAGAAGGAGGGCACTTCCCGACTTATACAACCCAAAATCCCTTCTACAACTTGACCCCTTCTTCCTCGACTTGAGAAAGACATGAGTGGTTAACCACCCGTTTGTTCTGAGGGCGTGAATAACCTTGAGAACGCAACCGGAGTGAAGAAGTACTTCCTGCGCTCTCGAGCGCAAGGCGATGGGGAGTCTCTCAACGACGAGAGCCACACTCCCTCTCCCCCTCCACCTCAGGACAGTCGGGTTGACCGCATCCTCGAGATGGAGGAGCAGATCCGCCAACTAAAGATAGCCAATGCAAGGTACCACCACCAACTGACGGGCAAGGCGCCTATGCAAGGCGCCCCCCACGGGGAATCCGAGGACCTCATGGACGAGGGACATTACTATGACGTCGTAACTTCTCTCACGAAAGACGGGGAACTCCCCGTTGAGATCGTAGCCGGTCCGTCAAACCCACCGCCTAAGACAAAGGCAATACCAATCTCCTCTCAAGAAGAGACCTCTTGACGTTCAGCCCATGACCGACTCGGACAAATAGGTAATGTCAGGGAAGGTCCAACGGCTCGGCGAGTGAGGCGTGTGGCTCGGAGCTCGCGCTCCCATACCACCGGGCCAGATCTTAGAGATCAGCTTACCGCCCAACGGAACGACCGTGGCGAGGACCTTCGAGAGAGGCTAAGTGCTCGCAAGGGTCACAGCCCTGCGGCCCCAATCAATGGGGACCCTCGCACGGCTCAAGGGTCGACTGAAAGGCGCCAAGTGACTCCTCCTGAACAAGGAGTGACCCCCAACACTGGCCTCGACGTCGTCACCATGATTCACAACCTTCGTAATGAGGTACGAGATCTACGTGAAGGCGGCTTGATCGGTGACACATACGGGGTCGTAGAAGAACATTCCTCGCCCTTCACTGCCCAAATCCTTGCTGAGGTGTGCACGGGAAACTTCAAACTCCCGAATCTCCCTCCCTACAATGGGAAAACCGATCCCACATATCACATCCAACATTACGAAACTTGGATGACGATGCAGAGCGTCTCACCTGGGGCTCTGTGCCAGGCTTTTAGTCTTACCATCACCGGACCCGGTTTTGAGTGGTTTAAGAATTTAAGACCAGGGAGCGTCCAATCGTTCAAAGACCTGAAGGACATGTTCCTAGCACGATTTGCTATGTTGATGGTCCAAAAGAAGACCAAGATGTACTTATGGTCAATCGGGCAAGAGAATAACGAGTCCTTGAGACAGTATCTCACCCGGTTCATCGCGGAATCGATCAAAGTCGACCGCTTTGACGACAGTGACGCAATTAAAGTCATCATTGAGGGCTTGCGCACGGGAGACTTCTTAAAGTTAGTCGTTGGCAGAGTCCCTTCTACGATGAGGTCTCTCAATCTCTAACTTATGTGGAATGACTAGAATGAGAGGAATGAGGTCTCTATTTATAGGGGAGGCATGAGCAAATCTTATTTCCTCTTTTCTACCCATGTTGGACGTTCATGACATGTCATGCAAGTCCTTGGATTTGTTTCCTCATTCGTTCTCTCTTAGTTGGCCGAAAATGCACTTTCCTTCTAGAGAAAATTTGTTTCCTCTTTTTCTTTTGGCAAGTATCTTCATACATTAATGCACAAAATAAACTCTCTTTCCCATTAAGGCATGAACGAAATCTAGCCTTATTTTCCTTGGGTTGGACGAAATTTGAGCTTCTAGAAGGAGCTTCTAGATGTTTCTTCATTTGTTCATGACAACATAAGAAAAGCCCATTAAGAATTTTCAAATAAAATTCTATGAAATGAAATTAATCCTCAAGGCCCAAATTCTTTAAGTTGGCCATGTGATTTAAATTTCATTTGTCATCATATGACAATGTTAAAAAAGTTATTGACATTCATTTCGTCATATGTCTAAAAAGACAAAAATACCCTTTAGACAATTTTCACAAAACTTGTCTCGTTCTTGTTTTGACTTAGCTGCTAGTTTAACTATTCCTACTCGATATGATTTGTGACAGTGACCTCATGGATCCAAATGAAAAAAGCTTGAGCTAAACACTTGGACTCAAAAGTTCACAAACCTTTTCCAAGTTTAGCTTAATGTCAACTGACTCCACTAAAGAGTTGACACTGAAAATCTCTCGGTTCAAATGAATTTATTTTCTACTCAAGAATTCAACCAAATTATGATGAGCGGATCCACTGAATATTATCTATGTTTACCCTTCATGAATATCATCAGCTAGTCGGGATTTACAATATTACCATTTTACCCTTCTAGATATTATTTCCTCAACTCCTTTGTCGCTTGTGAATAAGTTAGAAACAATGTATTGACGAGGAGCTAACAAGTCACATTGTCTCATCCAAAAGAGTCAAGACTCAATTTGGACACTAGCCAGTTCAATTATTCACACTCCAAGGAACAAAGCATGAGGTGATGTACATTGCATTTCAGCAATCTTGTACATGAATTCCATATCTATGAGAACTTCACAAAGTTACTCATGGCATTCTCACAACTAAGTACTTCACCAATAGGCCCTGTTCGGAATCACATAGTGAGTCCGAACTCTGACTTTCTCAAATGAGAATACGTAAGTTGTGAAATGGCATGTCTCATTTCAGGATTAAGGTAAGCACGATGCAATTTATACGTAGTGACTTCGAGACATAAGAGGTTAAATGGTTTGTTCTTATTTTGTCTCTAGAAGTGCACTGGTCAATTCAGTACCTTCGGAAGATACCTAGAAGAACTATAGAGTCTCCAACTCTCAATGCCTCATAACCAGACATCATAGATTCTCCTAACAATCATACTGAGGTCAATAGTCCTTTGACCCTTAGATTGCGAATATATCGTTTTAAGCAAACTATGAAGAGTTTGTTCATGCAAATCTACATTTGTCTCTTCGTAAGTTGTTAAGTTTGCTTATGGACTAAAAGACTAAGGTTTTATCATAAAGCTTCAGACAAGGAAGATTGAATGAACGTTTTAACTTTTATTAATAAATAAGCAGTTACAAGCAAGAGTCTTCGTAAGACTATATGACATCAAATGTACATAAATACACACTACAACTCTACTTGTGGGCACCATTGACAACAAACTCCCACTTGACTCAAAGAAGATGTGTGTAGTCGTTCATGCCTAATCCCTCTCGATGTTGGTCGAAGACCTTGTTCACTAGGGCCTAGGTGAATGGATCTGCCAGATATCTACTTCACCTCCACGTCTCCGCGCTGCGCGATCTCTCGAATCAAATGGTATTTCCTCTCAATATGCTTAGAGCGCTTATGCCTTCGAGGTTCCTTTGAGGTAGCGACAGCCCCACTATTATCACAATAAAGGTTCATGGGCTCGTCGACGTTTGGAACAACTTCCAAATACTTAAGGAATTTTCTAAGCCTTACAGCCTCTTTGGATGCTTCACAAGCAGCCACATATTCTGCTTCCATTGTGGAGTCAGCAAGACTGCTTAAGGATGAACACAGATCCCGAAGTGGATTTTCTGGAATCCTTATCCGCTTGAAAATCGGAGTCGGTATATCCCGTCATAGTCAGGTCAGTACCTGAGTATGTAAGCATCAAGTTCCTAGTTCTTCAAAGATACTTAAGAACATGCTTAACAGCAATCCAGTGCTCGGGTCCAGGGTTGGATTGGAAACGGCTAACTACGCCAATGGCGAAACAGATGTCAGGTCTAGTGCAAAGCATAGCATACATGAGGCTTCCTACGGCAGAGGCGTAAGGAATTTCCTCATGTCTTCAATCTCTTGTACAGTCTTGGGAGACTGGTCCTTCTTGGAGTCTTGCATCGAGAAGCGATCCATCACCTTATCAATATAAGATGCTTGAGAGAGCGACAGGGTTCGGTTTTTCCTATCTCGAAAGATTTGGATCCCCAGAATGTACGCGGCTTCTCCTAGATCCTTCATATCAAATTAATTTGCTAACCAGACCTTAACCTTAGATAACTTACCCACGTCATTACCAATGAGTAGTATATCATCGACATATAGTACCAGAAACACAACTTTACCTTCGTGTATTAACTTGTAAACACAAGGCTCATCTATTGACTGTTCAAAGCCGAAGCTTTTCATAGTTTCATCGAATCTAATATTCCATGACCTAGATGCTTACTTTAATCCATAAATGGACTTAAGCAACTCGCAAACCTTGGTCTCTTGACCTTCTTCCACGAAACCGTCTGGTTGAGCCATGTAGATGCGCTCGTCAAGATTGCCATTCAGAAATGGTGTCTTGACATCCATTTGCCAGATCTCATAGTCGAGAGCTGCAGCTATGGATAGCAGTATGCAGATGGATTTAAGCATCACGACTGGCGAGAAGGTTTCTTCATAGTCAATCCCTTCTTGTTGGGTATAACTCTTCGCCACAAGTCGTGCTTTGAACGTCTCGACGTTCCCATCAGGACCCCTTTTCTTCTTGTATATCCATTTACACCCTACGGGTTTAATCCCTTCAGGAAGTCTACAAGTTTCCAGACTTTGTTGACATACATCGAGTGCATCTCAACTTTCATGGCGTCAAGCCAAAGGTTTGATTCAGAACTAGCCATCGCTTGGCTATAGGAAACAGGATCATCCATGTCAGAGACGGTTACGAGAGAGTCTCCATAGGACATGTACCTGTCAGGCTTTTGAGTAGCCCTCCCACTACGTCGAAGTACTACTTGACGAGATTCTGAAGAGTTAGGTTGTGTTTCAGTTGGGGTAAGAACAGTTCTTACAGATGAGGTAGAAGCTTCCTCACCCAACTTTTCTTCAAGCACAATTTTGCTTCTAGGTTTTGCATCTTTCATAAAGTCCTCCTCAAGGAAACGAGCATTCGTGCTAACGAAAGTCTTATCGTCCTCGGGACTATAGAAGATGAAACCCTTGGTTTCCTTTGGATATCCAACAAACAAGCATTATTCTGACCTACTAGCCAACTTGCTAGTCTTTTGCCTTAGCACGTGTGCAGGGCAACCCCAAATTCGGATGTGGCCCAGATTCACTTTACGGCCAGTCCATCGTTCATAAGGAGTACCAAGAACCGTTTTGGACGGAACTTGGTTCAGAATATAAGCGGCTATTTCAAGGGCATATCCCCTAAAGGAAAGAGGGAGTGATGAGTAACTCATCATTGATCTAACCATCTCCATAAGAGTTCGGTTTCTTCTCTCTGACACTCCATTTTGTTGAGGTGTGCCAGGTGCGGTAAGCTGAGAAGCGATTCCTTCTTCTTTAAGTAAGTCATCGAACTCTCCAGACATATACTCACCACCTCGATCAGATCGAAGTATTTTGATCACTTTGCCAGTTTGCTTTTCCACTATAGCCCTAAAGACCTTAAATACGTTAAAGGTCTCGGATTTGTGTTTAAGCAGATAGACAAAACCATATCGCGAGTAATCATCGGTGAAGGTAACAAAGTATTCGTATCCCCCACGTGCCTGTTGGCTGAGCGGACCGCATACATCAGAATGTATTAGTTCCAGCAACTCAGTGGCTCTTCGACCCTTGTCGGAGAAAGGTCGCTTAGTCATTTTTCCTTCTATGCAGGATTCACAAGTAGGTAGTGAACCTATTGCAGAGGCTTGGAGTGGACCGTCCCTCACAATTCTCTTAATCATATCTAGACTGATATGACCAAGTCTTAAGTGCCATAGGTATGTTGATTTTGTTAGATCGGAGGATTCAGAAAGTTTGATCCTCTTTGGCTCCCTAATTAGATCATTATCTATTTCGGTGTCTAAAAGAGAAGGTTGAGTGGGATAGATGTAGAAAAGAGCATTCTTCATACATGCATCAGTGACAAAAGAATTATCAGGAAACGAAATACGAATCCCATTCTTAATGAACTTTAAACAATAATCTTGCTCAAGAAGACGAGCAACGGATATTAAGTTCTTCCCAAAGGTAGGAACAAAATAAACATCATTCAAGTTTAAAGTGCGGTCTTCAAAAGACAGCGTCACGGATCCCACAGCCTTCGCAGACACCAGGTTCCCATCACCCCATTTGAAACAGAACTCGCCTTCCTCTATGCTTTTTGTTTTCTTGAAACCATTCAAGGAACAACAAATATGGTTAGTAGCAGCGGAGTCAAGAATCCACGTTGATACATTATCAGCTACTAAGCATGCTTCGTAACTAGTACAATACTATGTTCCCTTGCTTTAAGACAGTTCTTTTTATCGGCCTTGTAAGTCTTTTCTCAGTTCCAGAGGCGGAGGCTTTTTGCTCAGTAGCAAGTGCCTCTCCTTGATTCCTTTTTCTCTTAGTGAGACCTACAGCAGTATGAAGCTCCTTTATAAGCTTGGTAACAGTGTACTCTAGCTTGTTTATGGAGTAGTTCATCTTGGAGGTATCAATAGATGCGGGGAGAGTTTCTAAGATCATATCTATGACATTCTACCCATTAATCTCAGATCCTAGGATTTCCATTTTATTTAGAAAACTAATGATTAGTATCATAAAGTCTTCAACATGAGTCCTAGCCTTCATGTGACAGTTCATAAACTGTCGGACTGCTTGTTGCCTTGCTTTACGCCTTTGCCCTCCGAACATCTCATGGAGATTGTTGAGCATGTCGGCGGCAGTCTCGATGTCACGATGTTGTTGTTGTAACACATTGTTCATTGATGCTAAGAAATAACACCTCACAATCTCATCGGAGCAGAGCCAGGCTGCCAAGGCGTCTTTGTCCTCTTGAGTCGAATCATTATTCGTCAGAGGAGGACACGGGGTGGTGAGTACCCTTTTGTGCTTGTTAACGGTAAGGATGATATCGAGGTTATGTTTCGAATCTACGTAATTTTTGTTTTCGAGTTTGTTCGCGGAAAGGATGAACGAGAGAAGGTTGAGAGACATATTGCCTATATAAGTTGAAACAAGTTTATGATTAGTCTTTGGTTTAGGATTTAAGTTTTTAAACATTTGATAAAATCCAAAGGTGTTATAAACTAAACGATAATTTACTCCTTCGAGGGAAGGCCGCAAAAAATCTCCATTTATAAGTAAATAACACATCATTAATGCTTAGCCAAGATGTCAATACACCAATTTTGACCAGCCACCTTTTAAATTGGTTTGATCACTCACATCCTTTCGCAGGGCCTCAAGGGAGGATTACTAGGGATTGAGTCTAAGTGTGTAACCAACCACTTAGTCCAAAAGATTGACTTTGAAAAAAAATCCGCCGAGGGGAGGAGGTCTTGTCTCATTGTCTCACTTTCGGATTTAGCTCATTGAGCAATGACCAGTGCAAAGCGCCCTTGAGTACTCTCATTTAAGAGAGGGCCACGAGGGTGACTCTTAGTCTAGCGACAATTGCACTTTTCATTAGTGTTGGGGATCGTTGGTTACAAACAACAAATATAACCCTCCCACTTAGTTTTTGGAGTTGGTACATCGACTCTTATAAGTTTGGAAACGGTTTTCCTAGTTATAGAGCGATAGAGCGGACTACTAGAAAATAATCCTAGATTTTCATGTTAAGAGCAGTGTTAGTGCATAAAGGCACAAGGGACATACTCGGATCTTTTCCTATTTTCTATTTCGGGAAAGTGCATGAGGGAAGTGTGAACTTCAACTCACTCGAACACTTGAAAGTTTGAGATTACACATCTTTTTATTTTTCGGCTTGTCTACAAGGAGACCTCCCACTCAAATTTTCAAGAGCATATAGATTTTGAACATATGTGATATAGATATAGTTTTGAAAACATTTTGAAAACTTATTTGATTTGGATGACAAAAATTTTCAAGTTTGAAAACGAAAAGGGTTTTCAAAATTCAAACTAGTTTTGTAAAAATTCAATTTTCAATTAAACTTTCAAAAATCAAAACATTTTAATCTTACACATCATGTTTATAATCTTATGAAAAACATTTTAGCTCAAGAAATTTTTCTCATTAGAGTTCTATAACTCATGGTAGTGGAGTTGAAAATCCGGAATTCTAAAAAACTGGACTTTCGGAACAGCCGCGCACCTCGGTGTAAAATCGCCATAACTGGCGGCTCCGATGTCCTTTTGACCTGAAACTGGTGGTATTGGACAGAGAACAGAAAGAGCTTTAATTTGAGGTGATATACATTGCATTTCAGCAATCTTGTACATGAATTCCATATCTATGAGAACTTCACAAAGTTACTCATGACATTCTCACAACTAAGTACTTCACCAATAGGCCCTATTCGGAATCTCATAGTGAGTCCGAACTCTGACTTTCTCAAATGAGAATACGTAAGTTGTGAAATGGCATGTATCATTTCAGGATTAAGGTAAGCACGATGCAATTCATACGTAGTGACTTCGAGACATAAGAGGTTAAATGGTTTGTTCTTATTTTGTCTCTAGGAGTGCACTGGTCAATTCAGTACCTTCGGAAGATACCTAGAAGAACTATAGAGTCTCCAACTCTCAATGCCTCATAACCAGACATCATAGATTCTCCTAACAATCATAGAGAGGTCAATAGTCCTTTGACCCTTAGATTGCGAATATATTGTTTTAAGCAAACTACGAAGAGTTTGTTTATGCAAATCTACATTTGTCTCTTCGTAAGTTGTTAAGTTTGTTTATGGACTAAAAGACTAAGGTTTTATCATAAAGCTTCAGACAAGGAAGATTGAATGAACGTTTCAACTTTTATTAATAAATAAGCAGTTACAAGCAAGAGTCTTCGTAAGACTATATGACATCAAATGTACATAAATACACACTACAACTCTTCATGTGGGCACCATTGACAACAATTACACCCCTTTGAATGCCCCGGTAGAGCAAATCTACGCTGTGGCGCGTGACAAATTCACCGCTCCAACTCCAATGAAAGGTGACCCCGCATCTCGCGACCGGTCCCGTTATTGCGAGTTCCACCGGGATTACGGTCATACGACCGCTCAATGCTTCCATCTTAAGAGGCAAATTGAGACATTAATCCAAAAAGGCGAACTCAAAGAGTTTGTCCTGCGCATTATAGGTGCTGCGGTCCCCGCCAACAAAAGGCCACAGCCTGAGAAAGGCGGCAGAACCAACACTAACACCGACCGCACCGCGGTCGCAGCTACGGCCGATGCACAACTCCACGCCGGCACCACCATACTAGATGGGTTGCAAGATGGGGATTCGGCCCGGCAAAGAAAAAAGCGTCTCAGGGCTGCCTCTCAGGAAGGCCTTGCCGGGCAGGTTATCCTCACATATGAGGAACCTTCGTCCGTTCCGCACGAGATGATACAATTCACCAATGAAGAGGCCAAGCGAGTTGTGCACCCGCATAACGACGCTATAGTCCTTAAGGCCCAGGTGGCCAATAACCTGGTAAAAAGAGTTCTTATTGATAACGGCAGCGCATCCGATATAATCTTTAAGACCATCCTAGAGCGCATGAAGCTCGGGGGGCTCCGCCCTGTCCCGACCCAGACGCCTCTGTTTGGGTTCACGGGAGAAAAGGTCATGACCGAAGGGATCATTGATTTACCGGTCACCTTCAGAACTACCGGAGGTATCGAAGTCGTTCACATGGTCCCCTTTCTTGTGGTCGACCAGGAGTCGCCCTACAATGTTATCATTGGGCGACCCACATTGAACAGACTAAGGGCCATCACATCCACATATCACCTACTGGTGAAATTCCCCACTGAGGAGGGAATTGGCATCATGACTGGCGATCAAACCCAGGCAAGGATATGCTACGTCCAAGGCGTGGATGGCAAGCCCGCTGAAAAAAGGGTTAACACGATCTACCAGCTAGAAGACGACTACCCGTGTGATAAAAAAGACGCACGGCAGCTCGGGAAACTAGACCCCCGTGACGAAATTCAGAGGTTGAAAGTTGACACCCCCGATGATCTCACTTCGATCGTTCTCGACGAAGCTAAGCCTGATCAGGTGGTGAAGATCGGTGCACAACTCCCTCTCACCATCAAAACTCAACTCGCATCCTTCCTTCGGGAGTTTAAGGATGTCTTTGCGTGGACACATGCAGACATACCGGGTATAGACCCCGACCTGATTGTGCACCGATTGAATGACGATAAAAACATCGCTGAGAAGGTATAAGCTAGATGCGCGTTCAACCCTGAACGATACCTAGCGATATATAAAGAAGACGGACGGCTTCATATGGACAGACGAGTGTGAGAAGGCCTTTCAAGAAATGAAGGCCTACTTTGGGACACCTCCGTTCCTTTCCAAGCCAAAGGAAGGCGAGACGCTCTACGTCTACCTCACCGTCTCCGAACGAGCCGTGAGCGCTGTGCTGATCCGTGAAGAGGATAAGGTTCAGTGGCCTATCTTCTACGTGAGCAAAGCCATGCTCGACGCCGAAACGCGTTACACAGAGATAGAGAAAATCTCTCTCGCTCTCCTCGTAGCCGCGAAAAAGCTACCTCCCTACTTCCAAGCTCACCCAATCATGGTCGGAACAGGACACCCTATCGCTAAAGCTCTTCAAAAGGGAACATCGACTCGCATGGCGATCTGGTCCCAAGAATTGAGCGAGTACGGGATCGAGTTTCACCCGAGACCGGCAATAAAGGCTCAAGCCCTAGCCAATTTCGTGGTAGAATTCTCCTCCGCTCCCGACATGGGAAGAGCAAAAGATGACTCAACCGACGACTTGTCGGCTCGAAAGAGAAAGGTCGACCCTACGGGTCCCATCTGGGAATTACACGTGGACGGTGCATCTAATGCCCTAGGAGCCGGCGCTGGCGTAATTCTAACCAATCTCGACCGGGAAAAGTTACGCGCCCTCCACTACGGATTCCAAGCCTCCAACAATGAGGCCGAGTAAGAAGCCCTCATCGTAGGGCTAGAGCTCGCTCAAAAGCTCAACGTACAGAATTTACGAATACACTGAGACTCGCAATTGATCGTAAATCAGGTTAAAGGCGACTACATTGCCAAAGAACCTAACATGATCGCCTACCTGGAAAAAACAAATGCCAAGCTAGATGCCTTCTCTTGGTTCGAGATCATCCAGATCCCAAGAGAAGAGAACTCTGAGGCTGACGCTCTAGCTCGCTTCAGATCCGGTATCACCGAAGACGGGTTAGGAACTATCCCGGTCAAGTCTCTCTCACGACCGTCCGTTTCACGCGACGAGGTCGGAACGATTGAGGGCACCGCTCATCCGACTTGGATGACTCCGATTACGGACTTTCTGCGAAGAGGAGCACTTCCCGAAGACCGCAAAGAAGCCGAAAGGCTAAAAGCCCTCACATCTAAATATGTGTTGTGAGGCGAAGCCCTATACAAGCGCGGGTACTCGACCCCGCTGCTACGATGCCTCAATAGCGTCGAGTCGACCAAGGTCCTCCCCGAAATTCACGAAGGCATTTGTGGGAACCACTCCACTGGGAGATCCCTTGCGCTCAAAGCACTCCGACAAGGCTATTTCTGGCTAACGATGAAAAAAGACGCCTACGACTGGGCGAGAAAGTGCGACAAGTGTCAACGTTTCTCTAACGTTCCACGGCAACCGCCATCTCCTCTGGGTAGCATCGTCGTACCACGTCCCTTTGCAAAACGGGGCGTGGACATCATCGGTAAGCTTCCCAAAGCTCCGAGACAGTACGAATACGCCATCGTCGCTATCGACTACTTCACTAAGTGGGTCGAAGCCTAGCCTCTAGCTAGAATCACTGAGGCCAACACCACGAACTTCATCTGGGAGTCCATCATATGCCGCCACGGCATCCCTGCGTCGATTGTGATCGACAATGGCGCACAATTCGACAATGCCAGGGTTAGAGAAATCTGCGCCCAACTACGGATCAGCAAGACATTCTCGTCCCCTCGGCATCCACAGGCTAATGGCCAAGTGGAAGCCGTCAGCAAGACAATTAAAAGCAACCTCAAGAAAAAGCTCGAAGCCAAAAAGGGCGCTTGGGCTGAGGAACTGCCATTCATCTTATGGGCCTATCGAACCACTTTTCGAAACGCCACCGGAGAGACCCCCTTTTCCCTAGCCTTTGGGGTTGAGGCAGTGGTCCCCGTGGAAATGGAAGTCCCCACCTACCGAGTCGATACTTTCGATGAGGAACAAAACGACGAGGCCATGTGCCTCGAATTGGATCTAATCGACGAGAAAAGATCCGAGGCCCTCACCAGACTTGCTGCACAAAAGCGAAAGGTCGAGAGGCCCTCAAAAGGCGAATCTTCGCCGTTAGCAGTCTCGTACTCAGGCGCGTGTTCCAAAACACCCAAGTACAAGGCGCCGGGGTCTTGGGCCCGAACTGGGAAGGACCGTATAGAGTTCGACAAGTCATACATGACGGAATCTATTACATCGAACATACGGACGGAACTCCGATCCGACACCCTTGGAACGCCGAACATTTGAGGCAGTACTACCAGTGACTAAGCTCCCCCATTTCTTGCTCTGATTTCCCTTATTCAATAAAGGCCTACGCGCCAATGTTTGAGGATGTTCTCTATTAGCAAAGAATAATAAAGTTTGCGATTTTTTATCCGCTTTATTAAGTTTTTAGTCATCATGGCACGACCTGTAAACTAAAAACTTGGGGGGCTAGTGGGTCCTGCGACGTACACTCAAGAATTCACGGCCCAACAAAAAAAAACCTTAAGCCCCCCACTCATGGGATACAATGGCTTAAGAAGCTCGAACCCCGACGGCCCATCAAGCATACGGGTTTGAGAAAAATCGTCGGCCTAACCCGGCGTGCCGTAAGTCGCATAAAGGTGCAGGTTAAGGCGAAATGGCCACTCCCCCGCCACATATATGTTCGGTCGCTCAATAGCACGAACTCAAAGACGCCGGCTTAACCCGGCGCGACATATATGTTCGGTCGCTCAATAGAACAAACTCAAAGACGTCGGCTTAACTCGGCGCGACATATATGTTCAGTCGCTAAATAGCATGAACTCAAAGACGCCGGCTTAACCCGACGTGACATATATGTTCGGTCGCTCAATAGCACGAACTCAAAGACGCCGGCCTAACCCGACGCAACATACAAGTTCGGTCGCTCCATAGCACGAACTCAAAGACGCCGGCCAAACCCGACGCAACATACACGTTCGGTCACTCCATAGCACGAACTCAAAGACGCCGGCCTAACCCGGTGCAACATACACGTTCGGTCGCTCCATACCATGAACTCAAAGCCGTCGGCCTAACCCGGTGCAACATACAAGTTGAGTCGTTCCATAGCACGAACTCAAAGACGCCGGCCTAACTCGGCGCAACATACACGTTCGGTCGCTCCATAGCACGAACATAAAAGCCGTCGGCCTAACCAGGCGCAACATACAAGTTCGGTCGCTCCATAGCACAAACTCAAAGACGCCGGCCTAACCCGGCGCAACATACACGTTCGGTCGCTCCATAGCACGAACTCAAAGCCGTCGGCCTAACCCGGCGCAACATACATGTTCGGTCGCTCCATAGCACGAACTCAAAGACGCCGGTCTAACCCGGCGCAACATACACGTTCGGTCGCCCCATAGCACGAACCCAAAAGCCGTCGGCCTAACCTGGCGCAACATACACGTTCGGTCGCTCCATAGCACGAACTCAAAGCCGTCGGCCTAACTCGGCGCAACGTACAAGTTCGGTCGCTCCATAGCACGAACTCAAAGACGCCGGCCTACCCGGCGCAACATACACGTTCGGTCGCTCCATTGCACGAACTCAAAGCCGTCGGCCTAACCCGGCGCAACATAAAAGTTCGGTCGCTTCATAGCACAAACTCAAAGACACAGACCTAACCCGGCGCAACATACAAGTTCCGTCGCTCCATAGCACGAACTCAAAGACGCCGGCCTAACCCGGCGCAACATACACGTTCGGTCGCTCCATAGCACGAACTCAAAGACGCCGGCCTAACCCGACGCAACATACAAGTTCGGTCGCTCCATAGCACGAACTCAAAGATGCCGGCCTAACCCAGCGCAACATACAAGTTCGGTCACTCCATAGCACGAAATCAAATACGCCGGCCTAACCCGGCGCAACATACACGTTCGGTCGCTCCATAGCATGAACTCAAAGCCGTCGGCTTAACCAGCGCAACATACAAGTTCGGTTGCTCCATAGCACGAACTCAAAGACGCCGGCCTAACCCGGTGCAACATATAAGTTCGGTCGCTCCATAGCAAGAACTCAAAGACGCCGGCCTAACCCGGCGCAACATACACGTTCGGTCGCTCCATAGCACGAACTCAAAAACGCCGGCGTAACCCGACGCAACATACAAGTTCGGTCGCTCCATAGCACGAACTCAATGACGCTGGCCTAACCCGATGCAACATACACGTTCAGTCGCTCCATAGCACGAACTCAAAGCCGTCGGCCTAACCCGACGCATCATAAAAGTTCGGTCGCTCCATAGCATGAACTCAAAGACGCCGGCCTAACCCTGCGCAACATACACGTTTGGTCGGTCCATAGCACGAACCCAAAAGCCGTCGGCCTAACCCGGCGCAACATACACGTTCGGTCGCTCCATAGCACGAACTCAAAGCCATCGGCCTAACCGGGCGCAACGTACAAGTTTGGTTGGTCCATAGCACGAACACAAATCGTCGGGCTAACCCAACGTACCGATATCGCCGTTCAACACAGATCGGTCAAGTACTACGAGTTGCCCCTAGCAACGAGTGCTGAGCAAACGCCTAACTAGGCACGAACGCCTCCCCACCTCAATTGCTAAACGACGACGAATCGTAACGCTAAATGAGCGGAGGACGAATCCCAACTAGGGACGTAAAACCTGCCAAAACTATTGGTAAGGGCACAAGTCCTCCGGGCCACGACAGCTCACAAAGAAGGCATATACGAGCAAAACTGCTCAACACGAGATATCATTCAACTTGAAAGCAACAAAATATCTCATAAACAAAAAAGAGCCATTGCTCTGAATCCAATAAACATGTGCTAAATGAAAATGCGCGGAAAATAAATAAAATCCTAAAAAGGGAAAAAACAAAGCGCTAAACATACGCAATAAAGAAAGAAAGCCACATGGCTCACCCAGCACCCTCGTCTAGTACGGGAAACAAGGTGTCGAAGAAGTCAAAGGTGACCCCCCGGGCCTCGTTCTCGGTCGCGGTCGCCTCCCGACATTCCACCGCTCCGGCTCGACAAACCTCCTCGGTCCCTATGTCGTAGTCATCTTGTAAGTCGGACGCTCCATAGCACGAACTCGAAGCCGTCGGCCTAACCCGGCGCAACATAAAAGTTCGGTCGCTCCATAGCACGAACTCAAAGACGCCGGCCTAACCTGGCGCAACATACACGTTCGATCGTTCCATAGCACGAACCCAAAAGCCGTCGGCTAACCTGGCGCAACATACAAGTTCGGTCGCTCCATAGCACGAACTCAAAGACGCCGGCCTAACCCGGCGAAACATACATGTTCGGTCGCTCCATAGCATGAACTCAAAGACGTCGGCCTAACCCGGCGAAACATACAAGTTCGGTCGCTCCATAGAACGAACTCAAAGACGCCAGCCTAACCCGGCGCAGCATACACGTTCGGTCGCTCCATAGCACGAACTCAAAGCCATCGGCCTAACCCGGTGCAATATACAAGTTCGGTCGCTCCATAGCACGAACTCAACGATGCCGGCCTAACCCGAAGCAACGTACACGTTCGGTCGCTCCATAGCACACCCAAAAGCTGTCGGCCTTACCCGTCGCAACGTACAAGATGTGTCGCTTCATAGCACGAACACAAACCGTCGGCCTAACCCGACGCATGTAAGTCGCGTAAAGGCGCTGCCTCAAACCCTGAAACGGCAAAATCTGAGCCATATATGTTCGGTCGCTCAATAGCACGAAACACACGGGATTTGACTAAAGACGCCGGCCTAACCCGGCGCAACATATATGTTCGGTCGCTCAATAGCACGAACTCAAAGACGCCGGCCTAACCCGTCGCAACATACAAGTTCGGTCACTCCATAGCACGAACTCAAAGACGCCGGCCTAACCCGTTGCAACATACACGTTCGGTCCCTCCATAGCACGAACTCAAAGCCGTCGGCCTAACCCGGCACAACATACAAGTTCAGTCGCTCCATAGCTCGAACTCAACGAGGCCGGCCTAACCCGGCGCAACATATAAGTTCAGTCATGCCATAGCACGAACTCAAACACGCCGGCCTAACCCGGCGCAACATACACGTTCGGTCGCTCCATAGCATGAACTCAAAGCCGTCGGCTTAACCCAGCGCAAGATACAAGTTCGATCGCTCCATAGCATGAACTCAAAGCCGTCGGCTTGAGTCGAATCATCATTCGTCAGAGGAGGACATGGGGTGGTGAGTACCCATTTGTGCTTGTTAATGGTAAGGATGATATCTAGGTTAAGTTTCGAATCTACGTAGTTTTTGTTTTCGAGTTTGTTCGAGGAAAGGATGAAAGAGAGAGAGAGTTGGGAGACATTTCGCCTATAAAAGTTGAAACAAGTTTATGATTAGTCTTTGGTTTAGGATTTAAGTTTTATTTAAGACTTGATAAAATCCAAAGGTGTTATAAACGAAACGATAATTTACTCCCTCAAGAGAAGGCCGCAAAAAATCTCCATTTATACGTAAATGACACATCATTAATGCTTAGCCAAGATGTTAATACACCAATTTTGATTAGCCACCTTTTAAATTGGTTTGATCACTCACATCTTTTCGCAGAGCCTCAAGGGAGGATTACTAGGGATTGAGCCTAAGTGTGCAACCAACCACTTAGTCCAAAAGGTCAACTTTGAAAAACAATCCCCCAAGGGGAGGCCTTGTCATCATCGTCTCATTCTCAGACGTAGCTCATTGAGCAATGATCGAAGCAAAAACGCCTTGGAGTACTCCCATTTAAGTGAGGGTCGCAAAAGCGGCTCTTAGTCCCACGTTAATTGCTTCTTTCATTAGTGGTTGGGATCGTGGGTTACAAACAATAAGTATAACCCTCCCACTTAGATTTTGGAGTTCGTTCATCGACTCTTATAAGTTCGGAAACGGTTTTCCTAGTTATAGAGCGATAGAGCGGACAACTAGAAAATAATCCTAGATTTTCATGTTCAGAGCAGTGTTAGTGCATAAAGGCACAAGGGACATACTCGGATCTTTTCCTATTTTCTATTTCGGGAAAGTGCATGAGGGAAGTGTGAACTTCAACTCACTCGAACACTTGAAAGTTTGAGATTACACTTCTTTTTATTTTTCGGCTTGTCTACAAGGAGACCTCCCACTCAAATTTTCAAGAGCATATAGATTTTGAACATATGTGATATAGATATAGTTTTGAAAACATTTTGAAAACTTATTTGATTTGGATGAAAAAATATTTTCAAGTTTGAAAACGAAAACGGTTTTTCAAAATTCAAACTAGTTTTGTAAAAATTCAATTTCAATTAAACTTTCAAATATCAAAACATTTTAATCTTACACATCATGTTTATAATCTTATGAAAACATTTTTGCTCAAGAAATTTTTCTCATTAGAGTTCTTAACTCATGGTAGTGGGGCTGAAAATCCGGAATTCTAAAAAACTGGACTTTCGTAACAGCCGCGCACCTCGAAGTAAAATCGCCATAACTGGCTGCTCCGATGTCCTTTTGGAAAGAGGACAGACAGACCTTTTATTTGATTCAAACACCATTAAATTTAGATTTCTGAGCAGAGATGTATGCCACTTTTACTGCGGGTTTTACTCCAGCTCAAAGAAAAAGAAATAATTAAAGTTCGGTCTTTTAAGGTGCGAAAAATAATCGAGTGTAACGGAACGTTTTATGAAGTTTATAAAGCTTTTATTTGTGTTTTATTAGCAAGGTAATAACATGGTATAAAAGAAATAACAACATGCATAAAACGATTCAAGTAAATTAAAGAAACTAGTAAGACAAGAAAACTAGTCACAAAATTTACTCGAAATTTCTCAAACCTTTAAAACACGTTTTTCAATATAAAAAATTAAAAACTTTTAGAACTGATTCTAGTGTGTTTTAATAACATCCCAAACTCATAGAAAAACAACATGATTTTTAATTTAAAGGCAAGAGCAGTAAATTAAAAAAAAAATCTAAGGAAACAATTCTAACTTGTCACAAAATTAGTAAACTTTCGAAAACGATTTTCAATCTCATAATTTTAAATACATGTACATGCATATCTTTGACCATAGCTCTGATACCATTTGTTGGAATTGATTTAGGGTTTAAGAAAAAGTTTAACGCTTCGTTAAGCGGCGGAATTTTAAAAATTTTCTTTTACAAGTAAAATAGTTTTTACTAACCTAGACAAAGAGCAAGCACATGTAAATAAAAACTAATATGAGCATAAAAGATAACTAACCTTTTTAGAAGCTTGAACGTTGAAAAGCTTTTGGAAAAGGTTGCAACGTTCGTCTCCCTCGCAGCACGTCTCTCTTCCTTTCCTCGTTAACTTGAGCAACCACGAAAGTTTCTATCACTAAATCACTCAAGATAAAAAAGAATTAGTGTGTGGGCACTTTTAAACACTACGACTTAAGAACGAGTCTTGAAGTCGCAGAGCTAAACACTAGGTCAAGTGAGGACCTAGGTGCCAAAACAATTAAAACGAAATTGAATAGAGAGGGAGAGAGAGGAGTTTGGCCACAAGGTCTAGAGAGAGAGTCTCTCAATCTCTAACTTATGTGGAATGAATGAAATGAGAGGAATGAGGCTCCTATTTATAGGAAAGGTCTCACCTTCAATAAGCTAGTTTCCTCTTCTATAGAATATCACATATTCATGAGCCAATTTCCCTTTTCCTTCATAGAGTCACACGGCCAACAAGGCATTCTAGAAGCCTTGATTTGTTTCCTATTTTGTTCCTTTCTCTAGCCTTGGCCGAAATTCCCTATGCATGCATGGGAAATTTGTTTCCTCTTTTTCTTTTGGCAAGTATCTTGATACATTTATGCACAAAATATTGTCTCTTTCTCATGGGTAGTAGGCGCCCAACATATCTCTAGAAGGAGCTTCTAGAAACTTCTTCATTTGTTCATGACAACATGAGAAAGGCCCATAAAGAATTTTCAATAAAATTCTTATGAAATGAAATTAATCCACAAGGCCCAATAAATCTAATTTTGGCCGAGTGATGCATGTCATCAAATGACCATGTCAAAAAATTTATTGACATTCATTTCATCCTATGTCTCAAAAGACAAAAATACCCTTTTGACAATTTTCGTTCTTGTTTTGACTTAGCTTCTGGTTTAACTATTCCTACTTGATGTGATTCATGACAGTGACCTCATGGATCCAAATGAACAAAGCTTGAGCTAAATACTTGGACTCAAAAGTTCACAAAACCTTTTCCAATTTTAGCTTAATGTCAACTGACTCCACTAAAGAGTTGACACTGAAAATCTCTCGGTTCAAATGAATTTATTTTCTACTCAAGAATTCAACCTAATTGTAATGAGCGGATCCACAGAATATTATCAGTGTTTACCCTTCATGAATATCATCAGCTAGTCGGGATTTACAAAATTACCATTTTACCCTTCTAGTTGTTATTTCCTCAACTCCTTTCTCGCTTGTGAATAAGTTAGAAGAAATGTATTGACGAGGAGCTAACAAGTCACATTGTTTCATCCAAAAGAGTCAGGACTCAATTTGGACACTTGCCAGTTCATTTATTCACACTCAAAGGAACAAAGCATGATGTGATATACATTGCATTTCAGCAATCTTGTACATGAATTCCATATCTATGAGAACTTCACGAAGTTACTCATGACATTCTCACAACTTAGTATTTCACCAATAGGCCTTGTTCGGAATCACATAGTGAGTCCGAACTCTGACTTTCTCAAATGAGAATACGTAAGGTGTGAAATGACATGTCTCATTTCAGGATTAAGGTAAGCACGATGCAATTCATACGTAGTGACTTCGAGACATAAGAGGTTAAATGGTTTGTTCTTATCTTGTCTCTAGAAGTGCACTGGTCAATTCAGTACCTTCGGAAGATACCTAGAAGAATTATAGAGTCTCCAAGTCTCAATGCCTCATAACCAGACATCATAGATTCTTCTAACAATCATACTGAGGTCAATAGTCCTTTGACCCTTAGATTGCGAATATATCGTTTTAAGCAAACTACGAAGAGTTTGTTCATGCAAATCTACATTTATCTCTTCGTAAGTTTTTTAGTTTGTTTATGGACTAAAGACTAATGTTTTATCATAAAGCTTCAAACAGACAAGGAAGAATGAATGAACGTTTAAACTTTTTTATTAATGAATAAGCAATTACAAGCAAGAGTCTTCATGAGACTTTATTACATCAAATGTACAATATAAAGACTACAACTCTTCTTGTGGGCACCATTGACAGTAGGCCTAACCCGGTGCAACATACACTTTCGGTCACTCCATAGCACGAACTCAAAGGCGCTGGCCTAACTCGGCGCAACTTACACGTTTGATCGCTCCATAGCACGAACTCAAAGCCGTCGGCCTAAGCCGGTGCAACATACAAGTTCATTCGTTCCATAGCACAAACTCAAAGACGCCGGCCTAACCCGTCGCAACATACATGTTCGGTCGCTCCATAGCACGAACATAAAAGCCGTCGGCCTAACCAGGCGCAACATACAAGTTCGGTCGCTCCATAGCACAAACTCAAAGACGCCGGCCTAACCCGGCGCAACATACACGTTCGGTCGCTCCATAGCACGAACTCAAAGCCGTCGGCCTAACCCGGCACAACATACAAGTTTGGTCGCTCCATAGCACGAACTTAAAGACGCCGGCCTAACCCGGCGCAACATACACATTTGGTCGCTCCATAGCACGAACCCAAAAGACGCCGGCCTGACCCGGCGCAACATACACGTTCGGTCGCTCCATTGCACGAACTCAAAGCCGTCGGCCTAACCCGGCGCAACGTACAAGTTCGGTCGCTCCATAGCACGAACTCAAAGACGCCAGCCTACCCGACGTAACATACACGTTCGGTCTCTCCA
Organism: Urtica dioica subsp. dioica; assembly: GCF_054948205.1. Lineage (NCBI taxonomy): Eukaryota > Viridiplantae > Streptophyta > Magnoliopsida > Rosales > Urticaceae > Urtica > Urtica dioica. Next base: position 34,142,267 of record NC_142759.1, on the reverse strand, counting down.
TAGCACGAACTCAAAGCCGTCGGCCTAACCCGGCGCAACATACAAGTTCGGTCGCTCCATAGCCCGAACTCAAAGACGCCGGCCTAACCCGGCGCAACATATAAGTTCGGTCGCTCCATAGCACGAAGTCAAAGACGCCGGCCTAACCCGGCGCAACATACAAGTTCGGTCGCTCCATAGCACGCACTCAAAGACGCCGGCCTAACCCGGTGCAACATATAAGTTCGGTCGCTCCGGCCATAGCATGAACTCAATGACGCTGGCCTAACCCGACGCAACATACAAGTTCGGTCACTCCATAGCATGAACTCAAAGACGCCGGCCTAACCCGGTGCAACATACAAGTTCGGTCACTCCATAGCCCGAACTCAAAGACGCCGTCCTAACGCGGCGCAACATATACGTTCGGTCGCTCCATAGCACGAAGTCAAATCCGTCGGCCTAACCCGGTGCAACATAAAAGTTCGGTCGCTGCATAGCACGAACTCAAAGACGCCGGCCTAACCCGGCGCAACATACACGTTCGGTCGCTCCATAGCACGAACCCAAAAGCCGTTGGCCTAACCCGGCGCAACATACACGTTCGGTCGCTCCATAGCACGAACACAAATCGTCGGGCTAACCCGACGTACCGATATCGCCGTTCAACACGGATCGATCAAGTACAGTGAGTTGCCCCTAGCAACGAGTGCTGAGAAAACGCCTAACTAGGCTCGAACGCCTCCCCGCCTCAAATGCTAAACGACGACGAATCGTAATGCTAAATGAGCGGAGGACGAATCCCAACTAGGGACGTAAAACCTGCCAAAACTATTGGTAAGGGCACAAGTCCTTCGGGCCACGACAGCTCACAAAGAAGGCATATACGAGCAAAATTGCTCAACACGAGATGGCATTCAACTTGAAAGGAACAAAATATCCCATAAACAATAAAGAGCCATTGCTCTGCCAGGGAGTCGCGCTCGCGCTCCGCCCGAACACGCGCCGCTTCGCTCGAAGTGAGCTGACGGTGAGACATCTCCAAGGCATCGGACCAGGCATTTAGCTGCCTCCGGAGGTCAGCAACCTTAGTGCGAAAAACCTCCGCCGATCGAGATGCCACCTCGCAAGATCGCCGTTCTTCGGTCAGCTCCCCCGCCATCTTGGCCACCGATATCTAGGCTCAATCGCGTTGATCCCGGGCGATTTGGAGTTCCACCTTTACCTCGTGAAGTTGGTCTCGAAGTGTCTCGGGTTCCGCCCCCGGGTGTGAACCTCGCTCGACCTGAGCCAGCCTAGCCCTCGTCTGAGCAAGCTCTTCCTGGGCGACCCCCAAGCGTCGGATAAAGTCATGCAGAATCCTGTCGCTCCGCACGGCCCTCACGTACGCCTGCGATGACAAAAAGCAAGGGTTAAAGTTGAACCTATGTTCACAAAAGGATGAAAAAGAGTACTGACCCTCTGAGCGTCGGTAACCCCTGCTTGAAAGAAGGCGATGTCATTCTTCGACACCACGCCTTTCCACCAGGATAGTGGAGACTCCTCGAGATGTAAAAAACAATCGCCTCGAGACTCTATCGCCTCCAGCTCCACCGCCGAGTTCACCCTCTTGGGCTCAGAGCGCTCGTCGAAAGGCGCCGAGGTCAAAGCCCACTTCAAAGAGGCACGGGGCTCTTGCTCAACCGAACCAACAGCCTCGACATGATCTTCTCTGGCCCTGCGGTCTACGACCCTGGCACGGATCTCCGCCATCCTCTCGAGGTTCCGAGAAGCGGAAGCTAGTCTCCGAGCTTGCCTCTTCGCGGCTACATAAGACAAAACAGCAAAGGTCAGATTTCAGTCCACGAAAATATTTTTAGACCACAAGCTTACCTCGAGAAGCAGGAATGACTGGCTGAGCCTCAGAAATCGGGGGCCTGCTCGCCCGGTGCGCCTCCTCGGTGCCCGAAGCGAAGGGCGGGAACCACCCGGTAAGCGCCATCAGCTCGGGAGAATGAAACTGCTCACCTGCCTTGCGGGCTTCTGACATCCCCGAAATCTCTCTCACAAAAGTGAGCTCCGCCGCCCCCTCATCTGCTAAGAAGTCTGCCAGACGACCGAAGCGAAGAGGCGCTTCACCAAAAGCATCTGTCGAGACCCACACCCACGACCTGCGACTAGGCGGGTCGCTATCGTCGACCAGCCTCACGTTGCCCCGGGCGCGGGCCATGTGGAAGTCCGGCTGCCCCGGCGCCGGGAAGACGGCAACCAGATTGTGGAAGTCGTCCACGGTCTTGGCACGTTGCGTCTGGCAATGCCACTCCATGCGATAGAACGCCGGGCTCATTTGACATGCATGGACCCCTAGTCGGGTCAAAATCTGCTAGGCGATCGTCGGGAACGGGAGACGCAGCCCACATATAAGGCTCCCGATCATCACGGCCGTAAACTTGTCCCTCGGGCGAGAGGACCTGTCCTCGGGGGCAGGCCTGAGTAGCCACAGCGAGGGAGGGATGTCATATGTCTCCCGGAGCGCGCTAAAGACACTGGTAGTAAGTGTGCTTGCAGCATCGACCTCCTTGCAGTCTAAGCCGGCGAGGGCAACAGAGTCGCCTACTCCGTATATGCGAGTCCTTTCCAGCGACTTGGCGTAGGTGTAGCCTGAAGACTCCGCGGACTCAAAGGCCGTCCAGGCCGTCTCCAAAACCTTTCCGCTACGCTTCTCCTTCCCCCTCGTGGGAGGAGCCTCCAAGTCCTCTCCAAGGCCTTCCGAGCCCGATCCTAAGGGATCATCACAATAAATCTCGTCCAAGAAAGATTCGGACGGTACTATCGCAAGTTCGGCACCCGAGGCATCTAAGTTAGACGCCCGGGGAAGCGCTACGCTCACCATCGCTTCGCCTCGCTGCTTGCGCAAGGGGGCGTCGAAGGACGCCTCGCGGGAAACTAGGTTGATCACCAGCTGTGACGAACGCGAGTCTTTGGACCCTTCGTCCTCCCCTTCGGGGCCGCACCCGGTAGGTAGGCCACTCTCGGGCCCTGCCAGCTCGGCAACCGCCGCGGCGTAAGCCATTGATCGGCCGCGCGAGAGTCTTCCTCGACGAAGATGGGAACCCCGTCAAGTTCCTCAAAGGGACCCTTGGCCGCCGTTCCAAAATCTTGGGAAGGGCAGGAAGAGTCAACCTTGGGATCATCAACGTGGGAAAAAAGTTCACTCCCCATTTAAAAGGGTAAAAATCGGATGCCCAAAGAAAATTTCAAACTCAAAGGAATTTTCCAATCTCCAAAAGGCTGCCAGCTGTGAAGAAAAAGCGAGGAGACTCTCCTATTTATAGCAGCGAAAGGAGCAAACCATGCTCCTTCCCCCCCTCTCGCGAGCGGAGCATAGGCCCGGCCCATGTGCCGGCCTCGCGCGCGCGCTGGCACGCCGGCGTTAGGCCGCGCGCGGGCCGTGCTGCCCAGCCGGCCCGGTCCGACCCCAATGGGTCCGACCGAGTAAAAAAAAAAAAAAGCAAATGGTCACACATGACCAAAGGGTAAAATGACCTCAACGCCCTTTTTTCAAGAACTAAAGTTCACTACTCGCGTTCCGCAAGCCGTAAACTTGGGGGGCTAATGTTACCAGTCGTTTTCGGGAAACCAAAAATTTGAAAACAATTCAAGGCCGGCCGCGTATTGCCGGCCCGACCACCCAATGGACCCCGGCCCACTAGGCCCACGCCCCCTAGCGCACCCACGGCCAAGCAAGCCCCCGCGTGCGCCAGCACGCCCGCGCGCGCACCTGCGCCCTCGGCCCAGTGGGCCCGCGCGCACCCTAGCGTTCCCACGCCCCGGCCGCCCCGGCTTGCGCGCGCTCCCTGGCCCCCGGCTGCCCTGGCCCGCACGCGTTCCCGTACCCCCGGCCACCCAGGCCCACACGCGCTCCCGCGCCCCCAGGCGTCCCGGCCCGCGCGCCCTCACGCGCTCTAGGCCATCCGGCCAGCGCGCGCTCCCTCGCCCCCGGGCATCACGGCCTGGCACGCTCCCGCGCTCCCGGCCATTCAGCCCGCGCGGGCCCTGCGCACCTGGGCGTCCCGGCCCGCGCGCGCTCCTGCTGCGCCGGGCGAGCGCCCCTGCTACCTCGGCCGGACACTCCTGCTGCCTCGGCCGAGAACCCCTGCTGCCTCGGTCGGGTGCTCCTGCTGCCCCGGCCGAGTGCCCCTGCTGCCTCGGCCGGGCGCTCCTGCTGCCCCGGCCGAGCGCCCGTGCTGCCTCGGTTGGATGACCCTGCTGCCTCGGCCGGGCGCTTCTGCTGCCCCGACCGAGCGCCCCTGCTGCCTCGGCCGGGTGCCCCTGCTACTCCGGCCGAGAACTCGTACTGCCTCGGCCGGGCGCGCCTGCTGCCTCGGCCAAGCACCCCGCGCCCGTCTAGGCATCTCGCCCTGCGCGCCCCGCGCCCGTCCAAGTACCACGCTCCACGCGCCCTGCGCCCGTCCGGGCGTTGTGCCTCGCGCGCCCCTCGCCGGGCCACCCGGGGGGCCTTGAGGGGGCCGGCCCAAGGCCTCCTCCAAAGCTATAAATACCCCCCCCCCCCCCCCCCCCCCCCCCTTGGGGGAGGGAAAGGAAATCCATTTCTCATCCTCATTCACTCCAAGAAACACTCGAACACAACTCGAGAATTCTCTCTCTCCCCTCTTCACTTGGACCTCTAGCTTGCGTCCTCTGAAGAGCTCCCCTCTCCTCCGTGCTCTTGTGACATTCTAAGAGTGCGCGCTCCTCCTTCCTCGGCTAAAAAATTCGAGGACTCCCCTCCATGAGAGGGAGCGCCCTCCTTTTCTGCGACCCGAGTCTCTATAGTGTACACACTGTTCTCCCGCTTCTTGGCCCTTGAGCTAGAACTCCGAGCTACGAGGCAAGGGACCCCTCTAAAGTCTTCACTAGAAGCTACAAGCCGGGTCCTACTCTAAAGCCTTGGATTCTCAAGCCTCCGAGTCCAAGATAGCCCCCAACATTCAAATTGAACTACGTTCTGACCTGATCCCGACTAAAGGGTACGTAGGCAGCCAACCTTTAGCACGGTCACACCCCCCAAAACACACCTCAGGGTCTAGAGGGTGCAACTCGGTCCACGAGTTCACATTTTTGGCCCAGGTGCGATCACTTCGTCCGGCTTTGAATAACCGCCCGAGGTAATAAATCGTTGTTCATTTTCGTGCAACAATAAATTTTATATTTGATTAAGAGACCATTAGGAAAGATGGGAGAAAATGTGGGGGTTTTTGAAATGATACTGAATATCCATAAAAATATGTATTTATGTCTCGAGTTGAATACATAAATAGTCGCTTTTTAAAAATCTAGTCTAATAGTCTAGGGTTTCTGCGTTCCATGTCTTCATACGCTTCATCTATTCTTTGAAATTTTTGATAATGTATATTGCGCAAAAAAATAATGAATATATTGTTGTCGGCCCGTTCCGGGTCGACAGCGCCCGCGGGGTCCCGTGGCCGAGAGGCCAAAGACCGGCCTCATGAGCTCGACCTCGGCCTCGGCCTCACAAGCTCGACCTCGACCTCGGCCTCACGAGCTCGACCTCGGCCTCGGCCTCACGAGCTCGACCTCGGCGTCATAAACTCGACCTCGGCCTCACGAGCTCAACCTCGACCTCACGAGCTCGACCTCGGCCTCACGAGCTCGAGCTCGGCCAAAGGCCGAGCTCGACTATCCTCGGCCATCGGCCATCCTCGGCCAATGGTCAAGCCTGGCTATCCTCGGCCATCGGCCATCCTCGGCCAATGGCCGAGCCTGGCTATCCTCGGCCAGTGGCCGAGCCTATGCTATCCTCGGCGAACTGCTGGAAGGTTCACTCGGCCAATGGCCGAGTGAACTGCATGGGCAGCTGGAAGGTTCACTCGGCCATTGGCCGAGTAAACTGCTGGAAGGTTCACTCGGCCAATGGACGAGTGAACTGCCTGGGCGGCTGGAAGGTTCACTCGGCCAATGGCCGAGTGAACTGCCTGGGCGGCTGGAAGGTTCACTCGGCCAATGGCCGAGTGAACTACCCATCGGCCGAGTAAGCCATTGACTCGGCCAATGGCCGAGTGAGCCATTGACTTGGCCAATGGCTAGGCAAGGCATTTGACTTGGCCATAGGTTTGGACTGGCCCCTGGTTGGGTCAGGGTTTCGCCGTTCAAGACCTCGCACCAGCCACGCGGGTCGAAGGGATGCCTTTGTCCTCGTCAGCCCTAGACGGGCCGACAACATTAGCCCCCCGTGTTTCCGGTCGAGCGTAGGTCAAGTGGAAACTCAAAATCTACGCTTTTTATGCGGATGCGGGATGAACGCTCTCGGGTTTGCGTCACGGGGAACGGCGTTTGCACGTCGCGAGTGACGGCCTTTGTGCACCACGAAGGACAGCCTTTGTGCGTCACGTGGGACGACGTTTGTGCGTCAGCGTTGGACGAATTATTGTGCGTCACGATGGACGACTTGTGTGCGTCACGAGGGACGGCCTTTGTGCGTCGCGAGGGACGACTTATTGTTCCGAGTCGATCGTGCGTGGCTTATTTTCTCGAACTACCAATAAAGGCGTGATCAATTTGCACGGTTTTATTGTGCGTGGCTTATTTTCTCGACCTACCAATGAAGGCGTGATCGATTTGCACGGCTTTATTGTGCGTGGCTTATTTTCTCGACCTACCGGTGAAGGCGTGATCGATTTGCACGACTTTATTGTGCGTGGCTTATTTTCTTGACCTACCAGTGAAGGCGTGATCGATTAGCACGACTTTATTGTGCGTGGCTTATTTTCTCGACCTACCAATGAAGGCGTGATCAATTAGCACGACTTTATTGTGCGTGGCTTATTTTCTCGACCTACCAACGAAGGCGTGATCGATTAGCACGACTTTATTGTGCGTGGCTTATTTTCTCGACCTACCAACGAAGGCGTGATCGATTAGCACGACTTTATTGTGCGTGGCTTATTTTCTCGACCTACCAATGAAGGCGTGATCGATTAGCACGACTTTATTGTGCGTGGCTTATTTTCTCGACCTACCAACGAAGGCGTGATCGATTAGCATGAATTTATTGTGCGTGGCTTATTTTCTTGACCTACCAATGAAGGCGTTATCGATTAGCACGACTTTATTGTGCGTGGCTTATTTTCTCGACCTACCAACGAAGGCGTGATCGATTAGCACGACTTTATTGTGCGTGGATTATTTTCTCGACCTACCAATGAAGGCGTGATCGATTAGCACGACTTTAATGTGCGTGGCCTCTTTTCTTAACCTACCAACGAAGGCGTGATCGATTAGAACGACGTTATTGTGCCTGGCTTATTTTCTCGACCTACCAACGAAGGCGTGATCGATTAGCACGACTTCGATGTGCGTGGCTTATTTTCTCGACCTACCAATGAAGGCGTGATCGATTAGCACGACTTTATTGTGCGTGGCTTATTTTCTCGACCTACCAACGAAGGCGTGATCGATTAGTACGACTTTATTGTGCGTGGCTTATTTTCTCGACCTACCAATGAAGGCGTGATCGATTAGTACGACTTTAATGTGCGTGGCTTATTTTCTCGACCTACGATCGAAGGCGTGATCGATTTGCACGGCTTTATTGTGCGTGGCTTATTTTCTCGACCTACCAATGAAGGCGTGATCAATTAGCACGACTTTATTGTGCGTGGCTTATTTTCTCGACCTACCAACGAAGGCGTGATCGATTAGCACGACTTTATTGTGCGTGGCTTATTTTCTCGACCTACCAACGAAGGCGTGATCGATTAGCACGACTTTATTGTGCGTGGCTTATTTTCTCGACCTACCAACGAAGGCGTGATCGATTAGCACGACTTTATTATGCGTGGCTTATTTTCTCGACCTACCAACGAAGGCGTGATCGATTAGCATGACTGTATTGTGCGTGACTTATTTTCTCGACCTACCAATGAAGGCGTGATCGATTAGCACGACTTTATTGTGCGTGGCTTATTTTCTCGACCTACCAACGAAGGCGTGATCGATTAGCACGACTTTATTGTGCGTGGCTTATTTTCTCGACCTACCAATGAAGGCGTTATCGATTAGCACGACTTTAATGTGCGTGGCTTATTTTCTCGACCTACCAACGAAGGCGTGGTCGATTAGCACGACGTTATTGTGCGTGGCTTATTTTCTCGACCTACCAACGAAGGCGTGATCGATTAGCACGACTTCGATGTGCGTGGCTTATTTTCTCGACCTACCAATGAAGGCGTGATCGATTAGCACGACTTTATTGTGCGTGGCTTATTTTCTCGACCTACCAGTGAAGACGTGATCGATTAGCACGACTTTATTGTGCGTGGGTTATTTTCTCGATCTACCAATGAAGGCGTGATTGATTAGCACGACTTTATTGTGCGTGGCTTATTTTCTCGACCTACCAACGAAGGCGTGATCGATTTGCACGGCTTTATTGTGCGCGGCTTATTTTCTCGACCTACCATTGAAGGCGTGATCGATTAGCACGACTTTAATGTGCGTGGCTTATTTTCTCGACCTACCAACGAAGGCGTGATCGATTAGCACGACGTTATTGTGCGTGGCTTATTTTCTCGACCTACCAACGAAGGCGTGATTGATTAGCACGACTTTATTGTGCGTGGCTTATTTTCTCGACCTACCAATGAAGGCGTGATCGATTAGCACGACTTTAATGTGCGTGGCTTATTTTCTCGACCTACCAATGAAGGCGCTATCGATTAGCACGACTTTATTGTGCGTGGCTTATTTTCTCGACCTACCAACGAAGGCGTGATCGATTAGCACGACTTTATTGTGCGTGGCTTATTTTCTCGACCTACCAGTGAAGGCGTGATCGATTAGCACGACTTTATTGTGCGTGGCTTATTTTCTCGATCTACCAATGAAGGCGTGATTGTTTAGCACGACTTTATTGTGCGTGGCTTATTTTCTCGACCTACCAACGAAGGCGTGATCGATTTGCACGGCTTTATTGTTCGCGGCTTATTTTCTCGACCTACCATTGAAGGCGTGATCGATTAGCACGACTTTATTGTGCGTGGCTTATTTTCTCCACCTACCAACGAAGGCGTGATCGATTAGCACGACTTTATTGTGCGTGGCTTATTTTCTAGACCTACCAATGAAGGCGTGATCGATTAGCACAACTTTATTGTGCGTGGCTTATTTTCTCGACCTACCAACGAAGGCGTGATCGATTAGCACGACTTTATTGTGCGTGGCTTATTTTCTCGACCTACCAACGAAGGCGTGATCGATTAGCACGAGTTTAATGTGCGTGGCTTATTTTCTCGACCTACCATTGAAGGCGTGATCGATTAGCACGACTTTATTGTGCATGGCTTATTTTCTCGACCTACCAATGAAGGCGTGATCGATTAGCACGACTTTATTGTGCGTGGCTTATTTTCTCGACCTACCAACGAAGGCGTAATCGATTAGCACGACGTTATTGTGCGTGGCTTATTTTCTCGACCTACCAATGAAGGCGTGATCGATTAGCACGACTTCGATGTGCGTCGCTTATTTTCTCGACCTACCAATGAAGGCGTGATCGATTAGCACGACTTTATTGTGCGTGGCTTATTTTCTCGACCTACCAGTGAAGGCGTGATCGATTAGCACGACTTTATTGTGCGTGGCTTATTTTCTCGATCTACCAATGAAGGCGTGATTGATTAGCACGACTTTATTGTGCGTGGCTTATTTTCTCGACCTACCAACGAAGGCGTGATCGATTTGCACGGCTTTATTGTGCGCGGCTTATTTTCTAGACCTACCATTGAAGGCGTGATCGATTAGCACGACTTTATTGTGCCTGGCTTATTTTCTCGACCTACCAACGAAGGCGTGATCGATTAGCACGACTTTATTGTGCGTGGCTTATTTTCTCGACCTACCAATGAAGGCATGATCGATTAGCACAACTTTATTGTGCGTGGCTTATTTTCTCGACCTACCAACGAAGGCGTGATCGATTAGCACGACTTTATTGTGCGTGGCTTATTTTCTCGACCTACCAACGAAGGCGTGATCGATTAGCACGAGTTTAATGTGAGTGGCTTATTTTCTCGACCTACCAACAAAGGCGTGATCGATTAGCACGACTTTATTGTGCGTGGCTTATTTTCTCGACCTACCAACGAAGGCGTGATCGATTAGCACGACTTTAATGTGCGTGGCTTATTTTCTCGACCTACCAATGAAGGCGTGATCGATTAGCACGACTTTATTGTGCTTGGCTTATTTTCTCGACTTACCAATGAAGGCGTGATCGATTTGCACGACTTGGGCCTTGGGGGGTCTTGGTGTCACGTTTGTGTGACCGGGTTTTCCGTGGACGGTGGCTAGACCAGGTACGTCCGGCGGACGCAAGCCTTTGAAACCCATTTGAAACTCGCTGCCTTTCGGCTCACGAGGTGGGCGGCGAGCGCGGAGCCATATTTGCGTGGTGAGGTTTCCCGTGGACGCTGGCTAGACCAGGTACGCCCGGCGGACGCAGGTCTTTGAAACCCATTTTGAACTCGCTGCCTTTCGGCTCACGAGCTGGGCGGCGAGCGCGGAGCCACATTTGCGTGGCGAGGTTTCCCGTGGACGTTGGCTAGACCAGGTACGCCCGGCGGACGCATGCCTTTGAAACCCATTTGAAACTCGCTACCTTTCGGCGCACGAGCTGGGCGGCGAACGCGGAGCCACATTTGCGTGGCAAGGTTTCTCATGGACGCTGGCTAGACTAGGTACGCCCGGCGGACGCAGGCCTTTGAAACCCATTTGAAACTCGCTACCTTTCGGCTCACGAGCTGGGCGGCGAACGCGGAGCCACATTTGCGTGGCGAGGTTTCCCGTGGACGCTGGTAGACCAGGTACGCCCGGCGGACGCATGCCTTTGAAACCCATTTGAAACTCGCTGCCTTTCGGCTCACGAGCAGGGCGGCGAGCGCGGACTCAGGACTCAACTCGAGGACTCATGTAGAGCCTGCACGAGGGGTATCAGTCGACTCGTGGACTCGGGACTCAACTCGAGGACTCATGTAGAGCCTGCACGAGGAGTATCAGTCGACTTGTGGACTCGGGACTCAACTCGAGGACTCATGTAGAGCCTGCACGAGGAGTTACGTGAAGAGTCGGCACGAGGAATACTAGTCGACTCATGGACTCGAACTCGACTCGAGGACTCATGTAGAGCATGCACGAGGAGTTACATGAAGAGTCGGCACGAGGAATACTAGTCGACTCATGGACTCGAACTCGACTCGAGGACTCATGTAGAGCATGCACGAGGAGTTACGTGAAGAGTCGGCACGAGGAATACTAGTCGACTCGTGGACTCGAACTCGACTCCAGGACTCATGTAGAGCCTGCACGAGGAGTTACGTGAAGAGTCGGCACGAGGAATACTAGTCGACTCGTGGACTCGAACTCGACACGAGGACTCATGTAGAGCCTGCACGAGGGGTATCAGTCGACTCGTGGACTCGGGACTCAACTCGAGGACTCATGTAGAGCCTGCACGAGGAGTATCAGTCGACTTGTGGACTTGGGACTCAACTCGAGGACTCATGTAGAGCCTGCACGAGGAGTTACGTGAAGAGTCGGCACGAGGAATACTAGTCGACTCGTGGACTCGAACTCGACTCGAGGACTCATGTAGAGCCTGCACGAGGAGTTACGTGAAGAGTCGGCACGAGGAATACTAGTCGACTCGTGGACTCAAACTCGACTCGAGGACCCATGTAGAGCCTGCACGAGGAGTTACGTGAGGAGTCGACACGAGGAATATTAGTCGACTCGTGGACTCGAACGTGACTCGAGGAACGAACTCATCTCGAGGAGATATGTAGAGTCGACACGAGGAGCATCAGTCGACTCGTGGACTCGGGACTTGACTCGAGGAGTGAACTCAACTCGAGGAGACATGTAGAGTCGGCACGGGGAGCATCAGTCAACTCGTGGACTCGGGACTCGACTCGAGGAGTAAACTCAAATCGAGGAGAAATGAAGAGTCAGCACGAGGAGTAGCTAGTCGACTCGTGGACTCGGTACTCTACTCGAGGAGTGAACTCAACTCGAGGAGATATGTATAGGGTGCGTTTCTCTTTGGGACCTCCGGCCTGACCATTGGCCCCTCGAGACTTCGCTACACCTTTGTTTTTGTTTGTTGTTTTTGTTCTTGAGTTGTTTCATTGCTCCCTATTATTGCTCCCTATTAGCCCCTCGAGTTTCTTGTGTTTGTGAGACGAGGACCAAGAAACTCTCGTGTTGGAGGTGTACAATAGTGTGCGTTGACATGTGTAAAATAACTTTTTATTGCAGTAGGGAGGTCGTTACAGGTTGTTATTGCACTTGGCCTTCTTTGAAAAAAGAAAATTACATAATTGAAATGAAGCGATTACAAAGTCGAGAGAGTTCGGGCGTGAGTTTAAGGGCGAGAGCTGTGACAATCACGGCTTGCTAGCAGGCGCGACGAATTCCTTGAGGTCCCCACTTCGAATTAGGGAGTCAATTTGCTTCTTAAGCTGGTAGCATTCCGTCGTTGCGTGTCCGTGGTCATGGTGATATTCGCACTGTTTGCTCTTGTCCCTCGTTGCGGGGTCCGTCTTCAGCGGGGGCGGAGATCCCAGTTTTTCCCTGTATAAGCTCAGTATCCGGCTGGGCGTCGTGCTAAGTGGGACGAAGGGCTGCTTCGGGGCTGGAGGATGGTCATTAGGGACTCGACCATTTCTAAGCCTCTTTCTTCGCGAGCCGAGACCGGTGGCCGGTGCCATGAGTGTGGCGGCACGCTTCTTGTTTGGTGCACGGTCGGCAATGTTGGGTGGTTGGTGTCCCAAGGCGGCTTCCCTCACGGTCTCGCGTTGGGCGTTGAGTTTCTCTCTCAAGTCGCACCCACGGGATTCCCTTCGGGACTCGAGGTGGTCTCTCAAGTCTCCATTGGTCGTCCCTATCACTCTGGGCGAGGATACGCCGTTCGAGTGACGTCCTCGACAAACGTCGCGGCCATTGACGTCGTCATCTCCTCGGGGGTTTTGGACGCGGATGGTGAGCTTGGAACGTCCCCTTTGGGACCTAGAGGTCGAGCGTCCCTGAGTATTATTCGACACTTGACGCCTCGACGTGGTCGCCCGAGGGTGTTCCCTCGAGGGCGTGTGCGCGTGTTCGTTAGAAAGTTGACGTCTCAGCGCGGTCGCCCGAGGGTGTCCCCTTGGAAGCGCGCGCGAGCGTCCCCTTTCGTGAACAGCGTGGTGGAGATTGGTCTCGTGTGTTATCGGCTTCGCCACGTGACCGGGGTCTTTCTTGTCGTGGTTGACGTCGTCGACGGTGTTGGAGTCGAGGAGGTCTGCGATGAGCGCGCCGGTGACGCCGGGGCGGTCTAGGAGCTCGGCGAGCCTTCGAGCCGCGTCCTCTCGGACTGCAGCCTCGAGGTCACTCGCCGGGTCTCGGGGCTGGCTCTCATTATCATGAGGTTGCCCTTCGAGACGGCGCGCAGAGCTTTGGAGGTTGTGCCTCGAGCTAGTCGCTCGGGCGCCCACGGAGGTGACGGGCAATTGACTCATCTCTCGAGAGTTTTGCCGTTGAAGGATGAAGAAGAGTGGAAGAGGGAACGCGTTGCCAAGGTCGAGAGATCTCCTCCTTCTAGCGCCAAAATGTTGTCGCTGATTTTCGGTCAACGATTTAGGAGCCCAAAGTGGTTAGACCCAAGGCCAGACCAAGTGGTCTCACTTCGGCTCGAGCGTGTCGGACTTGGTATCCCAAGTCGTCCCTTAGCTGTGAATGTCCCTTGAGTTCGTAAGAGTACCTGAAAGGGAGTAAAGAACAGGTGAACTAGGAAGGGAAAACAGAGGGGGTGCCTCTATTTACCTCTCCGACGCTCAACATTAGTAGGATTGAGGTGGAGTATAGAGGTTTTAGAGGTGGTGAGAGGCCAAAGATGAGCGAAACGAGTGAAGTACGAGTTCGACAACGTTTCGGGACTCAAAATTGGATTACCTGGGTCAAGGGAGGGACCCTTGTATTTATAGGCGGCCAAGAGGTGGTTTGAAGACCCCTTGGCCGAGTGAGCATGCTTGAGTCGGCCAATGACCCCTTCAATGGTTGGGTCGGCCAATGGCCGAGTGAACATGGTGGTGAGGTTCACTCGGCCATTGGCCGAGTGAAGGGCTTGGGCCGGCTGAGGTTCACTCGGCCATTCGCCGAGTGAACTGCTGGAAGGTTCACTCGGCCAATGGCCGAGTGAACTGCATGGGCAGCTGGAAGGTTCACTCGGCCATTGGCCGAGTGAACTGCTGGAAGGTTCACTCGGCCAATGGCCGAGTGAACTGCCCATCGGCCGAGTAAGCCATTGACTCGGCCAATGGCCGAGTGAGCCATTGACTCGGCCAATGGCCGAGTGAGCCATTGGGCAAGGCATTTGACTTGGCCATTGGTTTGGGCCGGCCCCTGGTTGGGTCAGGGTTTCGCCGTTCAAGACCTCGCACCAGCCACGCGGGTCGAAGGGATGCCTTTGTCCTCGTCGGCCCTAGACGGGCCAACAATAGACATCACCAACAGCTAAGGGACGACTTGAGATATCATGTCCAACACGCTCGAGTCAAGACGAGACCACTTGGTCCGGCCTTGGGTCTAACCGCCTTTGACTCCTAAATCGTTGTCCGAAAAACTACGACAACATTTTGGCGCTAGAAGGAGGAGCCCACCGACCTTAGCGCACTCTCCCTTCCATTCCACACTCGCGCTACTCTTACAACTCTCGAGAGATGAGTCACCTTCCCACTACCTCCGCCGGTGCTCGAGCGACGAGTTCGAGGTACGGCCTCCGAAGCCTCGCTCACCGTCTTGAGGGGCAAACTCATGATAACGAGAGCCAGCCCCAAGACGCGGCGAACGACCCCGAGGCCGAGCTCCGAGAGGACACTCCCCGGCGGCTTGCGGAGCTCCTTGACCGTCCCGGTGTCGACGGCTCGCTCATCGCCAATTTCCTCGGCTACGACGTCGAGGATCGATCCGCCCGAGATGACGCCGACCCCGATTACGAGGGGGAGTCAAGGACCGACGAGGCGACTCCTAGCCTCGCCCAAACACGGCCCGAGAAGTCCAATGGTGCATTGGCCGATCCTTCGCACCCGGCACGATGACAGGCGCGGTCACATTCCCGGGGACTCGCCCCGTCGGTTTCAAGAGGCGGCCGGACACGGCCCTTCGCCGAGGAGAGAGCGACTCTGGGCGATGATGGGGCCAATAGCCGAAGCGCTCGCCGCACAGCCCGACAAAGGGCAAACTCGCCCTGCCACGCACCGAGCGTGGACCTTAGAGAGCGCTTGACGGTGCAGAGAAACTCCCGAGGGGAGGATCTCCGCCAAAGGCTCAACTCTCGGAGGGACGTGCTCCCCGCCGCAACTCTCGGCCAACCTCAGGCCAATATCGTGGACCAAGCGTCCAATGAGCGCCAGCCGGTGACTCCCGTGGCCCCGGCGGTCAGCCCTGCTAACGGGCTTGACATGGTCACGATGATTCAGAGCCTCCAAAACCAAATCATCAAGATGAGGGAGTCGGGGAGACAAAGGCCTTACGGGAGGATCGAGGAGTCATACTCTCCCTTCGCCGCTCAAATCCTCGCGCAGCCTTGCATGGGGAACTTCAAATTGCCGTCCATCCCTCCCTATGATGTACGGGCTGACCCAAACTTCCACATCCAACACTACGAGACGTGGATGACAATGCAAGGGCAGACGGACGCCACTCTCTGTCAAGCTTTCAGCCTGACCCTCACGGGATCGGGGTTTGAGTGGTTCCGAAGTCTGAGGCCGGGAAGCATCTCGTCTTTCCGGGCCTTACGAGAGGCTTTTCTTGCCCGATTCGCCACCCTTGTGGCACAAAAGAAGTCAAAGACCCACCTTCTCTCCATCCGGCAGGGGAGAGACGAAACGTTGAGACAATATCTCGCCCGCTTCACCGAGGAATCTCACAAGGTCGAAGGGTTCGATGACAAGGATGCCATCACGGCAATCACCGAGGGAGTTCGCACGAGCAATTTCCTCAAGTTTATTGTGGGGAAAGTCCCGCGAGACATGGCGGAGCTAATGTCGAGGGCCCGGACGTATATGGGAATCGAGGACTATCTCGATGGCCGCGACAGCCGGAAGTCAGGGGGACAAGGTAGTCGCCGCCGCGATGAACAAGACGAAGATCGTCCCGACCCCCGAAGGAAGAGGAACAAGGGAGGCCAGGCCCCTAACGGTCGCTCCCTCCCCGGGCCGAGATCGTCACATGTCGATAGCTTCCGAAAGTTGTCGACATTCACCCCTCTGAACACCCCAAAAGAGCGGATCCTAGCTCTGCACCACGACAAGCTAGGAAGTCCGACTCCTCTCGCAAAGGATCCCGTGAAGAGGGATCGAAACAAATTCTGTGAGTACCACCGAGATCACGGGCATCTGACGTCCGAATGTTATCAACTCAAGCGTCAGATCGAGGCCCTGATTCAAGACGGGAAGTTAAAAGAGTACGTCCTGAGAATGGTCGGGACGGCCGCCGCGCACGGAGAACGCCCACGGCAGGAAAGGAAGGGTCCGACGACGGTGACCATCACAGACCAAATGGCGAACCAAGGACCGGGGAACTCACAACTGCACATCGTGGGCTTAATCATGGGCGGCCCGGAGTTCGGAGACTCGAGCACGCAAAGGAAGAAATATGTGCGCCAAGTTTCCCAAGGGAAAATAGCGCACTACATCAACCACACGTACGAGGCTCCTCCTGCGGCCCCGTTCGAGTCCATGTTCTTCACCGGCCAAGAGGCAGCGCGTATGCTCCACCCGCACAATGACGCGATAGTCGTCTCCGTACCGGTCGCCAACAACCTCGTCCTGAGAATCCTAATCGACAATGGAAGCTCCGCTGACATAATCTTCAAATCGGCGCTGGACAGGATGAAGCTATCCGAAATTGGACCGACCCCGGTCTCGACCCCACTCTTCGGCTTCTCCAGGGAGAGGGTCATGACGGAGGGAACCATCGACCTCCCGGTCACCTTCGGAACGCCGGGGGGGCTCAAGGTCACTCGCATCGTATCCTTCCTAGTTGTGGACCAGCCCTCGGCGTACAACATCATGATCGGCCGACCGACTCTCAACCGGTTGAAGGCCATAACGTCCACCTATCACCTGATGATGAAGTTCCCGACTGAGAAGGGGATTGCCATCATGTTGGGAGACCAGTCGATGGCGAGGATGTGCTACATCCAAGGCGTGGACGGGAAAGGGAAGGAAAAGATGGTGAGCACCATCCTCTAGCTCGGTCAAGCTGCGGAAGATGGTACTACAGTAGAAGCCCGCTCCCGTTCTAATTATGTC
Organism: Urtica dioica subsp. dioica; assembly: GCF_054948205.1. NCBI lineage: Eukaryota > Viridiplantae > Streptophyta > Magnoliopsida > Rosales > Urticaceae > Urtica > Urtica dioica. The sequence goes on along the minus strand of NC_142759.1, from coordinate 34,124,943 downwards.
ATTTTATCTCCGCTTTTAAGACAATTTCAAATTTCAATAAGGCCAATGGCATGGGAATGTAATTTTTGACTATTTCGACATAGTAATTAGATTACATTTCGCCTCGAAGCCTTTATCTTGTTGCATTATAATTTCTAGTCTCCTCTACGAGTACACAAGAAACTCGGGGGGCTAATGGGAAACAATGCTCAACGAAACTAAAACTCACTCACTAAAAAAAAAAAAAAAGTAAAAGCATAACAAAGTCTCAAGGGGCCGATGGTTAGGCCGGAGGTCCCAGAGAGAGACGGTCTACGTTTCTCCTCGAGTTGAGTTCACTCCTCGAATCGAGTACCGAGTCCACGAGTCGACTAGCTACTCCTCGTGCCGACTCTACATTTCTCCTCGAGTTGAGTTCACTCCTCGAGTCGAGTACCGAGTCCACGAGTCGACTAGCTACTCCTCGTGCCGACTCTACATTTCTCCTCGAGTTGAGTTCACTCCTCGAGTCGAGTACCGAGTCCACGACCCGACTAGCTACTCCTCGTGCCGACTCTACATTTCTCCTCGAGTTGAGTTCACTCCTCGAGTCGAGTACCGAGTCCACGAGCCGACTAGCTACTCCTCGTGCCGACTCTACATTTCTCCTCGAGTTGAGTTCACTGCTCGAGTCGAGTACCGAGTCCACGAGCCGACTAGCTACTCCTCGTGCCGACTCTACATTTCTCCTCGAATTGAGTTCACTCCTCGAGTCGAGTACCGAGTCCACGACTCGACTAGCTACTCCTCGTGCCGACTCTACATTTCTCCTCGAGTTGAGTTCACTCCTCGAGTCGAGTACCGAGTCCACGAGTCGACTAGCTACTCCTCGTGCCGACTCTACATTACTCCTTGAGTCAAGTACCGAGTTCGCGAGTCGACTAGCTACTCCTCGTGCCGACTCTACGTTTCTCCTCGATTTGAGTTCACTCCTCGAGTCGAGTACCATGTTCATGTTGGAATCGATCTAGGGTTTAAGAAAAAGTTTAACGCTTCGTTAAGCGGCGGAATTTTAAAAATTTTCTTTTTAAGTAAAACTAGTTTTTACTAACCTAGACAAGAGCATGTACATGTAAATAAAAACCAATATGAGCTATTAAAGTTACTAACCTTTCTTGAAGCTTGAACCTTGTAGAAGCTTTTGGAAAGTTGCAACGCTCGTCTCCCCTCGCAGCACGTCTCTCTTTCTTTCCTCGGCTCCTCGAGCAACCACGAAAGTTTCTATCACTAAATCACTCGAAAAGAAGGAATCAGTGAGTGGGCACTTTTAAACACTACGACTTGAGAACGAGTCTCGAAGTCGCAGAGCTAAAGACTAGGTCGAGTGAGGACCTAGGTGCCAAGACAAGAGAAAACCGAAAATAAACTAGAGAGAGAGAGAAGAGGACTTCGGCCAAGTTCTAGAGAGAGAGTCTCTCAAATCTCTTAAACTTGGATGAATGAATTGTGAGGAAATGAGGCTCCTATTTATAGGAGAGGTCTCACCTTCAATAAGGTAGTTTCCTCTTCTATAGAATATCACATATTCATGAGCAAAATAACCCTTATTTCCCATTCCTCTTAGGCGCCCAAGGCAGCCTTCTAGAAGGCTAGGATTTGTTTCCTTTTTTGTTCCTTGGCTTGCCTATTGCTCTCTTGGCCGAAATTCCCCATGCTTGTGTGGGAAATTTGTTTCCTCTTTTTCTTTTGGCAAGTATCTAAATACATTTATGCACAAAATAAACTCTCTTTCCTTAGGTATGTTGGGCGCCCAACATGTCTCTAGAAGGAGCTTCTAGAAGCTTCTTCATTTATTCATGAGAACATGAAAAAGGCCCATTAAGAATTTTCAATGAAATTCTTATGAAATGAAATTAATTCACAAGGCCCAATGATCAAGTCATGGCCGAGTGAAACATGTCATAAAATGACCTTGTCAAAAAATTTATTGACATTCATTTCATCCTTTGTCTCAAAAGACAAAAATACCCTTTTAACTATTTTCGTTCTTGTTTTGGCTTAGCTTCCAGTTTAACTATTCCTATCGATGTGATTTGTGACAGTGACCTCATGGACCCAAATGAACAAAGCTTTAGCTAAACACTTGGACTCAAAAGTTCACAAACCTTTTCCAAGTTTAGCTTAATGCCAACTGACTCCACTAAAGAGCTGACACTGAGAATCTCTCGGTTCAAATGAATTTATTTTCTACTCAAGAATTCGACCTAATTATGATGAGCGGATCCACTGAATATTATCTATGTTTACCCTTCATGAATGTCATCAGCTAGTCGGGATTTACTAAATTACCATTTTACCCTTCTAGCTGTTATTTCCTCAACTCCTTTGTCGCTTGTGAATAAGTTAGAAACAATGTATTGACGAGGAGCTAACAAGTCACATTGTTTCATCCAAAAGAGTCAAGACTCAATTTGGACACTGGCCAGTTCATTTATTCACACTCCAAGGAACAAAGCATGAGGTGACATACATTGCATTTCAGCAATCTTGTACATGAATTCCATATCTATGAGAACTTCACAAAGTTACTCATGACAGACTCACAACTTAGTACTTCACCAATAGGCCTTGTTCGGAATCACATAGTGAGTCCGAAATTTGACTTTCTCAAATGAGAATACTAAGGTGTGAAATGACATGTCTCATTTCAGGATTAAGGTAAGCATGATGCAATTCATACATAGTGACTTCGAGACATAAGAGGTTAAATGGTTTGTTCTTATATTGTCTCTAGAAGTGCACTGGTCAATTCAGTACCTTCGGAAGATACCTAGAAGAACTATAGAGTCTCCAACTCTCAATGCCTCATAACCAGACATCATAGATTCTTCTAACAATCATACTGAGGTCAATAGTCCTTTGACCCTAAGATTGCGAATATATCGTTTTAAGCAAACTACGAAGAGTTTGTTCATGCAAATCTACATTTGTCTCTTCGTAAGTTGTTAAGTTTGTTTATGGACTAAAAGACTATGGTTTTATCATAAAGCTTCAGACAAGGAAGATTGAATGAACGTTTCAACTTTATTAATGAATAGATAGGCAATTACAAGCAAGAGTCTTCGTAAGACTATATGACATCAAATGTACATAAATAGACACTACTACTCTTCTTGTGGGCACCATTGACAACAAACTCCCACTTGACTCAAAGAAGATGTGAGTAGTCCTACATGCCTAATCCCTCTCGAAGTTGGTCGAAGACCAGGTTCGCTAGGGCCTTGGTGAATAGATCTTCCAGAGATCTACTTCACCTCCACGTCTCCGCGTTGCGCGATCTCTCGAATCAAATGGTATTTCCCCTCAATATGCTTAGAGCGCTTATGGCTTCTAGGTTCCTTTGAGTTAGCGACAGCCCCACTATTATCACAATAAAGGGTCATGGGCTCGTCGACGTTTGGAACAACTTCCAAATACTTAAGGAATTTTCTAAGCCATACAGCCTCTTTGGATGCTTCACAAGTAGCCACATATTCTGCTTCCATTGTGGAGTCAGCAATGCAAGATTGCTTAATACTTCTCCACACAACAGCTCCACCATTAAGGATGAACACAGATCCTGAAGTGGATTTCCTGGAATCCTTATCCGCTTGAAAATCGGAGTCGGTATATCCCGTCATAGTCAGGTCAGTACCTGAGTATGTAAGCATCAAGTTCCTAGTTCTTCGAAGATACTTAAGAACATGCTTAACAGCAATCCAGTGCTCGGGTCCAGGGTTGGATTGGAAACGACTAACTACGCCAACGGCGAAACATACATCAGGTCGGGTGCAAAGCATAGCATACATGAGGCTTCCTACGGCAGAGGCGTAAGGAATTTTCCTCATGTCTTCAATCTCTTGTGCAGTCTTGGGAGACTGGTCCTTAGAGAGTGAAACTCCATGCCTAAAGGGTGTTTGACCCCTCTTGCAGTCTTGCATCGAGAAGCGATCCATCACCTTATCAATATAAGATGCTTGAGAGAGCGACAGGGTCCGGTTTTTCCTATCTCGAAAGATTTGGATTCCCAGAATGTATGCGGCTTCTCCTAGATCCTTCATATCGAATTGCTTTGCTAGCCAGACCTTAACCTCAGATAACTTACCCACGTCATTACCAATGAGTAGTATATCATCGACATATAGTACCAGAAACACAACTTTGCCTTCGTGTATTAACTTGTAAACACAAGGCTCATCTATTGACTGTTCAAAGCCGAAGCTCTTTACAGTTTCATCGAATCTAATGTTCCATGACCTAGATGCTTGCTTTAGTCCATAAATGGATTTAAGCAACTCACAAACCTTGGTCTCTTGACCTTTATCCACGAAACCGTCTGGTTGAGCCATGTAAATGCGCTCGTCAAGATTGCCATTCAGAAAGGCTGTCTTGACATCCATTTGCCAGATCTCATAGTCGAGAGCTGCAGCTATGGATAGGAGTATGCGGATGGATTTAAGCATCGCGACTGGCGAGAAGGTTTCTTCATAGTCAATCCCTTCTTGTTGGGTATAACCCTTCGCCACAAGTCGTGCTTTGAACGTCTCAACGTTCCCATCAGGACCCCTTTTCTTCTTGTATATCCACTTACACCCTACGGGTTTAATCCCTTCAGGAAGGTCTACAAGTTTCCAGACTTTGTTGACATACATCGAGTGCATCTCAACTTTCATGGCGTCAAGCCAAAGGTTTGATTCAGAACAAGCCATTGCTTGGCTATAGGAAACAGGATCATCCATGTCAGAGACGGCTACAAGAGAGTCTCCATAAGACATGTACCTGTCAGGCTTTTGAGTAGCCCTCCCACTACGTCGAAGTACTACTTGACGAGATTCTGATGAGTTAGGTTGTGTTTCAGTTGGGGTAAGAACAGTTCTTACAGATGAGGTAGAAGCTTCCTCACCCAACTTTTCTTCAAGCACAATTTTGCTTCTAGGTTTCGCATCCTTCATAAAGTCCTCCTCGAGGAAACGAGCATTCGTGCTAACGAAAGTCTTATCGTCCTCGGGACTATAGAAAGTAAAACCTTTGGTTTCCTTCGGATATCCTACAAACAGGCACAATTCTGACCTACTAGCCAACTTGCTAGTCTTTTGCCTTAGCACGTGTGCAGGGCAACCCCAAATTCGGATGCGGCCAAGATTCACTTTACGGCCAGTCCATCGTTCATAAGGAGTACCAGGAACCGTTTTGGACGGAACTTGGTTCAGAATATAAGCGGCTGTTTCGAGGGCATATCCCCAAAAGGAAAGCGGGAGTGATGAGTAACTCATCATTGATCTAACCATCTCCATAAGAGTTCGGTTTCTTCTCTCTGACACTCCGTTTTGTTGAGGTGTGCCAGGCGCGGTAAGCTGAGAAGCGATACCTTCTTCTTTAAGAAAGTCATCGAACTCTCCAGACATATACTCACCACCTCGATCAGATCGAAGGGTTTTGATCACTTTGCCAGTTTGCTTTTCCACTAAAGCCCTAAAGACCTTAAATACGTTAAAGGTCTCGGATTTGTGTTTAAGCAAATAGACAAACCCATATCTTGAGTAATCATCAGTGAAGGTAACGAAGTATTCGTATCCTCCACGTGCCTGTTGGTTGAGTGGACCACATACATCAGAATGTATTAGTTCCAGCAACTCAGTGGCTCTTCGACCCTTATCGGAGAAAGGTCGCTTAGTCATTTTTCCTTCTATGCAGGATTCACAAGTAGGTAGTGAACCTATTGCAGAGGCTTGGAGTGGACCATCCCTCACAAGTCTCTTAATCCTATCTAGACTGATATGACCAAGTCTTAAGTGCCAGAGGTATGTTGATTTTGTTAGATCGGAGGATTCAGAAAGTTTGATCCTCTTTGGCTCCCTAATTAGATCGTTATCTATTTCGGTGTCTAAGAGAGAAGGTTGAGTGGGATAGATGTAAAAAAGACCATTCTTCATACATGCATCAGTGACGAAAGAATTAGAAAAAGAAATACGAATTCCATTCTTTATAAACTTTAAATAATAATCTTGCTCGAAAAGTTGAGCAACGGATATTAAGTTCTTCCCAAAGGTAGGAACAAAATAAACATTATTCAAGTTTAAGGTGCGGTCTTCAAAAGACAGCGTCACGGATCCCACAGCCTTCGCAGACACCAGGCTCCCATCACCCCATTTGAAACAGAACTCGCCTTCCTCTAAGCTTTTGGTTTTCTTGAAACCATTCAAGGAACAACAAATATGGTTAGTAGCAGCGGAGTCAATAATCCACGATGATACATTATCAGCTACTAAGCATGCTTCGGTAACTAGTACAATACAGTGTTCCTTTGCTTTGAGATAGGCGGGACAGTTCTTTTTATCGGCCTTGTAAGGTCTCTTCACAGTTCCAGAGGTGGAGGCCTTTTGCTCAGTAGCATGTGCCTCTCCTTGATTCCTCTTTCTCTTAGTGAGACCTACAGCAGTGTGAAGTTCCTCCATAAGCTTGGTAACAGTGTACACTAGCTTGTTTATGGAGTAGTTCATGTTGGAGGTATCAAGAGATGCGGGGAGAGTTTCTAAGATCATATCTATGAGATTCTTCCCATCAGTCTCAGATCCTAGGATTTCCATTTTATTTAGAAAACTAATGATCAGTATCATGAAGTCTCTAACAGGAGTCCTAGCCTTCATATGACAGTTCATAAACTGTCGGACTGCTTTTTGCCTTGCTTGACGCCTTTGCCCTCCAAAACTCTCAAGGAGATTGTAGAGCATGTCGGCGGCAGTCTCGATGTCACGATGTTGCTTTTTCAGCATATTGTTCATAGATGCTAAGATATAGCACCTCACAATCTCATCGGATCGAAGCCAGGCCGCTAAGGCGTCATTGTCCTCTAGAGTTGAATCATCATTCGTCAGAGGAGGACACGGGGTGGTGAGTACCCATTTGTGCTTGTTAACGGTAGGTATTATGTCGAGGTTACGTTTCGAATCTACGCAGTTTTCGTTTTCGAGTTTGATCGAGGAAAGAAAGATTGAGAGTGGGTTGAGAGACATATTGCCTATTTAAGTTGAAACAAGTTTATGATTAGTCTTTGGTTTAGGATTTAAGTTTTATTAAGACTTTTGTAAAACCCAAAGGTGTTATAAACCAAACGATAATTTACTCCCTCAAGAGAAGGCCGCAAAAAATCTCCTTTTATAAGTAAATGACACATCATTAATGCTAAGCCAAGATGTCAGTACATCATTTTGACTAGCCACCTTGTAAATTGGTTTGATCACTCATATCCTTTCGCAGAGCCTTAAGGAAGGATACTAGGGATTGAGCCTAAGTGTGCAACCAACCACTTAGTCCAAAAGATCAGCTTTGAAAAACAATCCCCCAAGGGGAGGCCTTGCCATCATTGCATCACTCTCGGACGTAGCTCATTGAGCAATGATCGAAGCAATAACGCCTTGGAGTACTCACATTTAAGTGAGGGTCGCAAGAGCGGCTCTTAGTCCCACGTTATTGCATCTTTCACTAGTGTTGGGGATCGCGGGTTACAAACAACGAATATAACCCTCCCACTTAGTTTTTGGAGTTGGTTCATCGACTCTTATAAGTTCGGAAACAAATTTCCTAGTTAGAGAGCGACAGAGCGGACAACTAGAAGAGAATCCTAGATCGACATGTTCAGAGCAGTATTAGTGCATAAAGGCACAAGGGACATACTCGATCTTTTCCTATTTTCTATTTCGGGAAAGTGCGTGAGGGAAGTGTGAACTTCAACTCACTCGAACACTTGAAAGTTTGAGATTACACATCTTTTATTTTTCGGCTTGTCTACAAGGAGACCTCCCACTCAAATTTTCAAGAGCATATAGATTTTGAACATATGTGATATAGATATAGTTTTGAAAACATTTTGAAAACTTATTTGATTTGGATGACAAAATATTTTCAAGTTTGAAAGTGAAAACGGTTTTTCAAAATTCAAACTAGTTTTGTAAAAATTCAATTTCAATTAATCTTTCAAAAATCAAAACTTTTAATCTTTACACATCATGTTTATAATCATATGAAAAACATTTTTGCTCAAGAAAATTTTCTCATTAGAGTTCTATAACTCATGGTAGTGGGGTTTGAAAATCCGGATTTTTAAAAAACTGGAGTTTCAGACAGCCGCGCACCTCGGAGTAAAATCGCCATAACTGGCGGCTCCGATGTCCTTTTGAGCCGAAACCGGTGGCATTGGACAGAGGACAGACAGAGCTTTAATTTGATTCAAGAATCATTAAATTTCGATTTCTGAGCAGAGAGTTATGCCGCTTTTAATGCGGGTCTACATTCCAGCTCGAAGAAAAGAAATAAATTAAAGCTTTGTCCTTTTAGGTGCGAAAAAGAATCGAGTGTAACGGAACGTTTTAAGATGTTGTTTAAAGCTTTTATTTGTGTTTTATTAGCAGGGTAATAACAATGCATAAAAGAAATAACAACAAGCATAAAACGATTCAAGTAAAAATAAGAAACTAGCAAGATAACAAAACTAGTCACAAAATTTTACTCGAAATTTCTCAAACCTTTAAAACACGTTTTTTAATATAAAAAATTAAAAACTTTTAGAACTGATTCTAATGTGTTTTAACATCATCCCAAACTCATAGAAAAACAACATGCTTTTTAATTTAAAGACAAGAGCAATAAATTAAAAAAAAATCTAAGATTACAATTCTAACTTGTCACAAAATTAGTAAACTTTCGAAAACGATTTTCAAGCTCATAATTTTAAAAACATGAACATGCATTCCTTTGACCATAGCTCTGATACCATTTGTTGGAATCGATCTAGGGTTTAAGAAAAAGTTTAACGCTTCGTTAAGCGGCGGAATTTTAAAAATTTTCTTTTTAAGTAAAACTAGTTTTTACTAACCTAGACAAGAGCATGTACATGTAAATAAAAACCAATATGAGCTATTAAAGTTACTAACCTTTCTTGAAGCTTGAACCTTGTAGAAGCTTTTGGAAAGTTGCAACGCTCGTCTCCCCTCGCAGCACGTCTCTCTTTCTTTCCTCGGCTCCTCGAGCAACCACGAAAGTTTCTATCACTAAATCACTCGAAAAGAAGGAATCAGTGAGTGGGCACTTTTAAACACTACGACTTGAGAACGAGTCTCGAAGTCGCAGAGCTAAAGACTAGGTCGAGTGAGGACCTAGGTGCCAAGACAAGAGAAAACCGAAAATAAACTAGAGAGAGAGAGAAGAGGACTTCGGCCAAGTTCTAGAGAGAGAGTCTCTCAAATCTCTTAAACTTGGATGAATGAATTGTGAGGAAATGAGGCTCCTATTTATAGGAGAGGTCTCACCTTCAATAAGGTAGTTTCCTCTTCTATAGAATATCACATATTCATGAGCAAAATAACCCTTATTTCCCATTCCTCTTAGGCGCCCAAGGCAGCCTTCTAGAAGGCTAGGATTTGTTTCCTTTTTTGTTCCTTGGCTTGCCTATTGCTCTCTTGGCCGAAATTCCCCATGCTTGTGTGGGAAATTTGTTTCCTCTTTTTCTTTTGGCAAGTATCTAAATACATTTATGCACAAAATAAACTCTCTTTCCTTAGGTATGTTGGGCGCCCAACATGTCTCTAGAAGGAGCTTCTAGAAGCTTCTTCATTTATTCATGAGAACATGAAAAAGGCCCATTAAGAATTTTCAATGAAATTCTTATGAAATGAAATTAATTCACAAGGCCCAATGATCAAGTCATGGCCGAGTGAAACATGTCATAAAATGACCTTGTCAAAAAATTTATTGACATTCATTTCATCCTTTGTCTCAAAAGACAAAAATACCCTTTTAACTATTTTCGTTCTTGTTTTGGCTTAGCTTCCAGTTTAACTATTCCTATCGATGTGATTTGTGACAGTGACCTCATGGACCCAAATGAACAAAGCTTTAGCTAAACACTTGGACTCAAAAGTTCACAAACCTTTTCCAAGTTTAGCTTAATGCCAACTGACTCCACTAAAGAGCTGACACTGAGAATCTCTCGGTTCAAATGAATTTATTTTCTACTCAAGAATTCGACCTAATTATGATGAGCGGATCCACTGAATATTATCTATGTTTACCCTTCATGAATGTCATCAGCTAGTCGGGATTTACTAAATTACCATTTTACCCTTCTAGCTGTTATTTCCTCAACTCCTTTGTCGCTTGTGAATAAGTTAGAAACAATGTATTGACGAGGAGCTAACAAGTCACATTGTTTCATCCAAAAGAGTCAAGACTCAATTTGGACACTGGCCAGTTCATTTATTCACACTCCAAGGAACAAAGCATGAGGTGACATACATTGCATTTCAGCAATCTTGTACATGAATTCCATATCTATGAGAACTTCACAAAGTTACTCATGACAGACTCACAACTTAGTACTTCACCAATAGGCCTTGTTCGGAATCACATAGTGAGTCCGAAATTTGACTTTCTCAAATGAGAATACTAAGGTGTGAAATGACATGTCTCATTTCAGGATTAAGGTAAGCATGATGCAATTCATACATAGTGACTTCGAGACATAAGAGGTTAAATGGTTTGTTCTTATATTGTCTCTAGAAGTGCACTGGTCAATTCAGTACCTTCGGAAGATACCTAGAAGAACTATAGAGTCTCCAACTCTCAATGCCTCATAACCAGACATCATAGATTCTTCTAACAATCATACTGAGGTCAATAGTCCTTTGACCCTAAGATTGCGAATATATCGTTTTAAGCAAACTACGAAGAGTTTGTTCATGCAAATCTACATTTGTCTCTTCGTAAGTTGTTAAGTTTGTTTATGGACTAAAAGACTATGGTTTTATCATAAAGCTTCAGACAAGGAAGATTGAATGAACGTTTCAACTTTATTAATGAATAGATAGGCAATTACAAGCAAGAGTCTTCGTAAGACTATATGACATCAAATGTACATAAATAGACACTACTACTCTTCTTGTGGGCACCATTGACAACAGTTCACGAGTCGACTAGCTACTCCTCGTGCCGACTCTACGTTTTCCCTCGAGTTGAGCTCACTCCTCGAGTCGAGTACCGAGTTCACGAGTCGACTAGCAACTCCTCGTGTCGTCTCTACGTTTCTCCTCGAGTTGAGTTCACTCCTCGAGTCGAGTACCGAGTCCACAAGCCGACTGATAAGTCTCCATTCCAGCCCTACACCTTACTGGCCCTCGAGCCGACCTTACGTGTAATTCCTCGAGTCGAGTCTATTCCTCAAGTTGAGTCCCCAGGCGTGGCGCACGCACCATGGCGTCGCATTCACAAGGGCACAAGACTCAACCCGAAAACGCGACCAGTGCACTAAGGTGCCACACTCCCTGGGGGATCAAGTCTACACCTAACCCTGCCTATCACACGACACGCGCACCCAAGGGTGCCACGCTCGTGAGGTGGAATGGCCAAACAAATGTGGCACCGCGTTCGCCGCCCAGCTCGTGAGCCGAAAGGCAGCGAGTTACAAATGGGTTTCAAATGCTTGCGTCCGCCGGACGTACCTAGTCTAGCCAGCGTCCACGGAAAACCCGATCACACAAACGTGACACCGAGGCCCCCCGAGGCCCAAGCCGTGCAAATCGATCACGCCTTCATTGGTAGGTCGAGAAAATAAGCCACGCACAATAAAGCCGTGCAAATCGATCACGCCTTCATTGGTAGGTCGAGAAAATAAGCCACGCACAATAAAGTCGTGCAAATCGATCACGCCTTCACTGGTAGGTCGAGAAAATAAGCCACGCACAATAAAGTCGTGCAAATTGATCACGCCTTCATTGGTAGGTCGAGAAAATAAGCCACGCATAATAAAGTCGTGCTAATCAATCACGCCTTCATTGGTAGGTCGAGAAAATAAGCCACGTATAGTAAAGCCGTGCAAATCGATCACGCCTTCATTGGTAGGTTGAGAAAATAAGCCACGTACGATCGACCCGGAACGAAAGCCGTCCCTCGCGACGCATCAACGCCATCCCTCGCGACGCATCAAAGCCGTCCCTCACGACGCAATAAAGCCGTCCCTCGCGATGCACAAAGGCCATCCCTCGTGACGCACAAAGGCCGTCCCTCACGACGCACAAAAGCCGTCCCTCGCGATGCACAAAAGCCGTCCCTCGTGACGCACAAAAGCCTTCCCTCGCGACGCACAAAGGCCGTCCCTCGTGACGCACAGAGGCTTTCCCTCGCGATGCATTAAAAGCCCTTTTGCGGCGCACTCGCAAACCCGAGAGCGTTCGTCCCGCGTCCACACGCCGGTGTAAGCATTGAGTTTCCACTCGACCTACACTCGACCGCATACTCGGGGGGCTAATGTTGTCGGCCCGTTCCGGGTCGACAGCGCCCGCGGGCGCCCGCGGGGTCCACTGGCCGAGAGGCCAAAGACCGGCCTCATGAGCTCGACCTCGGCCTCACGAGCTCGACCTCGGCCAAAGGCCGAGCTCGGATATCGTCGGCCGTCGGCCATCCTCGGCCAATGGTCGAGCCTGGCTATCTTCGGCCATCGGCCATCCTCGGCCAATGGCCGAGCCTGGCTATCCTCGGCCAATGGCCGAGCCTATGCTATCCTCGACCATCAGCTGGCCCGAGGTCGGCCTCGGCCAATGGCCGAGCCTAATACTTCACGCGGCCAATGGCCGAGTCAAGCTGCCTCCGGCCATTGGCCGGCCCTAGAGCCAGCCTCGGCCAATGGCTGGCTCAAATAGCCTCGGCCATTGGCCGGCTCAAATAGCCTCGGCCATTGGCTGGCCCTAGGGCCAGCCTCGGCCAATGGCCGGCTCAAATAGCCTCGGCCATTGGCCAGCCCAAGGGTCAGCCTCGGCCAATGGCCGAGCCAAGGCTATCCTCGGCCAAGGGGTTGCCCATATGCCCCTTGGTCTCCTATAAATACCGGGGTTCCTCCCCTGGTCCAGGTAATCCATTCTTGAGCACTGAAACGCTGCCGAACTTGTACCTCGCTCGTTTCTCTCAAGTCTCGGCTTCTAAACACCTAAACCCTCTTTATCCACCTCAATCCTACTAATGTTGAGCGTGGGAGAGGTAAACAGGGGCAACCCCCATGTTTTCCCTTTGTAGTTCACACCTTCCTGCTTGCTTTTCAGGTGCCTGGACGAAATAGATATCACCAACAGCTAAGGGACGACTTGAGATATCAAGTCCGACACGCTCGAGTCAAGACGAGACCACTTGGTCCGGCCTTGGGTCTAACCACCTTTGACTCCTAAATCGTTGTCCGAAAAACTGCGACAACATATATGTTATATGCTTGTTTTTTTGCTTTTTTTGTTTTTGTTTTTTTTATAGTGATTAGCATAAATATATAATTATATATTTGGCATGTCAAATGGGTATTTATGATATCCTAAAAATAAAGATCAACAACGGAAAGGGGACATAGACATCCCAAAGTAGTGTAAGAAGTATTTTAATATTTATAGCATACGTTTAATTTTTAAAATTGAAAGTTTTATTATAACATTATTAGTATATATCTTTTTAAATGCAATCCCAAAGTGTCAAATAATCAAATTACATATTAAAAGACCTTAATGTAGTTTTCCACAAAACAAACTAATTAGTGTATTGTTAGTGTCATTCAATATCCCAGGCCTCACCTTGATCTCTGTCCTTCCAAGAAGACTGCGATATCGATCAACGCGAGAGTGAAAATCGAAAGATAAAAGAAGCAAAGAGCCGCCGAGGAATCCGAATGTGTGAATATCCGAAGATTCAAGGAGCAAGGAGCTGCCAAGGAGATCGAGAGCTTGGAAGTCCGAAGATCCAAAGAGCAAGGAGTCGCGAAGGAGTCTGAGAGCTTGGATATCCAAAGATCCAAAGAACAAGGAGCCGCCGAGGAATCCAAGTAGATCCAATAGCTAGGAGCGTGGAACTGAGCCAAAATGTATGTATTACTAAATCCTCTTATGGTTTGTGTTAATTGCGCTTGTCTCAAATATTAGATCCATTGTTGTTGAATTATTTTTTAGTATCATGGTAATTATTGTTTATGTTAAATATTAACGATTGTTCTTGTTTTCTTCTATTCCACATTTGTAAACATATTGTAGGGTTAAGAGACTGGTTACCCAATTATAAATATTGAAACGATTGTTCGTGTTCAGTACATGGGAATAGTAATTAACCCTAGGGAAGTAATTATCCATCAAATGGCATCGGAACGATCGTTCGTATCCGATACTAACAACTTTTGTTTTACCCGACAATTGGTATTGGAGCGATTGTTCGTGTTCGATACCAACTAGTGACTTCCCATCAATTGGTATCAGAGAGATTGTTTGTGTATCATACCATATTATCTCCCATCAGAAACTTGATTAGGACTAGTGCGCGGATGAGAAAGGCGTGGCGCAAGGCTTGCACTCGGGAAGGAGCGAGGAATGAGCATGACATGCTAAGGAATTTTGTTCAGCTCGGGCACGGCACGCCGGTGAGACTCTCGGCCTTAAACTTTTGCACAGCATGTCGGAGCCTCGGACGTGATGTTCCAAGGACTCTCGGCCAAAGACTCATGTGTTTCTCGCCCAACTAGGAATTCTGGAGTGTCAAGGACCCTCGGCCATAAAACTTGGGGGTGACTCCCCTGGGACTGTAAAACAGAGACTTGTATGTCATACATCGGGGACTCAACCATGATCTTGGTGATACGAACCATGCCAAAAGTGTGACGGTAACCCGAAACCAATATTGGTACATTAGAAAACTAGGAGCTTCAAGTTTGGTGACTTTGCGAACCAACACCTAGAGAGACGTAAACTTAGGAATGCTGAGGATGCCACAAACAAATGTGTAAGATTGCTTGATAATTCGAGGAAGAACGCCACAAGGAGCACCTTGATAAGTTCTAATGCTTCTTAAAGAAACAACACGAATTCTTAGTTTTTTTTATTATTATTAAAAATGCAATCTTCCTTCGTATTCATGAAACCTCCTTTACTAAGGAAAATACGAGTCAAATTTGGAGTTCCTGAGAATATTAAAATAAAAAGTCTAACTTAATACTTAACACATATGAGCTTAATTAAGCATAAGTAAAGCCCAAAAACTCACTGAAAACACTCTAGCCTAGCAAATAAATAAAAAAGACTTAAAAATAGGTTTGCTTTGATAATGGCCCGAATGACATGAGTAACCTCTACTTTATTTTTTCGGTGGGTACTCTGCTTCTTGAAAAACTTGTAAAACAAGATTATTCATGTCTTTCTTCATTCGCTTTGTCGTCGCCCTCATGATTAATCCCTTTGTTTGTTATGGCTTGATCTACATCACTTGGCACGGGCTCTGCGTGGCGAGGACTAAGTTGGTGTTGGATTTGATCTAGGGTTAAGAAAAGATTTAACGCTTCGAGCAAGCGGCGGAAAATAAATTTTTTCTTTAAATGAGTAAAAACGATTTTTACTAACCTAGACAAAGAGCAAGCGCATGTTATTATTAAAACTATCTAAATGCGATTACACGTTTACTAACCTTTATGAAGCTTGATCGTTGGGAAGCTTGTGGAGGTTGAATCGCTTGTCTCCCCACGCAGCTCGTCTTTCTTCGTTCTTCGAGAACTCGAGTAACCACGAAAGTTTCTATCACATAAATCACTCGAGATAAGAAGGAATTAATGTGTGGGCACTTTTAAACACGACGAATAAGGAACAAGTCTTAGAGTCGAGAAGCTAAAATAAACACTAGGTCAAATGTGGATCTAGGTGCCAAAACAAAAACGAAAAGAACTAGAGAGAGAGAGGGAGATGGGCGGCCAAGTCTAGAGATAGAAGCTCTCAATCTCTAAAACTTTGGGATGAGAAAACAATGAGAATGAGGACCATATTTATTGTTGTCAATGGTGCCCACAAGAAGAATAGTACTGTCTATTTATGTACATTTGATGTCATATAGCCTTACAAAGACTCTTGCTTGTAACTGCTGAGTAATCAATAAAAGTTGAAACATTCATTCATTCTTCTTTGTCTGAAGCCTTATGATAAAACCTTAGTCTTTAGTCCATAAACAAAGCTAACAACATATGAAGAGACAAATGTAGTTTTGCATGAACAAACTCTTCATAGCTTGCTTAAAACAATATATTCGCAATCTAAGGATCAAAGGACTATTGATCTCAGTATGATTGTTAGGAAAATCTATGATGTCAGGTTATGAGATATTGAGAGTTAGAGACTCTATAGTTCTTCTAGGTATCTTCTGAAGGTACTGAATTGACCAGTGCACTTCTAGAGACAAAATAAGAACAAACCATTTAACCTCTTATGTCTCGAGGTCACTACGTATGAAATGCATCATGCTTACCTTAATCCTGAAATGAGACATGTCATTTCATAGCTTACGTATTCTCATTTGAGACAGTCAGAATTTGGACTCACTATGTGATTCCGAACAGGACCTATTGGTGAAGTACTAAGTTATGAAGATGTCATGAGTAACTTTGTGAAGTTCTCATAGATATGGAATTCATGTACAAGATTGCTGAAATGCAATGTATATCACCTCATGCTTTGTTCCTTGGAATGTGAATAAATGAACTGGCCAGTGTCCAAATTGAGTCCTGACTCATTTGGATGAATCAATGTGACTTGTTAGCTTCTCGTCGATACATTGTTTCTAACTTTTTCACAAGCGACAAAGGAGTTGAGGAAATAACAGCTAGAAGGGTAAAATGGTAATTTTGTAAATCCCGACTAGCTGATGATATTCATGAAGGGTAAACATAGATAATATTCAGTGGATCCACTCATCATAATTGAGTTGAATTCTTGAGTAGAAAATAAATTCATTTGAACTGAGGGATTCTGAGTGTCAAGTAAGTTAGCTCAAGCTTTGTTCATTTGGATCCATGAGGTCACTGTCACAAATCATTTCGAGTAGGAATAGTTAAACAAGAAGCTAAGTCAAACCAAGAATGAGAAAAGTTTTACGAAAATTGTCAAAAGGGTATTTTTGTCCTTTTGGACATAGGACACAATGAATAAACATAAATTTTTTGACATTGTCATATGATGACAAATGATTTAAACCACTCAGCCATATTGATGAATTTGGGCCTTGAGGATTAATTTCATTTCATAGAATTTTACTTGAAAATTCTTAATGGGCTTTTCTTATATTGTCATGAACAAATAAAGAAACATCTAGCAGCATGTTCTAGAAGGCCAATTTCGTGCATACCATAGAGAGAAAGAGGAAATTATTTTGTGCATTGATGTATGAAGATACTTGCCAAAAGAAAAAGGGGAAACAAATTTCCTTTAGAAGGAAAGCTAATTTCGGCCAACAATAGGCATGGGAGAAGCAAGATAATAGAGGAAACAAATCCAAGGACTTGCACCATATATCTTGCACGTCCAAAGGGAGAAAATGAAGGGCTATATTTTGCTCATGATTATGTGATATTCTATAGAAGAGGAAACTACCATATTGAAGGTAATCCATCCCCAATAAATAGAGGCCTCATTCTCATTGTTTTCTCATTCCACATAAGTTAGAGATTGAGAGCTTCTCTCTCTAGACCTTGTGGTGGCCGATCCTCTCTCTCTCTTTCTCTAGTTATTTTCGGTTTTTGTTTTGGCACCTAGGTCCACATTTGACCTAGTGTTTTAGCACTTCGACTTTGAGCTCTTCGACTTTGAGACTTGTTCTCGAGTCGTCGTGTTTAAAAGTGCCCACACACTAATTCATTTCTTTCTCGAGTGATTCTTGTGATAGAAACTGTTGGAATTGATCTAGGGTTAAGAAAAAGTTTAAAGCTTCGAGCAAGCGGCGGAATTTAAAATTTTTCTTTAAAACAAGTAATACGTTTTTACTAACCTAGACAAAGAGCAAGTACATATATTTTAAAACTATAAACGAGCAATACATGTTTACTAACTTTTGAGAAGCTTGAACGTTGAGATGCCTTCGGAAGGTTGAAACATTCGTATCCCCTCGCATCAGGTCTCTCTTCTTTCCTCGGGAACTCGACAACCACGAAAGTTTCTATCACAATAATCACTCGAGAAAGAAAGGTATTAGTGTGTGGGCACTTTTAAACACGACGACTCGAGAACAAGTCTCAAAGTCGAAGAGCTAAAACACTAGGTCAAATGTGGACCTAGGTGCCAAAACAAAAACCAAAAATGAATAGAGAGAGAGAGAGAGAGAGGATCGGCCACCACAATGTCTAGAGAGAGAAGCTCTCAATCTCTAACTTATGTGGAATGAATAAAATGAAGGGAATGAGGGTCCTATTTATAGGAGAATGGTTGGCCTTGGAAAGAAGTAGTTTCCTCTTATTTTCCAAGCCTTCATGAGCAATCTTTATTGCCCATTCTTTCCTCATTCACACGGCCAAGAGAGGGCTTCTAGAAGCCTTGGATTTGTTTCCTCTTTTGTTCTCTCTTGCCTCGTGGCCGAAATTCCCTTTCCTCATGGAGGAAATTTGTTTCCTCTTTTTCTTTTGGCAAGTATCTTGAAACATCAATGCACAAAATAAATCCCTGTTTCTCTCTATGGTATACACGAAATTGGCCTTCTAGAACATGCTTCTAGATGTTTATTTATTTGTTCATGACAATATAAGAAAAGCCCATTTAGAATTTTCAAGTAAAATTCTATGAAATGAAATTAATCCTCAAGGCCCAATTACACTAATATGGCCGAGTAAAATTTATTTCATTTGTCATCATATGACAATGTCAAAAAATTTATTGACATTCATTTCGTCCTATGTCATAAAAGACAAAAATACCCTTTAGACGATTTTCGTAAAAGTTATCTCGTTCTTGTTGTTACCGGTCCGTCCCGGCCTAGTGAAGTGACGACAGCCGCAATAACGGCCGTCCTAGGACTCCTCTCGGCGCACGGCCGGCCCAAGGCCGTCGCTCAACCAAAGGCCAGCCCAGGACCGGCCGTCAAGCCATTGGCCGGGCCTGGGAAGATACTCGGCCGGCCCAGGGCCGGCGCTCGGCCAATGGCCGGCCCAGGATCGGCTCTCGGCCATTGGCCGGGCCTGGGAAGACACACGGCCGGCTCAGGGCCGACGCAGGGCCAATGGCCGGCCCAGGACCGGTTCTCGGCCATTGGCCGAGCCTGGGACGTCACACGGCCGGCCCTGGGCCGGCGCTCGGCCAATAGCCGGCCCAAGACCGGCTCTCGGCCATTGGCCGAGCCTGGGAAGTCACACGGGCGGTCCAGGGCCGGTGCTCGGCCAATGATCGGCCCAGGACCGGCTCTCGGCCATTGGCTGGGCCTGGGAAGTCACGCGGCCGGCCCAGGGCAGGCGCTCGGCCAATGGCCGGCCAAGAACCGGCTCTCAGCCAATGGCCGGCCCAGGACCGGCTCTCAGCCATTGGCCGGGCCTGGGAAGTCACTCGGCCGGCTCAGGGCCGACGCTCGGCCAATGGCCGACCCAGGACCGGTTCTCGGCCATTGGCCGAGCCTGGGATGTCACACGGCCGGCCCAGGGCCGGCGCTCGGCCAATAGCCGGCCCAGGACCGGCTCTCGGCCATTGGCCGGGCCTGGGCAGTCACACGGCCGTCCCAGGGCCGGTGCTCGGCCAATGACCGGCCCAGGACCGGCTCTCGGCCATTGGCTGGGCCTGGGAAGTCACGCGGCCGGCACAGGGCCGGCGCTCGGCCAATGGCCTGCCAAGGACCGGCTCTCAGCCTAGGGACCCCCCAAAACGTCCCTAGGTCGCCTATAAATACGAGGGTCGACCCCTCGAGTCAGGTAATCTGATTTTGAGTACTGAAGAGCTGTCGAACTCGTAACTCGCTTGTTTCTCTCAAGTCTCGGCCCTCTAAATGTTGGAATTGATCTAGGGTTTAAGATAAAGTTTAACGCTTCGCAAAGCGGCGGAATTTTAAAAATTTTCTTTTCAAGTAAAAACAGTTTTTTACTAACCTAGACAAAGAGCAAGTACATATAAATAAAAACTATAATGAGCATAGAATTTTACTAACCTTTCTTGAAGCTTGAACTTTGAGAAGCTTTTGGAAAGTTGCAACGCTCGTCTCCTCGCATCACGTCTCTCTTTCTTTCCTCGGCACCTTGAGCAACCACGAAAGTTTCTATCATTAAATCACTCGAAATAAAACGAATTAGTGAGTGGGCACTTTTAAACACTACGACTTAAGAACGAGTCTTGAAGTCGCAGAGCTAAACTCTAGGTCAAATGACGACCTAGGTGCCAAAACAATAAAACGAAATTGACTAGAGAGAGAGAGGAGAGGGGCGGCCACAATGTCTAGAGAGAGAGTCTCTCAATCTCTAACTTGTGTAGAATGAATGGAATGAGAAGAATAAAGCCTCTATTTATAGGGGAGGGATTACCTTTAATAAGGTAGTTTCCTCTTCTATAGAATATCACATATTCATGAGCCAAATTTTCCAATTAGCCCATAGAGTCACACGGCCAAGGAACTTCTAGAAAGCCCTTGGATTTGTTTCCTTTTATGTTTTCTTCTCCTTTGACTTGTCTTGGCCGAATTTCCTTCTTCCTCTTAGAAGAAATTTGTTTCCTCTTTTTCTTTTGGCAAGTATCTTGATACATTTATGCACAAAATATTCTCTCTATCTCTTGGGTAGTAGGCGCCCATTTCAATTCTAGAAGGAGCTTCTAGAAGCTTCTTCATTTGTTCATGACAACATGAAAAAGGCGGATTAAGAATTTTCAATAAAATTCTTATGAAATGAAATTAATCCACAAAGCCCAATAATTAAGTCATGGCCGAGTATTATTAAGTCATCAAATGACCTTGTCAAAAAATTTATTGACATTCATTTCATGCTATGTCTCAAAAGACAAAAATACCCTTTTGACAATTTTCGTTCTTGTTTTGACTTAGCTTCCAGTTTAACTATTCCTAATCGATGTGATTCGTGACAGTGACCACATGGATCCAAATGAACAAAGCTTGAGCTAAAATACTTGGACTCAAAAGTTCACAAACCTTTTCCAAGTTTAGCGTAATGTCAACTGACTCCACTAAAGAGTTGACACTGAAAATCTCTCGGTTCGAATGAATTTATTTTCTACTCAAGAATTCAACCTAATTGTAATGAGCGGATCCACAGAATATTATCAGTGTTTACCCTTCATGAATATCATCAGCTAGTCGGGATTTACAAAATTACCATTTTACCCTTCTAGATGTTATTTCCTCAACTCCTTTGTCGCTTGTGAATAAGTTAGAAACAATGTATTGACGAGGAGGTAACAAGTCACATTGTTTCATCCAAAAGTGTCATGACTCAATTTGGACACTGGCCAGTTCATTTAATCACAATCCAAGGAACAAAGCATGACGTGATATATATTGCATTTCAGCAATCTTGTACATGAATTCCATATCTATGAGAACTTCACAAAGTTACTCATGACATACTCACAACTTAGTACTTCACCAATAAGCCTTGTTTGGAATCACATAGTGAGTCCGAACTCTGACTTTCTCAAATGAGAATACTAAGGTGTGAAATGACATGTCTCATTTCATGATTAAGGTAAGCACGATGCAATTCATACGTAGTGACTTCGAGACATAAGAGGTTAAATGGTTTGTTCTTATCTTGTCTCTAGAAGTGCATTGGTCAATTCAGTACCTTCGGGAGATACCTAGAAGAACTATAGAGTCTCCAACTCTCAATGCCTCATAACCAGACATTATAGATTCTTCTAACAATCATACTGAGGTCAATAGTCCTTTGACCCATAGATTGCGAATATATCGTTTTAAGCAAACTACGAAGAGTTTGTTCATGAAAATCTACATTTGTCTCTTCGTAAGTTGTTTAGTTTGTTTATGGACTATAGACTAATGTTTTATCATAAAGCTTCAAACAGACATGGAAGAATCAATGAACGTTTCAACTTTTTATTAATGAATAAGCAATTACAAGCAAGAGTCTTCATGAGACTTTATTACATCAAATGTATAATATAAGGATTACAACTCTTCTTGTGGGCACCATTGACAACACTAAACACCTAATGTGGATAGGAGTATGCGGATGGATTTAAGCATCGCGACTGGCGAGAAGGTTTCTTCATAGTCAATCCCTTCTTGTTGGGTATAATCCTTCGCCATAAGTCGTGCTTTGAACGTCTCGACGTTCCCATCAGTACCCCTTTTCTTCTTGTATATCCACTTACACCCTACGGGTTTAATCCCTTCAGGAAGGTCTACAAGTTTCCAGACTTTGTTGACATACATCGAGTGCATTTAAACTTTCATGGCGTCAAGCCAAAGGTTTGATTCAGAACAAGCCATCACTTGGCTATAGGAAACAGGGTCATCCATGTCAGAGACGGCTACAAGAGAGTCTCCATAAGACATGTACCTGTCAGGCTTTTGAGTAGCCCTCCCACTACGTCGAAGTACTACTTGACGAGATTCCGATGAGTTAGGTTGTGTTTCAGTTGGGGTAAGAACAGTTCTTACAGATGAGGTAGAAGCTTCCTCACCTAAATTTTCTTCAAGCACAATTTTGCTTCTAGGTTTTGCATCCTTCATAAAGTCCTCCTCAAAAAAACGAGCATTCGTGCTAACGAAAGTCTTATCATCCTCAGGACTATAGAAGGTAAAACCCTTGGTTTCCTTTTGATATCCAACGAACACACACAATTTTGACCTACTAGCCAACATGCTAGTCTTTTACCTTAGCACGTGTGCAGGGCAACCCGAAATTTTGATGCGGCCAAGATTCAATTTACGGCCAGTCCATCGTTCATAAAGAGTACCAGGAACCGTCTTGGACGGAACTTGGTTCAGAATATAAGCGGCTGTTTCGAGGGCATATCCCCAAAAGGAAAGAGGGAGTGATGAGTAACTCATCATTGATCTAACCATCTCCATAAGAGTTCGGTTTCTTCTCTCTGACACTCCGTTTTGTTGAGGTGTGCCAGGTGCGGTAAGCTGAGAAGCGATACCTTCTTCTTTAAGAAAGTCATCGAACTCTCCAGACATATACTCACCACCTCGATCAGATCGAAGGGTTTTGATCACTTTGCCAGTTTGCTTTTCCACTAAAGCCCTAAAGACCTTAAATACGTTAAAGGTCTCGGATTTGTGCTTGAGCAAATAGACAAACCCATATCGTGAGTAATCATCGGTGAAGGTAACGATGTATTCGTATTCTCCACGTGCCTGTTGGTTGAGCGGACCACATACATCAGAATGTACTAGTTCCAGCAACTCAGTGGCTCTTCGACCCTTATCGGAGAAAGGTCGCTTAGTCATTTTTCCTTCTATGCAGGATTCACAAGTAGGTAGTGAACCTATTGCAGAGTCTTGGAGTGGACCGTCCCTCACAAGTCTCTTAATCCTATCTAGACTGATATGACCAAGTCTTAAGTGGCAAAGGTATGTTGATTTTGTTAGATCGGAGGATTCAGAAAGTTTGATCCTCTTTGGCTCCCTTATTAGATCATTATCTATTTCGGTGTCTAAAAGAGAAGGTTGAGTGGGATAGATGTAAAAAAGACCATTCTTCATACATGCATCAGTGACAAAAGAATTAGAAAAAGAAATACGAATTCCATACTTTATAAACTTTAAATAATAATTTTGCTCTAAAAGTTGAGCAACAGATATTAAGTTTTTCCCAAAGGAAGGAACATAATAAACATTATTCAAATTTAAAGTGCGATCTTCAAAAGATAGCGTCACGGATCCCATAGCCTTCGCAGACACCACGCTCCCATCACCCCACTTGAAGCAGAAGTCGCCATCCTCTAAGCTTTTGCTTTTCCTAAAACCAGTTAAGGAGCAGCAAATATGGTTACTAGCAGCGGAGTCAATAATCCACGATGATACATTATCAGCTACTAAACAAGCTTCAGTAATAAGTACAATACCTTTTACTTTAGTTTTGAGGTAGGCAGGACAGTTCCTACGCCAGTGACCAGGCTCATTGCAGTGGTGGCATTTGTAATTAGACTTATCCACCTTCGGAGCCTTCGGCGCCTTCTTCTTCGTTTGAACCTTAGGTTGGTTCTTCTTCTCGACCTTGCGAGGTCTCTTCTTAGATCCAGAGGTGGAGGCAGTAGCATGTACCTCTCCTAGAGCCCTCTTTTTCTTAGTGAGTGCCTCAGCGGTTTGAAGTTCCTTCATGAGCTCGGTAACAGTGTACTCTAGCTTGTTCATGGAATAATTCAACTTGAAGGTATCGAAGGTTTCGGGGAGAGTTTCCAAGATCATATCTATTTTAGTCTCCCCATCAATCTCGGATCCAAGGATCTCCATTTCGTTTTGATAGCTAATGATCAGCATCATATGATCTCTAACGGGAGTCCAAGCCTTCATGCGACAGTTCATAAACTGTCGGACCGCTTGTTGCCTAGCTTGACGGTCTTGCCCTCCAAACATCTCATGGAGATTGTAGAGCATATCGGTGGCAGTTTCGTAATCACGATGTTGTTGTTGCAACACATTTTTCATTGATGCCAAAATATAGCATCTCACAATCTCATCGGATCGAAGCTAGGCCGCCAGGGCATCTTTTTCCTCTTGCGTCGAATCTTCATTCGTTTGAGGACAGGGGGTGGTGAGAACCCATTTGTGCTTGTCGACAGTAAGGACTATGTCGAGGTTACGTTTCCAGTCGACGTAATTGTCGCCTTTGAGTTTATTCGAGGAAAGAAGTGTTGAGAGAGGGTTGAGAGACATATTGCATATAGAAGTTGAATAATTCAACTTGAAGGTATCGAAGGTTTCGGGGAGAGTTTCCAAGATCATATCTATTTTAGTCTCCCCATTAATCTCGGATCCAAGGATCTCCATTTCGTTTTGATAGCTAATGATCAGCATCATATGATCTCTAACGGGAGTCCCAGCCTTCATGCGACAGTTCATAAACTGTCGGACCGCTTGTTGCCTAGCTTGACGGTCTTGCCCTCCAAACATCTCATGGAGATTGTAGAGCATATCGGTGGCAGTTTCGTAATCACGATGTTGTTGTTGCAACACATTTTTCATTGATGCCAAAATATAGCATCTCACAATCTCATCGGATCGAAGCTAGGCCGCCAGGGCATCTTTTTCCTCTTGCGTCGAATCTTCATTCGTTTGAGGACAGGGGGTGGTCAGAACCCATTTGTGCTTGTCGACAGTAAGGACTATGTCGAGGTTACGTTTCCAGTCGACGTAATTGTGGCCTTTGAGTTTATTCGAGGAAAGAAGTGTTGAGAGAGGGTTGAGAGACATATTGCATATAGAAGTTGAAACAAGTTTATGATTAGTCTTAGGTTTAGGATTTAAGTTTTATTTAAGACTTTGATAAAATCCAAAGGTGTTATAAACCAAACGATAATTTACTCCGTCAAGAGAAAGCCGCAAAAAATCTCTATTTATAAGTAAATGACACATCATTAATGCTTAGCCAAGATGTCAATACATCAATTTTGACTAGCCACCTTTTAAATTGGTTTGATCACTCACATCCTTTCGCAGAGCCTCAAGGGAGGATTACTAGGGATTGAGCCTAAGTGTGCAACCAACCACTTAGTCCAAAAGATAACCTTTGAAAAATATCCCCCAAGGGGAGGCCTTGTCATCATTGTCTCACTCTCGGACGTAGCTCATTGAGCAATGATTGAAGCAAAAACGCCTTGGAGTACTCCCATTTAAGAGAGGGTCGCAAGAGCGGCTCTTAGTCCCACGTTAATTGCTTATTTCATTAGTATTGGGGATCGTGGGTTACAAACAACAAATATAACCCTCCGACTTAGTTTTTGGAGTTGGTACATCGACTCTTATAAGTTCGGAAACGGTTTTCCTAGTTATAGAGCGATAGAGCGGACAACTAGAAGAGAATCCTAGATATTCATGTTCAGAGCAGTATTAGTGCATAAAGGCACAAGGTACATACTCGATCTTTTCCTATTTTCTATTTCGGGAAAGTGCGTGAGGGAAGTGTGAACTTCAACTCACTCGAACACTTGAAAGTTTGAGATTACACATCTTTTTTTTTTGGCTTGTCTACAAGGAGACCTCCCACTCAAATTTTCAAGAGCATATAGATTTTGAACATATGTGATATAGATATAGTTTTGAAAACATTTTGAAAATTTATTTGATTTGGATGACAAAATATTTTTCAAGTTTGAAAGTGAAAACGGTTTTTCAAAATTCAAATTAGTTTTGTAAAAATTCAATTTCACTTAAACTTTCAAAAATCAAAACATTTTAATCTTACACATCATGTTTATAATCTTATGAAAAACATTTTTGCTCAAGAAATTTTTCTCATTAGAGTTCTATAACTCATGGTAGTGGGGCTTAAAATCCGGAATACTAAAAAACTGGAGTTTCGGAACAGCCGTGCACCTCAGAGTAAAATCGCCATAACTGGCAGCTCCGATGTCCTATAAACCTGAAACCGGTGGCATTGGATAGAGGACAGACAGTGCTTTAATTTGATCCAAGAATCATTAAATTTCGATTTCTGAGCAGAGTGTTATGCCACTTTTACCGCTGGTTTTACTCCAGCTCGAAGAAAAAGAAATAATTAAAGC
Organism: Urtica dioica subsp. dioica; assembly: GCF_054948205.1. Taxonomy (NCBI): domain Eukaryota; kingdom Viridiplantae; phylum Streptophyta; class Magnoliopsida; order Rosales; family Urticaceae; genus Urtica; species Urtica dioica. The sequence continues at coordinate 34,098,448 of NC_142759.1, read as the reverse complement.
TTGGTCCTTTATAGGTGCGAAAAAGAATCGAGTGTAACAGAACGTTTTATGAAGGTTGTTAAAGTTTTTATTTGTGTTTTATTAGCAAGGTAATAACATGATATAAAAGAAATAACAACAAGCATAAAACGATTCAAGTAAAAATAAGAAACTAGTAAGACAAGAAAACTAGTCACAAAATTTTACTCGAAATTTTTCAAACCTTTAAAACACGTTTTTCAATATAAAAAATTAAAAACTTTTAGAACTGATTCTAATGTGTTTTAAAAACATCCCAAACTCATAGAAAATCAACATGATTTTTAATTTAAAGGCAAGAGCAATAAATTAAAGAAAATCTATGAAAACAATTCTAACTTGTCACAAAATTAGTAAACTTTCAAAAACGATTTTCAAGCTCATATTTTTAAATACATGTACATGCTAATCTTTGACCATAGCTCTGATACCATTTTTTGGAATTGATCTAGGGTTTAAGAAAATGTTTAACGCTTCGCAAAGCAGCGGAATTTTAAAAATTTTCTTTTCAAGTAAAAACAGTTTTTTACTAACCTAGACAAAGAGCAGGTACATATAAATAAAAACTATTATGAGCATAGAAGTTTACTAACCTTTCTTGAAGCTTGAACTTTGAGAAGCTTTTGGAAAGTTGCAACGCTCGTCTCCTCGCAGCACGTCTCTCTTTCTTTCCTCGGCACCTCGAGCAACCACGAAAGTTTCTATCACTAAATCACTCGAAATAAAAGGAATTAGTGAGTGGGCACTTTTAAACACTACGACTTAAGAACGAGTCTTGAAGTTGCAGAGCTAAACTCTAGGTCAAATGAGGACCTAGGTGCCAAAACAATAAAAGAAATTGACTAGAGAGAGAGAGGAGAGAGGCGGCCACAATGTCTAGAGAGAGAGTCTCTCAATCTCTAACTTGTGTGGAATGAGAAGAATAAGGCCTCTATTTATAGGGGAGGGATTACCTTCAATAACTTAGTTTCCTCTTCTATAGAATATCACATATTCATGAGCCAAATTTTCCAATTAGCCCATAGAGTCACACGGCCAAGGAGCTTCTAGAAAGTCCTGGGATTTGTTTCCTTTTATGTTTTCTTCTCCTTTGACTTGTCTTGGCCGAATTTCCTTTTTCCTCTTAGAAGAAATTGGTTTCCTCTTTTTCTTTTGGCAAGTATCTTGGTACATTTATGCACAAAATATTCTCTCTATCTCTTGGGTAGTAGGCGCCCATTTCAATTCTAGAAGGAGCTTCTAGAAGCTTCTTCATTTGTTCATAACAACATGAAAACGGCCGATTAAGAATTTTCAAGTCAGGCCGATTATGAAATGAAATTAATCCACAAGGCCCAATGATCAAGTCATGGCCGAGTATTATTAAGTCATCAAATGACCTTGTCAAAAAATTTATTGGCATTCATTTCATGCTATGTCTCAAAAGACAAAAATACCCTTTTGACAGTTTTCGTTCTTGTTTTGACTTAGCTTCCAGTTTAACTATTCCTAATCGATGTGATTCGTGACAGTGACCACATGGATCCAAATGAAGAAAAGCTTGAGCCAAAATACTTGGACTCAAAATTTCACAAACCTTTTCCAAGTTTAGCTTAATGTAAACTGACTCCACTAAAGAGTTGACACTGAAAATCTCTCGGTTCAAATGAATTTATTTTCTACTCAAGAATTCAACCTAATTGTAATGAGCGGATCCACAGAATATTATCAGTGTTTTCCCTTCATGAATATCATCAGCTAGTCGAAATTTACAAAATTACCATTTTACCCTTCTAGCTGTTATTTCCTCAACTCCTTTGTCGCTTGTGAATAAGTTAAAAACAATGTATTGACGAGGAGCTAACAAGTCACATTGTTTCATCCAAAAGAGTCAGGACTCAATTTGTGTTGGAATCGATCTAGGGTTTAAGAAAATAATTAACGCTTCGGGAAGCGGCGGAATTTTAAAAATTTTCTTTTACAAGTAAAAACGGTTTTTACTAACCTAGACAAGTGCAAGTACATGTAATTAAAAACCAATATGAGCATAGAAGTTTACTAACCTTTCTTGAAGCTTGATCTTTGAGAAGCTCTTAGAAAGTTGCAACGCTCGTCTCCCCTCGCAGCACGTCTCTCTTCCTTTCCTCGGAACGTCGAGCAACCACGAAAGTTTCTATCACTAAATCACTCGAAATAAAGGAATTAGTGAGTGGGAACTTTTAAACACTACGACTTAAGAACGAGTCTTGAAGTCGCAGAGCTAAACACTAGGTCGAGTGAGGAACTAGGTGCCAAAACAAGAAAAATCGAAAATAAACTAGAGAGAGAGAGAAGAGGGGCGGCAACCACAAGTTCTAGAGAGAGAAGCTCTCAATCTCTAACTTATGTGGAATGAGAAAAATGAGAAGAATGAGGCTCCTATTTATAGGAGAGGTCTTACCTTCAATAAGGTAGTTTCTTCTTCTATAGAATATCACATATTCATGAGCCAAATTCCTCTTTTCCTCTATGATGCACTCGGCCAAGGTGGGCTTCATTAAGCCTTGGATTTGTATCCTTTTTTGTTCCTTGCCTTGCTTCTTACTTGTGTTGGGCGCCTACCTCTTATTTCCCTTAGAGGAAATTTGTTTCCTCTTTTTCTTTTGGCAAGTATCTTCATACATTTATGCACAAAATATTCTCTCTTGTCTCTTGGGTATTTGGGCGCCTATAACTTATCTAGAAGATTTTCCACTTGTTCATGACAACATGAAAAAGGCCCATTAAGAATTTTCAATAAAATTCTTATGAAATGAAATTAATTCACGAGGCCCAATAATCAAGTTATGGCCGAGTGACATTAAGTCATCAAATGAACTTGTCAAAAAATTTATTGACATTCATTTCATCATATGTCTCAAAAGACAAAAATACCCTTTTGACAATTTTCGTTCTTGTTTTGACTTAGCTTCCAGTTTAACTATTCCTATCGATGTGATTCGTGACAGTGACCTCATGGACCCAAATGAACAAAGCTTGAGCTAAACACTTGGACTCAAAAGTTCACAAACCTTTGCCAAGTTTAGCTTAATGCCAACTAACTCCACTAAAGAGCTGACACTGAAAATCTCTCGGTTCAAATGAATTTATTTTCTACTCAAGAATTCGACCTAATTATGATGAGCGGATCCACTAAATATTATCTATGTTTACCCTTCATGAATGTCATCAGCTAGTCGGGATTTACTAAATTACCATTTTACCCTTCTAGCTGTTATTTCCTCAACTCCTTTGTCGCTTGTGAATAAGTTAGAAACAATGTATTGACGAGGAGCTAACAAGTCACATTGTTTCATCCAAAAGAGTCAAGACTCAATTTGGACAGTGGCCAGTTCATTTATTCACACTCCAAGGAACAAAGCATGAGGTGACATACATTGCATTTCAGCAATCTTGTACATGAATTCCATATCTATGAGAACTTCACAAAGTTACTCATGACAGACTCACAACTTAGTACTTCACCAATAGGCCTTGTTCGGAATCACATAGTGAGTCCGAACTTTGACTTTCTCAAATGAGAATACTAAGGTGTGAAATGGCATGTCTCATTTCAGGATTAAGGTAAGCATGATGCAATTCATACATAGTGACTTCGAGACATAAGAGGTTAAATGGTTTGTTCTTATATTGTCTCTAGAAGTGCACTGGTCAATTCAGTACCTTCGGAAGATACCTAGAAGAACTATAGAGTCCCCAACTCTCAATGCCTCATAACCAGACATCATAGATTCTTCTAACAATCATACTGCGGTCAATAGTCCTTTGACCCTAAGATTGCGAATATATCGTTTTAAGCAAACTACGAAGAGTTTGTTCATGGAAATCTACTTTTGTCTCTTCGTAAGTTGTTAAGTTTGTTTATGGACTAAAAGACTAAGGTTTTATCATAAAGCTTCAAACAAAGAAAGAATGAATGAACGTTTCAACTTTATTAATGAATAGGCAATTACAAGAAAGAGTCTTCATGAGAGTTTATTACATCAAATGTACAAAATAAAGACTACAACTCTTCTTGTGGGCACCATTGACAACAAACTCCCACTTGACTCAAAGAAGGTGTGTGTAGTCCTTCATGCCTAATCCCTCACGATGTTGGCCTAAGACCTTGTTCGCTAAGGCCTTGGTGAATGGATCTGCGAGGTTGTCCACCGTTGAGATCTTCTTCACTTCCACGTCTCCGCGCTGCACGATCTCTCGAATCAAATGGTATTTCCTCTCAATATGCTTAGAGCGCTTATGGCTTCTAGGTTCCTTTGAGTTAGCGACAGCCCCACTATTATCACAATAAAGGGTCATGGGCTCGTCGACGTTTGGAACAACTTCCAAATACTTAAGGAATTTTCTAAGCCATACAGCCTCTTTGGATGCTTCACAAGCAGCCACATATTCTGCTTCCATTGTGGAGTCAGCAATGCAAGATTGCTTAATACTTCTCCACACAACAACTCCACCATTAAGGATGAACACAGATCCCGAAGTGGATTTCCTGGAATCCTTATCCGCTTGAAAATCGGAGTCGGTATATCCCGTCATAGTCAGGTCAGTACCTGAGTATGTAAGCATCAAGTTCCTAGTTCTTCGAAGATACTTAAGAACATGCTTAACAGCAATCCAGTGCTCGGGTCCAGGGTTGGATTGGAAACGACTAACTACGCCAACGGCGAAACAGATGTCAGGTCTAGTGCAAAGCATAGCATACATGAGGCTTCCTACGGCAGAGGCGTAAGGAATCTTCCTCATGTCTTCAATCTCTTGTGCAGTCTTGGGAGACTGGTCCTTAGAGAGTGAAACTCCATGCCTAAAGGGTGTTTGACCCCTCTTGCAGTCTTGCATCGAGAAGCGATCCATCACCTTATCAATATAAGATGCTTAAGAGAGCGACAGGGTCCGGTTTTTCCTATCTCGAAAGATTTGGATTCCCAGAATGTACGCGGCTTCTCCTAGATCCTTCATATCGAATTGCTTTGCTAGCCAGACCTTAACCTCAGATAACTTACCCACGTCATTACCAATGAGTAGTATATCATCGACATATAGTACCAGAAACACAACTTTGCCTTCGTGTATTAACTTGTAAACACAAGGCTCATCTATTGACTGTTCAAAGGCGAAGCTTTTTACAGTTTCATCGAATCTAATATTCCATGACCTAGATGCTTGCTTTAGTCCATAAATGGATTTAAGCAACTCACAAACCTTGGTCTCTTGACCTTTATCCACAAAACCGTCTGGTTGAGCCATGTAAATGCGCTCGTCAAGATTGCCATTCAGAAAGGGTGTCTTGACATCCATTTGCCAGATCTCATAGTCGAGAGCTGCAGCTATGGATAGGAGTATGCGGATGGATTTAAGCATCGCGACTGGCGAGAAGGTTTCTTCATAGTCAATCCCTTCTTGTTGGGTATAACCCTTCGCCACAAGTCGTGCTTTGAACGTCTCGACGTTCCCATCAAGACCCCTTTTGTTCTTGTATATCCACTTACACCCTACGGGTTTAATCCCTTCAGGAAGGTCTACAAGTTTCCAGACATTGTTGACATACATCGAGTGCATTTCAACTTTCATGGCGTCAAGCCAAAGGTTTGATTCAGAACAAGCCATCGCTTGGCTATAGGAAACAGGATCATCCATGTCAGAGACGGCTACAAGAGAGTCTCCATAAGAAATGTACCTGTCACGCTTTTGAGTAGCCCTCCCACTACGTCGAAGTACTACTTGACGAGATTCTGATGAGTTAGGTTGTGTTTCAGTTGGGGTAAGAACAGTTCTTACAGATGAGGTAGAAGCTTCCTCACCCAACTTTTCTTCAAGCACAATTTTGCTTATAGGTTTCGCATCCTTCATAAAGTCCTCCTCGAGGAAACGAGCATTCGTGCTAACGGAAGTCTTATCGTCCTCGGGACTATAGAAAATGAAACCTTTAGTTTCCTTTGGATATCCCACAAACAGGCACAATTCTGACCTACTAGCCAACTTGCTAGTCTTTTGCCTTAGCACATGTGCAGGGCAACCCCAAATTCGGATGTGGCCCAAACTTACTTTACGGCCAGTCCATCTTTCATAAGGAGTACCAGGAACCGTTTTAGACGGAACTTGGTTCAGAATGTAAGCGGCTGTTTCGAGGGCATATCCCCAAAAGGAAAGCGGGAGTGATGAGTAACTCATCATCGATCTAACCATCTCCATAAGAGTTTGGTTTCTTCTCTCTGACACTCCGTTTTGTTGAGGTGTGCCAGGTGTGGTAAGCTGAGAAGCGATACCTTCTTCTTTAAGAAAGTCATCAAACTCTCAAGACATATACTCACCACCTCGATCACATCGAAGGGTTTTGATCACTTTGCCAGTTTGCTTTTCAACTAAGGCCCTAAAGACCTTAAATACGTTAAAGGTCTCGGATTTGTGTTTGAGCAAATAGACAAACCCATATCGTGAGTAATCATCAGTGAAGGTAACGAAGTATTCGTATCCTCCACGTGCCTGTTGGCTGAGCGGACCACATACATCAGAATGTATTAGTTCCAGCAACTCAGTGGCTCTTCGACCTTTATCAGAGAAAGGTCGCTTAGTCATTTTTTCCTTCTATGCAGGATTCACAAGTAGGTAGTGAACCTATTGCAGAGGCTTGGAGTGGACCATCCCTCATAAGTCTCTTAATCCTTTCTAGACTGATATGACCAAGTCTTAAGTGTCATAGGTGTGTTGATTTTGTTAGATCGGAGGATTCAGAAAGTTTGATCCTCTTTGGCTCCCTAATTAGATCATTATCTATTTCGGTGTCTAAAAGAGAAGGTTGAGTGGGATAGATGTAGAAAAGAGCATTCTTCATACATGCATCAGTGACAAAAGAATTATCAGGAAACGAAATACGAATTCCATTCTTAATGAACTTTAAACAATAATCTTGCTCATGAAGACGAGCAACGGATATTAAGTTCTTCCCAAAGGTAGGAACAAAATAAAAATTATTCAAGTTTAAAGTGCGGTCTTCAAAAGACAGCGTCACGGATCCCACAGCCTTTGCAGACACCAGGCTCCCATCACCCCATTTGAAACAGAACTCGCCTTCCTCTAAGCTTTTGGTTTTCTTGAAACCATTCAAGGAACAACAAATATGGTTAGTAGCAGCGGAGTCAAGAATCCACGTTGATACATTATCAGCTACTAAGCATGCTTCGGTAACTAGTACAATACTATGTTCCTTTGCTTTGAGATTGGCAGGACAGTTCTTTTTATCGGCCTTGTGAGGTCTCTTCTTAGTTCCAGAGGCGGAGGCTCTTTTCTCAGTAGCATGTGCCTCTCCTTGATTCCTCTTTCTCTTAGTGAGACCTTCAGCAGTGTGAAACTCCTTTATAAGCTTGGTAACAGTGTACTCTAGCTTGTTTATGGAGTAGTTCATCTTGGAGGTATCAAGACATGCGGGGAGAGTTTTTAAGATCATATCTATGACATTCTTCCCATCAATCTCAGATCCTAGGATTTCCATTTTATTCCGAAAACTAATGATCAGTATCATAAAGTCTCCAACAGGAGTCCTAGCCTTCATGTGACAGTTCATAAACTGTTGGACTGCTTGTTGCCTTGTTTGACGTCCTTGCCCTCCAAACATCTAAAGGAGATTGTAGAGCATTTTGGCGGCAGTCTCGATGTCACGATGTTGCTCTTTCAGCATATTGTTCATAGATGCCAAGATATAGCACCTCACAATCTTATCGGATCGAAGCCAGGCCGCTAAGGCGTCATTGTCCTCTTGAGTTGAATCATCATTCGTCAGAGGAGGACACGGGGTGGTGAGTACCCATTTGTGCTTGTTAACGGTAGGTATTATGTCGAGGTTACGTTTCGAGTCTATGTAGTTTTCGTTTTCGAGTTTTTTCAAGGAAAGAATGAAAGAGAGAGAGTTGGGAGACATATTGCCTATAAAAGTTGAAACAAGGTTATGATTAGTCTTTGGTTTAGGATTTAAGTTTGTTTAAGACTTTATAAAATCCAAAGGTGTTATGAATGAAATGACACTTTACTCCTTCGAGGGAAGGTCGCAACGAGTCTCCTTTCATAAGTAAATGACTCATCATTAATGCATAGCCAAGATGTCAATACATCAATTTTGACTAACCACCTTGTAAATTGGTTTGATCACTCACATCCTTTCGCAGGGCCTCGAGGGAGGATTACTAGGGATTGAGTCTAAGTGTGTAACCAGCCACTTAGTCCAAAAGATTGACTTTGAAAAACAATCCGCCGAGGGGAGGCCTTGTCATCATCGTCTCACTCTCAGACATAGCTCATTGAGCAATGATCAGAGCAAAGCGCCCTTGAGTACTCTCATTTAAGAGAGGGCCACGAGGGTGACTCTTAGTCCGGCGACACTTGCACTTTTCATTAGTGTTGGGGATCGTGGGTTATAAACAACAAGTATAACCCTCCCACTTAGTTTTTGGAGTTGGTACATCGACTCTTATAAGTTCGGAAACAAATTTTCTAGTTAGAGAGCGACAGAGCGGACAACTAGAAGAGAATCCTAGATCGACATGTTCAGAGCAGTATTAGTGCATAAAGGCACAAGGTACATACTCGATCTTTTCCTATTTTCTATTTCGGGAAAGTGCGTGAGGGAAGTGTGAACTTCAACTCACTCGAACACTTGAAAGTTTGAGATTACACATCTTTTTATTTTTCGGCTTGTCTACAAGGAGACCTCCCACTCAAATTTTCAAGAGCATATAGATTTTGAACATATGTGATATAGATATAGTTTTGAAAACATTTTGAAAATTTATATGATTTGGATGACAAAATATTTTCAAGTTTGAAAGTGAAAACGGTTTTTCAAAATTCAAACTAGTTTTCTAAAAACTCAATTTCAATTAATCTTTCAAAAATCAAAACTTTTAATCTTACACGTCATGTTTATAATCATATGAAAAACAATTTTTCTCAAGAAAATTTTCTCATTAGAGTTCTATAACTCATGGTAGTGGGGTTTGAAAATCCGGATTTCTAAAAAACTGGAGTTTCAGACAGCCGCGCACCTCGGAGTAAAATCGCCATATCTGGCGGCTCTGATGTCCTTTTGAGCCGAAACCGGTGGCATTGGACAGAGGACAGACAGAGCTTTAATTTGAGCAGAGAGTTATGCCACTTTTAATGCGGGTTTACTCCAGCTCGAAGAAAAAGAAATAAATTAAAGCTTGGTCCTTTTTAGATGCGAAAAAGAATCAAGTGTAACGGAACGTTTTAAGATGTTGTTTAAAGCTTCTATTTGTGTTTTATTAGCAGGGTAATAACATAGAATAAAAGAAATAACAACATGCATAAAACGATTCAAGTAAATAAACGAAACTAGCAAGACAATATAACTAGTCACAAAATTTTACTCGAAATTTCTCAAACCTTTAAAACACGTTTTTCAATATAAAAAATTAAAAAATTTTAGAACTGATTCTAATGTGTTTTAAAAACATCCCAAACTCATAGAAAATCAACATGCTTTTTAATTTAAAGGCAAGAGCAATAAATTAAAAAAAAATCTAAGATTACAATTCTAACTTGTCACAAAATTAGTAAACTTTCGAAAACGATTTTCAAGCTCATAATTTTAAAAAAACATGTACATGCTAATCTTTGACCATGGCTCTGATACCATTTGTTGGAATCGATCTAGGGTTTAAGAAAATAATTAACGCTTCGGGAAGCGGCGGAATTTTAAAAATTTTCTTTTACAAGTAAAAACGGTTTTTACTAACCTAGACAAGTGCAAGTACATGTAATTAAAATCCAATATGAGCATAGAAGTTTACTAACCTTTCTTGAAGCTTGATCTTTGAGAAGCTCTTAGAAAGTTGCAACGCTCGTCTCCCCTCGCAGCACGTCTCTCTTCCTTTCCTCGGAACCTCGAGCAACCACGAAAGTTTCTATCACTAAATCACTCGAAATAAAGGAATTAGTGAGTGGGCACTTTTAAACACTACGACTTAAGAACGAGTCTTGAAGTCGCAGAGCTAAACACTAGGTTGAGTGAGGACCTAGGTGCCAAAACAAGAAAAATCGAAAATAAACTAGAGAGAGAGAGAAGAGGGGCGGCAACCACAAGTTCTAGAGAGAGAAGCTCTCAATCTCTAACTTATGTGGAATGAGAAAAATGAGAAGAATGAGGCTCCTATTTATAGGAGAGGTCTTACCTTCAATAAGGTAGTTTCCTCTTCTATAGAATATCACATATTCATGAGCCAAATTCCTCTTTTCCTCTATGATGCACTCGGCCAAGGTGGGCTTCATTAAGCCTTGGATTTGTTTCCTTTTTTGCTCCTTGCCTTGCTTCTTACTTGTGTTGGGCGCCTACCTCTTATTTCCCTTAGAGGAAATTTGTTTCCTCTTTTTCTTTTGGCAAGTATCTTCATACATTTATGCACAAAATATTCTCTCTTGTCTCTTGGGTATTTGGGCGCCTATAACTTATCTAGAAAGGCCTTCTAGAAGCTTTTCCACTTGTTCATGACAACATGAAAAAGGCCCATTAAGAATTTTCAATAAAATTCTTATGAAATGAAATTAATTAACGAGGCCCAATAATCAAGTTATGGCCGAGTGACATTAAGTCATCAAATGAACTTGTCAAAAAATTTATTGACATTCATTTCATCATATGTCTCAAAAGACAAAAATACCCTTTTGACAATTTTCGTTCTTGTTTTGACTTAGCTTCCAGTTTAACTATTCCTATCGATGTGATTCGTGACAGTGACCTCATGGACCCAAATGAACAAAGCTTGAGCTAAACACTTGGACTCAAAAGTTCACAAACCTTTTCCAAGTTTAGCTTAATGCCAACTGACTCCACTAAAGAGCTGACACTGAAAATCTCTCGGTTCAAATGAATTTATTTTCTACTCAAGAATTCGACCTAATTATGATGAGTGGATCCACTGAATATTATCTATGTTTACCCTTCATGAATGTCATCAGCTAGTCGGGATTTACTAAATTACCATTTTACCCTTCTAGCTGTTATTTCCTCAACTCCTTTGTCGCTTGTGAATAAGTTAGAAACAATGTATTGACGAGGAGCTAACAAATCACATTGTTTCATCCAAAAGAGTCAGGACTCAATTTAGACACTGGCCAGTTCATTTATTCACACTCCAAGGAACAAAGCATGAGGTGACATACATTGCATTTCAGCAATCTTGTACATGAATTCCATATCTATGAGAACTTCACAAAGTTACTCATGACAGACTCACAACTTAGTACTTCACCAATAGGCCTTGTTCGGAATCACATAGTGAGTCCGAACTTTGACTTTCTCAAATGAGAATACTAAGGTGTGAAATGGCATGTCTCATTTCAGGATTAAGGTAAGCATGATGCAATTCATACATAGTGACTTCGAGACATAAGAGGTTAAATGGTTTGTTCTTATATTGTCTCTAGAAGTGCACTGGTCAATTCAGTACCTTCGGAAGATACCTAGAAGAACTATAGAGTCCCCAACTCTCAATGCCTCATAACCAGACATCATAGATTCTTCTAACAATCATACTGAGGTCAATAGTCCTTTGACCCTAAGATTGCGAATATATCGTTTTAAGCAAACTAGGAAGAGTTTGTTCATGCAAATCTACATTTGTCTCTTCGTAAGTTGTTAAGTTTGTTTATGGATTAAAAGACTTAGGTTTTATCATAAAGCTTCAAACAAAGAAAGAATGAATGAACGTTTCAACTTTATTAATGAATAGGCAATTACAAGTAAGAGTCTTCATGAGACTTTATTACATCAAATGTACAAAATAAAGACTACAACTCTTCTTGTGGGCACCATTGACAACAATTTGGACACTGGCCAGTTTATTTATTCACAATCCAAGGAACAAAGCATGAGGTGATATATATTACATTTCAGCAATCTTATACATGAATTCCATATCTATGAGAACTTCACAAAGTTACTCATGACATACTCAAAACTTAGTACTTCACCAATAGGCCTTGTTCGGAATCACATAGTGAGTCCGAACTCTGACTTTCTCAAATGAGAATACTAAGGTGTGAAATGACATGTCTCATTTCAGGATTAAGGTAAGCACGATGCAATTCATACGTAGTGACTTCGAGACATAAGAGGTTAAATGGTTTGTTCTTATCTTGTCTCTAGAAGTGCACTGGTCAATTCAGTACCTTCGGGAGATACCTAGAAGAACTATAAAGTCTTCAACTCTCAATGCCTCATAACCAGACATCATAGATTCTTCTAATAATCATACTGAGAGCAAATATATCGTTTTAAGCAAACTATAGAGTCCCCAACTCTCAATGCCTCATAACCAGACATCATAGATTCTTCTAATAATCATACTGAGGTCAATAGTCCTTTGACCCTAAGATTGCGAATATATCGTTTTAAGCAAACTATGAAGAGTTTGTTCATGCAAATCTACATTTGTCTCTTCGTAAGTTGTTAAGTTTGTTTATGGATTAAAAGACTAAGGTTTTATCATAAAGCTTCAAACAAAGAAAGAATGAATGAACGTTTCAACTTTATTAATGAATAGGCAATTACAAGTAAGAGTCTTCATGAGACTTTATTACATCAAATGTACAAAATAAAGACTACAACTCTTCTTATGGGCACCATTGACAACAATATGGACACTGGCCAGTTTATTTATTCACAATCCAAGGAACAAAGCATGAGGTGATATATATTGCATTTCAGCAATCTTATACATGAATTCCATATCTATGAGAACTTCACAAAGTTACTCATGACATACTCAAAACTTAGTACTTCACCAATAGGCCTTGTTCGGAATCACATAGTGAGTCCGAACTCTGACTTTCTCAAATGAGAATACTAAGGTGTGAAATGACATGTCTCATTTCAGGATTAAGGTAAGCACGATGCAATTCATACGTAGTGACTTCGAGACATAAGAGGTTAAATGGTTTGTTCTTATCTTGTCTCTAGAAGTGCACTGGTCAATTCAGTACCTTCGGGAGATACCTAGAAGAACTATAAAGTCTTCAACTCTCAATGCCTCATAACCAGACATCATAGATTCTTCTAACAATCATAATGAAAGCAAATATATCGTTTTAAGCAAACTACGAAGAGTTTGTTCATGCAAATCTACATTTGTCTCTTCGTAAGTTGTTTAGTTTCTTTATGGACTAAAGACTAATGTTTTATCATAAAGCTTCAAACAGACACTGAAGAATGAATGAACGGTTCAACTTTTTATAAATGAATAAGCAATTACAAGCAAGAGTATTCATGAGACTTTATTACATCAAATGTACAATATAAGGATTACAACTCTTCTTGTGGGCACCATTGACAACACTAAATACCTAATCTCTTTTACCCACATCAATCCTACTAATGTTGAGCGTCAGAGAGGTAAACAGAGGCACCCCTTCTGTTTCCCCTTGGTAGTTCACATTCTCTTCCTCCTTTTCAGGTATTGAGACGAGGCATACACTATCCATAGCTAAGGGACGACTTGGGATACCAAGTCCGACACGCTCGAGCCCGAACGTGACCACTTGGTCCGGCCTTGGGTCGAACCGTTTGGGGCTCCTAAATAGTTGTCCGAAAACGAGCGACAACACTTGTTTTGACTTAGCTTCTAGTTTAACTATTCTTACTCGAAATGATTTGTGACAGTGACCTCATGGATTGAAATGAACAAAGCTTGAGCTAAATACTTGGACTCAAAAGTTCACAAACATTTTCCAAGTTTAGCTTAATGTCAACTGATTCCACTAAAGAGTTGACACTAAAAATCTCTCGGTTCAAATAAATTTATTTTCTACTCAAGAATTCAACCTAATTGTAATGAGTGGATACATTGAATATTATCTATGTTTACGCTTCATGAATATCATCAGCTAGTCGGGATTTACAAAATCACAATTTTACCATTCTAGCTGTTATTTACTCAACTCCTATGTCGCTTGTGAATAAGTTAGAAATATTGTATTGACGAGGAGCTAACGAGTCACATTGTTTCATCCAAAAGAGTCAAGACTCAATTTGGACACTGGCCAGTTCATTTATTCACATTCCAAGGAACAAAGCATGAGGTGATATACATTGCATTTCAGTAATCTTGTAGATGAATTCCATATCTATGAGAACTTCACAAAGTTACTCATGACATCTTCACAACTTTGTACTTCACCAATAGGTCATGTTCATAATCACATAGTGAGTCCGAACTCTGACTCTCTCAAATGAGAATACGTAGGCTGTGAAATGGCATGTCTCATTTCAGGATTAAGGTAAGCATGATGCAATTCATACGTAGTGACTTCGAGACGTAAGAGGTTAAATGGTTTGTTCTTATTTTGTCTCTAGAAGTGCACTGGTTAATTCAGTACCTTCCGAAGATACCTAGAAGAACTATAGAGTCTCCAACTCTCAATGCCCCAAAACAAGACATCATAGATTCTCCTAACAATCGTACCGAGGTCAATAGTCCTTTGACCCTTAGATTGCGAATATATCGTTTTAAGCAAACCATGAAGAGTTTGTTCATGCAAATCTACATTTATCTCTTCATGTGTTGTTTGGTTTGTTTATGGACTAAAGACTAAGGTTTTATCATAAAGCTTCACACAAGGAATAATGAATGAACGGTTCAACTTTTTATTAATGAATAAGAAATTACAAGTAAGAGTCTTCGTGAGACTTTATTACATCAAATGTACAAAAGTAAAGACTACAACTCTTCTTCTGGGCACCATTGACAACAAACTCCCACTTGACTCAAAGAAGATGTGTGTCGTCCTTCATGCCTAATCCCTCTCGATGTTGGTCGAAGACCTTGTTCGCTAGGGCCTTTGTGAATGGATCTGCTAGGTTGTCCACCGTTGAGATCTTCTTCATTTCCACGTCTCCGCGCTACACGATCTCTCGAATCAAATGGTATTTCCTCTCAATATGTTTAGAGCGCTTATGGCTTCGAGGTTCCTTTGGGTTAGCGACATCCCCACTATTATCAATATAAAGAGTCATGGACTCGTCGATGTTTGGAACAAGTTCCAAATAATTAAGGAATTTTCTAAGCTATACAACCTCTTTGGATGCTTCACAAGGAGCCACATATTCTGCTTCCATTGTGGAGTCAGCAATGCAAGATTGCTTAATACTCCTCCACACAACAGCTCCACCATTAAGGTTGAACACAGATCTCGAAGTGGATTTCCTGGAATCCTTATCTGCTTGAAAATTGGAGTCGGTATATCCCTTCATAGTCAGATCAGTACCTGAGTATGTAGGCATCAAGTTCCTAGTTCTTCGAAGATACTTGAGAACATGCTTAACAGCAATCTAGTGCTTGGGTCCAGGGTTGGATTGGAAACGGCTAACTACCCCAATTGCGAAACAGATGTCAGGTGTAGTGCAAAGCATAGCATACATGAGGCTTCCTACGGCTGAGGTGTATGGAATTTTCCTCATGTCTTCAATCTCTTGTGCAGTTTTGGGAGACTAGTCCTTAGAGAGTGAGACTCCATGCCTAAAGGGTGTTTGGCCCTTCTTGGAGTCTTGCATCGAGAAGCGATCCATCACCTTATTAATATAAGATGCTTGAGAGAGCGACAGAGTCCGGTTCTTCTTATCTCGAAAGATTTGGATCCCCAGACTGTACCCGACATCTCCTAGATCCTTCATATCGAATTGCTTTGCCAGCCAGACCTTAACCTCAGATAATTTACCCACATCATTACCTATGAGTAATATATCATCGACATATAGTACCAGAAACACAACTTTACCTTCATGCATTAACTTGTAAACGCACGGCTAATCTATTGACTGCTCAAAGCCAAAGCTCTTCACAGTTTCATCGAATCTAATATTCCATGACCTAGATTCTTACTTTAATCCATAAATGGACTTAAGCAACTCACAAACCTTGATCTCTTGACCTTCTTCCATGAAACCGTCTGGTTGAGCCATATAAATGCGCTTGTCAAGATTGCCATTCAGGAAGGCCGTCTTGACATCCATTTGCTAGATCTTATAGTCGAGAGCTGCAACTATGGATAAAAGTATGCGGATGGATTTAAGCATTGCGAATAGCGAGAAGGTTTCTTCATAGTCAATCCCTTCTTGTTGGGTATAACCCTTAGCCACAAGTCGTGCTTTGAACGTCTCGACGTTCCCATCCGGACCCCTTTTCTTCTTGTATATCCACTTACACCCTACAGGTTTAATCCCTTCAGGAAGGTCTACAAGTTTCCAGACTTTGTTGACATACATCGAGTGCATTTAAACTTTCATGGCGTCAAGCCAAAGGTTTGATTCAGAACAAGCCCTCGCTTGGCTATAGGAAACAGGGTCATCCATGTCGGAGACGGTTGCCGAGAGTGTCTCCATAAGACATGTACCTGTCAGGCTTTTGAGTAGCCCTCCCGCTACATCGAAGTACTACTTGACGAGATTTATGATGAGTTAGGTTGTGTTTCAGTTGGGGTAAAAATAGTTCTTACAGATGCGGTAGAAGCTTCCACACCCAACTTTTTATCAAGCACAATTATGCTTCTAGGTTTTACATCTTTCATAAAGTCCTCCTCAAGGAAACGAGCATTCATGCTAACGAAAGTTTTATCGTCCTCGGGACTATAGAAAATGAAACCTTTGGTTTCCTTTTGATTTCCCAGAAACAGGCACAATTCTGACCTACTAACCAACTTGCTAGTCTTTTGCCATAGCACATGTGCAGGGCAACCCCAAATTCGGATATGGCTCAGATTTACTTTACGGCCTTTCCATCTTTCATAAGGAGTACCATGAGCCGTTTTAGACGGAGCTTGGTTCAGAATGTAAGCGGCTATTTCGAGGGCATACCCCCAAAAGGAAAGAGGGAGTGAAGAGTAACTCATCATTGATCTAATCATCTCCATAAGAGTTCGGTTTCTTCTCTCTGACACTCCGTTTTGTTGAGGTATGCCAGGTGCAATAAGCTGAGTAGCGATACCTTCTTCTTTAGGAAAGTCATCGAACTCTCCAGACATATACTTACCACAACGATCGGATCGAAGGGTTTTGATCACTTTGCCAGTTTGCTTTTCCACTAAAGCCTTAAAGACCTCAAATACGTTAAACGTCTCGGATTTGTGTTTAAGCAAATAGACAAAACCGTATCTTGAGTAATCGTCAATGAATGTAACGAAGTATTCGTATCCACCACGCGCCTGTTGACTGAGCAGACCAAATACATTAGAATGTACTAGTTCTAGCAACTCAGTGGCTCTTCGACCCTTATCGGAGAAAGGTCGCTTAGTCATTTTTCCTTCTATGCAAGATTCACAAGTAGGTAGTGAACCTATTGCAGAGGCTTGGAGTGGACCATCCCTCACAAGTCTCTTAATCCTGTCTAGACTGATATGACCATGTCTTAAATGCTAGAGATATGTTGATTTTATTTGATCGGAGGATTCAGATAGTTTGATCCTCTTTGGCTCCCTAATTAGATTGTTATCTATTTCAGTGTCTAAAAGAGAAGGTTAAGTGGGATAGATGTAGAAAAGAGCATTCTTCATGCATGCATCAGTGATAAAAGAATTATCAGGAAAAGAAATACGAATTCCATTCTTAATGAACTTTAAACAATAATCTTGCTCACGAAGACGAGCAACAGATATTAAGTTCTTCCCAAAGGAAAGAACGAAATAAAAATGATTCAAGTTTAAAGTTCGATCTTTGAAAGACAGCATCACAGATCCCACAGCCTTTGCATACACCAAGCTCCCATCACCCCATTTGAAACAACAATCGCCTTCCTCTATGCTTTTGGTTTTCTTGAAACGATTTAAGGAACAACAAATATGGTTAGTAGCAGCGGAGTCAAGAATCCACGTTGATACATTATCAGCTACTAAGCATGCTTTGGTAATTAGTACAATACTATGTTCCTTTGCTTTGAGATAGGCATGACAGTTCTTCTTATCGGCCTTGTGATGTCTCTTCTTAGATCCAGAGGTGGAGGCTTTATGCTCAGTAGCATGAGCATCTCTTTGATTCCTCTTTCTCTTAGTGAGACCTTCAGTAGTGTGAAGCTCCTTCATAAGCTCGGTAACAGTGTACTCTAGCTTGTTCATGAAGTAGTTTAGCTTGAAGGTATCAAAAGAATCGGGGAAAGTTGCCAAGATCATATCTATTTTGGTCTCCTCGTCAATCTTAGATCCTAGGATTTCCATCTTATTCAGGTAACTAATGATCAGCATCATATGGTCCCTGACAGGAGCCCCAGCCTTCATGCGACAGTTCATAAACTGTCGGAGTGCTTGTTGCCTTGCTTGACGCCCTTGCCCTCCAAACATCTCAAGGAGATTGTAGAGCATGTCGGAGGCACTCTCGATGTCACGATGTTGTTGTTGCAACACGTTTTTCATCGATGCTAAGATATAGCATCGAACAATTTCATCGGATCGGAGCCAGGCCGCCAAGGCATCTTTTTCCTCTTGTGTCGAATCATCATTCGTTTGAGGACAGGGGGTGGTGAGTACCCTTTTGTGCTTGTTAACGGTAAGGACGATGTCAAGGTTACATTTCGTTGTTTTCATTTTCGAATTTGTTTGAGGAAAGGATGGTTGAGAGACATGTTGCTTAATTAAGTTGAAACAAGTTTATGATTAGTCTTTTGGTTTAGGATTTGAGTTTGGTTAAGTTTTTAGGATGAACAAGACATGAAAAATCCAAAGGTGTTATGAACAAAATGACACTTTACTCCTTCTAGAGAAGGCCGCAACGAGTCTTCTTTCATAAGTAAATGACTCATCATTAATGCCTTGTAAAAAAGTTTGATCACTCATATCCTCTCGCAGGGCCTCTAGGGAGGATTACTAGGGATCGAGTCTAAGTGTGTAACCAATCACTTAAATCAAAAGATCGACTTTGAAAAACAATCCATCGAGGGGAGGTCTTGTCTCATAGTCTCACTCTAAGACTTAGCTCGTTGAGCAATGATCAGAGCAAAGCGCCGTTGAGTACTCTCATTTAAGAGAGGGCCACGAGGGTGACTCTTAGTCTGGCGACAATTACACTTTTCATGAGTGTTGGGGATCGTGGGTTGTAAACAACAAATATAACCCTCCCACTTAGTTTTTAGAAAAGGCACATCGTCTCTTATAAGTTCGGAAACAAATTTCCTAGTTATAGAGCGATAGAGTGGACTTCAAGAAAAGAATCCTAGATCTTCATGTTCAAGGAAGAGCAGTGTTAGCGCATAAAGGCACAAGGTACATACTCGGACATTTTCCTATTTTCTATTCGGGAAAGTGCATGAGGGAAGTGTGAACTTCAACTCAGTCGAACACTTGAAAGTTTGAGATTACACATCTTTATTTTCGGCTTGTCTACGAGGAGACCTTCCACTCAAAATTTTCAAGAGCATATAGATTTTGAACATATGTGATATAGATATAGTTTTGAAAGCATTTTGAAAACTTATTTGATTTGGATGACAAAATATTTTCAAGTTTGAAAATGAAAACGGTTTTTCAAAATTCAAACTAGTTTTGTAAAAATTCAATTTCAATTAATCTTCCAAAAATCAAAACATTTTAATCTTTCACATTATGTTTATAATCTTATAAAAACATTTTTGCTCAAGAAATATTTCTCATTAGAGTTCTATAACTCATGGTAGTGGGGCTGAAAATCCGGATTTCTAAAAAACTGGACTTTCGGAATAGCCGCGCACCTTGGAGTAAAATCGCCATAACTGGCGGCTCCGATGTCCTTTTGACCTAAAACCGTTGGAATTGGAAAGAGGACACACATAAATTTAATTGATTCAAGAATCATTAAATTTCGAATTCCGAGTAGAGAGTTATGCCACTTTTACAGCGGGTTTTACTTGAGCTCACAGAAAACATAAATAATTAGAGTTCGGTCTCTGAGTGCGAAAAAAGAATCAAGTGTAACGGAACGATTTAGGAAGTTGTTAAGGATTTTATTTGTGTTTTATTAACATGGTAATAACATGATATAAATGAAATAACAACAAGCATAAAAAGAATCAAGTAAATAAAAGAAACTAGTAAGACAAGAAAACTAGTCACAAAATTTACTCGAAATTTTCTCAAACTTAAAAAACGTTTTTCAATATAAAAAAAATTGAAAAACTTTTAGAACTGATTCTAATGTGTTTTAATAACATCCCAAACGCATAGAAAATCAACATGATTTTTAATTTAAAGGCCAGAGCAATAAAATAAAATAAATCTAAGAAAACAATTCTAACTTGTCACAAAATTAGTAAACATTCGAAAACGATTTTCAAGCTCATAATTTTAATTACATGTACATGCATATCGTTGACCATAGCTCTGATACCATTTGTTGGAATTGATCTATGGTTAAGAAAAATTTTAACGCTTCGAGCAAGCGGCGGAATTTAAAATTTTTCTTTAAAACAAGTAAAACGTTTTTACTAACCTAGACAAAGAGCAAGTACATATAATTTAAAACTATAAACGAGCAATACATGTTTACTAACCTTTGAGAAGCTTGAATGTTGATATTCCTTGGGAAGGTTGAAACATTTGTATCCCCTCGCATCATGTCTCTCTTCTTTCCTCGGGAACTCGAGCAACCACGAAAGTTTCTATCACAATAATCACTCGAGAAAGAAAGGAATTAGTGTGTGGGCACTTTTAAACACGACGACTCGAGAACAAGTCTCAAAGTCGAAGAGCTAAAACACTAGGTCAAATGTGGACCTAGGTGCCAAAACAAAAACCAAAAGTGACTAGAGAGAGAGAGAGAGAGGATCGGCCACCACAATGTCTAGAGAGAGAAGCTTTCAATCTCTAACTGATGTGGAATGAATAAAATGAGGGTCCTATTTATAGGAGAAAGGTTGGCCTTGGAAAGAAGTAGTTTCCTCTTATTTTCCAAGCCTTCATGAGCAATCTTTATTGCCCATTCCTTCCTCATTCACACGGCCAAGAGAGGGCTTCTAGAAGCCTTGGATTTGTTTACTCTTTTGTTCTCTCTTGCTTGGTGGCCGAAATTCCCTTTCCTCATGGAGGAAATTTGTTTCCTCTTTTTCTTTTGGCAAGTATCTTGAAACATCAATGCATAAAATAAAATAAACATGCTTCTAGATGTTTCTTTATTTGTTCATGACATATCAGAAATGCCCATTAAGAATTTTCAAGTAAAATTTTATAAAATGAAATTAATCCTCAAGGCCCAATTACACTAATATGGCTGAGTAAAATTTATTTAATTTGTCATCATTTGACAATGTCAAAAAATTTATTGACATTCATTTTGTCCTATGTCCAAAAAGACAAAATTACTCTTTAGACAATTTTCGTAAAACTTGTCTAGTTTTTGTTTTGAATTAGCTTCTAGTTTAACTAATCCTACTCGATATGACTTGTGACATTGACCTCATGGATCCAAATGAACAAAGTTTGAGCTAACGGACTTGGACTCAAAATTTCACAAACCTTTTCCAAGTTTCGCTTAATGTCAACTGACTCCACTAAAGAGCTGACACTGAGAATCTCTCGGTTCAAATGAATTTATTTTCTACTCAAGAATTCAACTTAATTGTGATGAGTAAATCTACTGTATATTATCTATGTTTACCCTTCATGAATATCATAAGCTAGTCGAGATTTACAAAATTACCATTTTACCCTTCTAGCTGTTATTTCCTCAACTCTTTTGTTGCTTGTGAATAAGTTAGAAACAATGTATTGACGAGGAGCTAACAAGTCACATTGATTCATCCAAAAGAGTGATGACTCAATTTGGACACTGGCAAGTTCATTTATTCACATTCCATGGAACAAAGCATGAGGTGATATACATTGCATTTCAGCAATCTTGTACATGAATTCCATATCTATGAGATCTTCACAAAGTTACTCATGAAATCTTCATAACTTAGTACTTTACCAATAGGTTCTGTTCAGAATCACATAGTGAATCCGAACTCAGACTTTCTCAAATGAGAGTACGTAAGCTATGAAATGACATGTCTTATTTCAAGACTGGGGTAAGCATGATGCAATTCATACGTAGTGACTTCGAGACATAAGAGGTTAAATGGTTTGTTCTTATTCTGTCTCTAGAAGTGCACTAGTCAATTTAGTACCTTCAGAAGATACCGTGATCAATAGTTCTTTTTTCCTTAGATTGCGAATATATTGTTTTAAGCAAACCATAAACAGTTTGTTCACGCAAATCTACATTTGTCTCTTCATATGTTGGTAGGTTTGTTTAAGGACTAAAGACTATAGATTATCATAAACCTTTAAACAAACAAGGAAGAATGAATGAGCGTTTCACCTTTTCTAAATGATTCAATAATTATAAGCAAGAGTCTTCGTGAGACTATATTACATCAAATGTACATAAATAGACACTACTACTCTTCTTGTGGGCACCATTGACAACAAACTCCCACTTGACTCAAAGAAGATGTGAGTAGTCCTTCATGCCTAATCCCTCCCGATGTTGGTCGAAGACCATGTTCGATAGGGCCTTGGTGAATGGATCTGCCAGGTTGTCCACCGTTGAGATCTTCTTCACTTCCACGTCTCCGCCCTGCACGATCTCTCAAATCAAATGGTATTTCCTCTCAATATGTTTAGAGCGCTTTCGGCTTCGAGGTTCCTTTGAGTTAGCGATAGCCCCACTGTTATCACAATAAAGGGTTATGGGCTCGTCGACCTTTGAAACGACTTCCAAATACGTAAGGAATTTTTTAAGCCATACAGCCTCCTTGGATGCTTCACAAGCAGCCACATATTGTACTTCCATTATGGAGTCAGCAATACAAGATTGCTTAATAGTCCTCCACACAACAGCTCCACCATTAAGGATGAACACAGATCCCGAAGTGGATTTCCTTGAATCCTTATCAGATTGAAAATTGGAGTCAGTATATCCCGTCATAGTCAGGTCTATGTAAGCGTCAAGTTCGCAGTTCTTCAAAGATGCGTAAAAACATGCTTAATAGAAGTCCGGTGCTCGGGTCCAGGGTTGGATTGAAATCGGCTAACTACGCCAACTTCGAAGCAGATATCTGGTCTAGTGCAAAGCATAGCATACACGTGACTTCCTACGACTGAGGCCTAAGGAATTTTTCTCATGTCTTCAATCTCTTGTGCGGTCTTGGGAGACTTGTCCTTTGAGAGTGAGACTCCATGCCTAAAGGGTGTTTGGCCCTTCTTGGAGTTTTGCATCGAGAAGCGATCCATCACCTTATCAATATAAGATGCTTGAGAGAGCGACAGAGTCCGGTTCTTCCGATCTCGAAAGATTTGGATCCCTAGAACGTACGCGGCTTCTCCCAGATCCTTCATATCAAATTGCTTTGCTAGCCAAACCTTAACCTTAGATAATTTACCCACATCATTACGTATGAGTAATATATCATCGACTTTGCCTTTGCGTATTAACTTGTAAAGACATGGCTCATGTAATGACTACTCAAAACCGAAGCTCTTCACAATTTCATCGAATCTAATATTCCATGACATAAATGCTTGCTTTAATCCATAAATGGAGTCAAGCAACTCACAAACCTTGGTCTCTTGACCTTCTTCCACGAAACCATCTGGTTGATCCATATAAATGCGCTCGTCAAGATTGCCATTCAGTAAGGCAGTCTTGACATCAATTTGCCAGATGTCAATTCCTGGCGAGAAGGTTTCTTCATAGTCAATTCCTTCTTTTTGGGTATAACCCTTAGCCACAAGTCGTGCTTTGAACGTCTCGACATTCCCATCCGGACCCCTTTTCTTCTTGTATATCCACTTACACCCTACGGGTTTAATCCCTTCAGGAAGGTCTACAAGTTTCAAGACTTTGTTAACATACATCGAGCGCATTTCAACTTTCATGGCGTCAAGCCAAAGGTTTGATTAAGAATAAGCCATCGCTTGGCTATAGAAAATAGGATCATCTATGTTAGAGACGGCTACGAGAGTTGTTGTCGCTCGTTTTCGGACAACGATTTAGGAGCCCCAAACGGTTCGACCCAAGGCCGAACCAAGTGATCGCGTTCGGGCTCAAGCGTGTCAGACTTGGTATCCCAAGTCGTCCCTTAGCTGTTATTGTTGCCTGTTGTTGGAATTGATCTAGGGTTTAAGAAAAAGTTTAACGCTTCGTTAAGCTGCGGAATTTTAAAAATTTTTCTTTTTCAAGTAAAACAGTTTTTACTAACCTAGA
Organism: Urtica dioica subsp. dioica; assembly: GCF_054948205.1. Taxonomy (NCBI): domain Eukaryota; kingdom Viridiplantae; phylum Streptophyta; class Magnoliopsida; order Rosales; family Urticaceae; genus Urtica; species Urtica dioica. Next base: position 34,074,207 of record NC_142759.1, on the reverse strand, counting down.
CAAAGAGCAAGTACATATAAATAAAACTATTATGAGCATAAAAGTTTACTAACCTTTTAGACGCTTGAACGTTGAGAAGCTTTTGGAAAAAGGTTGCAACGTTCGTCTCCCCTCGCAGCACGTCTCTCTTCCTTCCTCGGCAACTCGAGCAACCACGAAAGTTTCTATCACTAAATCACTCGAGAGAAAAGGAATTAGTGAGTGGGCACTTTTAAACACTACGACTTAAGAACGAGTCTTGAAGTCGCAGAGCTAAACACTTGGTCAAATGAAGACCTAGGTGCCAAGACAAAAACCGAAAATTAACTAGAGAGAGAGAGAGAGGATCGGCCACAAGGTCTAGAGAGAGAGTCTCTCAATCTCTAACTTATGTGGAATGAATGAAATGAGAGGAATGAGGTGGGGTATTTATAGGAGAAGGGTAGGCCTTGGAAAGAAGTAGTTTCCTCTTATTTTCCAAGCCTTTATGAGCAATCCCTTATTACCCATTTCTCCAAAATTGGCGTCCACCTCATGCAAATCCCCAAGGGATTAGTTTCCTCTTTTCTTTCCCTCTTGGTTGCCTTGACCGATTCTCTTTGTTCCTCTTAGAGGAAATTTGTTTCCTCTTTTTCTTTTGGCAAGTATATTGATACATTCATGCACAAAATTCTCTCTTTTCCTTTGGGTAGTGGGCGCCTAAAATGATTCTAGAAAGGCCTTCTAGAAGCTTTTCCATTTGTTCATGACAACATGAGAAAGGCCCATTAAGAATTTTCAATAAAATTCTTATGAAATGAAATTAATCCACAAGGACCAATAAGACTAATATTGGCCAAGTGACATTAAGTCATCAAATGACCTTGTCAAAAAATTTATTGACAATCATTTCATCCTATGTCTCAAAAGACAAAAATACCCTTTTGACAATTTTCGTTCTTGTTTTGACTTAGCTTCCAGTTTAACTATTCCTACTCGATGTGATTCGTGACAGTGACCTCATGGATCCAAATGAACAAAGCTTGAGCTAAAATACTTGGACTCAAAATTCACAAAACCTTTTCCAAGTTTAGCTTAATGTCAACTGACTCCACTAAAGAGTTGACACTGAAAATCTCTCGGTTCAAATGAATCATTTTTCTACTCAAGAATTCAACCTAATTGTAATGAGTGGATCCCCATAATATTATCAGTGTTTACCCTTCATGAATATCATCAGCTAGTCAGGATTTACAAAATTACCATTTTACCCTTCTAGCTGTTATTTCCTCAACTCCTTTGTCGCTTGTGAATAAGTTAGAAACAATGTATTGACGAGGAGCTAACAAGTCACATTGTTTAATCCAAAAGAGTCAAGACTCAATTTGGACACTGTCCAGTTCATTTATTTACACTCCAAGGAGCTAACAATGGAAGTGAAGAAGATCTCAACGGTAGACAACCTAGCAGATTGGACTCAATGCTTTGTTCCTTGGAGTGTAAATAAATGAACTGGACAGTGTCCAAATTGAGTCTTGACTCTTTTGGATGAAACAATGTGACGTGTTAGCTCCTCGTCAATACATTGTTTCTAACTTATTCACAAGCGACAAAGGAGTTGAGGAAATAACAGCTAGAAGGGTAAAATGGTAATTTTGTAAATCCCGACTAGCTGATGATATTCATGAAGGGTAAACACTGATAATATTCTGTGGATCCGCTCATTACAATTATGTTGAATTCTTCAGTAGAATATAAATTCATTTGAACCGAGAGATTTTCAGTGTCAACTATTTAGTGGAGTCAGTTGACATTAAGCTAAACTTGGAAAAGGTTTGTGAACTTTTGAGTCCAAGTATTTTAGCTCAAGCTTTGTTCATTTGGATCCATGAGGTCACTGTCACGAATCACATCGATTAGGAATAGTTAAACTGGAAGCCAAGTCAAAACAAGAACGAAAATTGTCAAAAAGGTATTTTTGTCTTTTGAGACATAGGATGAAATGGATGTCAATAAATTTTTTGACAATTTCATTTGATGACTTAATGTCACTCGGCCATATTGAAATAATTGGGCCTTGTGGATTAATTTCATTTCATAAGAATTTTATTGAAAATTCTTAATGGGCCTTTCTCATGTTGTCATGAACAAATGAAGAAGCTTCTAGAAGCTCCTTCTAGAATGAGTTTGGGCGCCTACCCTATGGAGAAATAGGAGAGATTATTTTGTGCATAAATGTATCAAGATACTTGCCAAAAGAAAAAGAGGAAACAAATTTGCATATGGATGCTTAAGAATTTCGGCCAAGTTGAGAAAAAGGCAAGGCATGGAACAAAAAATGAAACAAATCCAAGGCTTAATGAAGCCTATGTTGGCCGACTGTCTCAAGAGAAAAAAAGGGGAAATTGGCTCATGAATATGTGATATTCTATAGAAAAGGAAACTACCTTATTGAAGGTGAGACCTCTCCTATAAATAGGAGCCCCTTTCTTCACATTTCATTCATTCCAAAGTTTTAGAGATTTGAGAGACTCTCTCTCTAGAACCTTGGCCGCCCCTCTCCTCTCTCTCTCTAGTCAATTTCGTTTTATTGTTTTGGCACCTAGGTCCTCATTTGACCTAGAGTTTAGCTCTGCGACTTCAAGACTCGTTCTTAAGTCGTAGTGTTTAAAAGTGCCCACTCACTGATTCCTTTTATTTCGAGTGATTTAGTGATAGAAACTATCGTGGTTGCTCGAGTTTCCGAGGAAAGAAAGAGAGACGTGCTGCGAGGAGACGAGCGTTGCAACTTTCCAAAAGCTTCTCAAAGTTCAAGCTTCAAGAAAGGTTAGTAAACTTCTTAGCTCATAATAGTTTTTATTTATATGTACTTGCTCTTTGTCTAGGTTAGTAAAAAACTGTTTTTACTTGAAAAGAAATTTTTTAAAATTCCGCCGCTTTGCGAAGCATTAAACTTTTTCTTAAACCCTAGATCAATTCCAACAATCTACCTGTCAGGCTTTTGAGTAGCCCTCCCACTACGTCGAAGTACTACTTGATGAGATTCTGATGAGTTAGGTTGTGTTTGAGTTTGGGTAGGAACATTTCTTACAGATGAGGTAGAAGCTTCCTCACCCAACTTTTCTTCAAGCACAATTTTGCTTCTAGGTTTTGCATCCTTTATAAAATCCTCCTCGAGGAAACGAGCATTCGTGCTAATGAAAGTCTTATCGTCCTCGGGACTATAGAAGATGAAACCCTTGGTTTCCTTTGGATATCCCACAAATAGACACAATTCTGACCTACTAGCCAACTTGCTAGTCTTTTGCCTCAGCACGTATGCGGGGCAACCCCAAATTTTGATGCGGCCCAGATTCACTTTATGGCCAGTCCATCATTCATAAGGAGTACCAAGAACCGTCTTGGACGGAACATGGTTCAGAATATAAGCGGCTGTTTCGAGGGCATATCCCCAAAAGGAAAGAAGGAGTGATGAGTAGCTCATCATTGATCTAACCATCTCCATAAGAGTTTGATTTCTTCTCTCTGACACTCCGTTTTGTTGAGGCGTGCCAGGTGCGGTAAGCTGAGAAGCGATTCCTTCTTCTTTAAGAAAGTCATTGAACTCTCCAGACATATACTCGCCACCTCGATCAGATCGAAGTGTTTTGATCACTTTGCCAGTTTGCTTTTCCACTAAAGCCCTAAAGACCTTAAATACGTTAAAGGTCTCGGATTTGTGTTTGAGCAAATAGACAAAACCATATTGCGAGTAATCATCGGTGAAGGTAACGAAGTATTCGTATCCCCCACGTGCCTGTTGGCTGAGCGGACCACATACATCAGAATGTATTAGTTCCAGCAACTCAGTGGCTCTTCGACCCTTATCGGAGAAAGGTCGCTTAGTCATTTTTCCTTCTATGCAGGATTCACAAGTAGGTAGTGAACCTATTGCAGAGGCTTGGAGTGGACCATCCCTCACAAGTCTCTTAATCATATCTAGACTGATATGACCAAGTCTCAAGTGCCAGAGGTATGTTGATTTTGTTAGATCGGAGTGTTGTCGGTCGTTTTCGGAAAACCCGAGTCGCCAAGAAGGCACGTCGCTCAAAGGGCCGATGGTCAGGCCGGAGGTCCGGAAGAGCGGCAAGTCTTCAAGCCCTCGCCCAAACTCTTGATTTCTTGAAGTTGAGCGTCGAGTCGGTCTCCTCGAGTCGAGCATCGCTCCTTGAGTTGAGCCTCGAGTCGGTCTACTCGAGTCGAGCTTCGATCGTCGAGTCGAGCACCAACTCGAGTCCTATCCGTCAAACAAACATTTGTGTCATAACCCAAAATACCATGCCCACAATAATTCAACGGGCCCGGAAGCGAGACGGTCGCAAAAAGCCCACAGAAACGAAGCCCAGCGCGTGCCGCGGGTTCTGCACCGCGCGCCGCGCGCTAAGGCTCACGCGCCGCGCAGGTCGTGCGCCGCAGGTTGTGCGCCGCGGGTTTTGGCACCGCGCGCCGCGCGCCAAGAGTCACGCGGCACGCAGGTCGTGCGCCGCAGGTTGTGCGCCGCGGGTTTTGGCACCGCGCGCCGCGCGGTGTGCGCCGCGGGTTGTGCGCCTCTTCTTGAAAAGAGACGCGTTCCTAGTCCCACATGGACGCCGAATGACCCCCTTAGGGTCCTCAAACACCTATATAAACCCCCTCCCATTGAGGGGAAAATGATCCCTTCATCTCCTATCGACACGCTCGATTTCTTACTCTTCTCTGCTTCTCTGGATGCCATATTTGGCCTGAGTCAGTTTCTCTTCTCTCTCCCCTGTTCTCAGAGGTTCCGAAGCACTCACGGGGACTTCCCGGACGTCGCTCCCTCTTACCGAACGTTCTCCGGTGCTCAAGCACGCCCCTAGGGTTCTCGACTAGAGTTCCCCTCGCGCGTCTAACACGCTAGACGCGTACGCGATCTCCGAGGTTCTGAGACGCTACCGAGGACTCCTCGCGCCCCGTCTCCTTCGTCGAGCACGCTTCTCCGCCGAGGTTCTACGCCTCATACTTCGTCTTTCACGCTTGAACTACGTTCTGACCTGATCCCACGCACGGGTACGTACACAGCCGACAACCAAGGCACGGTCACTCCTCCTCCTCACCCCCTACCTCTCCCGACAGGCGGGTTGATCGGAGAAAACCCTAGCTCGAGACTATCGAGTTCACACTCTTGGCCCGGGTGCGATCACTTGGTCCGGCCTTGGATCGAACCGCCCGAGGTTTTAAGTAGTTGTTCATTTTCGTGCGACAACATTTTGGCGCTTGAAGGAGGGGACTTCCCGACCTATTCAGCCCGAAATCCCTTCTGTTCATCTTCTTCTTTTCTTCTACGAACTTAACCTTCTCGAACTTGAGAAAAGATGAGTAGCCAACCATTCGTACGTTTTGAGGGTGTCAACAACCCCGATAGCGTCACTGGGACCAAAAATACTTCTTGCGCTCCCGAGCGCATGGTGACGAAGAGTCGCTCCACGAAGAGAGCTCGACCCGCTCACCATCTCCATCTCCTGATAGCAGGGACAACCGCATCATGGAGTTGGAGGAGAGTATTCGCCAACTAAAGGCGAAGAACGCGAGGTACCACAGCCGACTGGCTGCGAAGCAACCCGCGCATGACAGAATGACCCCCAACGGGGATCCTGAAAACCTCAACGAGGAAAGCCGCGACTGCGACCCTGATTACGTGGGTACTGGCGATTCAAAGGATATCGAGACTTCTCTCACGAAGGACGGGGAACACCCCGCCGTGTTTGAATCCGGTCCTTCAAATCCCCGACCCCGGGTAGGAGACGCGCCGACAGCTTCTCAAGAGGGGAATTCCCGACGCTCAGCCCTCGACCGACTAGGTCAAAGCGAGAACGTTGTGGAAAGTCAAGGCGCGCGGAGAGCGCGCTGTCGCGGACGAAGACTGCGCCTCCGTACGACAACCCCTGATCTTAGGGACCATCTCACTGCTCAACGCATCAAGCGTGGCGATGACCTAAGAGAGCGACTAAGCTCTCGGCCAAATGTCCCCGTAGCAGCCCCAACTAACGGGAACCGCCGCACGGGTCAAGGGTCATATGAAAGGCAACAGTTGACTCCTCCCGAACAGGGAGTTACTCCGACTACCGGTCTCGATGTGGTCACTATGATCCACAATCTTCGAAATGAAGTACGAGACCTCCGCGAACGCGGAATAGGCGGAAGTGCCTATGGGACCGTCGAGGAGAATTCATCGCCTTTCACGGCTAAGATATTGGCCGAGGTATGTACGGGAAATTTCAAACTCCCGAACCTCGCTCCATATGATGGAAAAGCAGATCCTGCTTACCACATCCAGCACTATGAAACTTGGATGACAATGCAGGGTGTCACTCCCGGCGCTATGTGCCAAGCTTTTAGTCTTACCCTCGGCGGACCCGGCTTCGAGTGGTTCAAGAACTTAAGGCCGGGAAGCATCCGCTCGTTCAAAGACCTGAAGGACATGTTCCTAGCACGGTTCGCTACGTCTATGGTCCAAAAGAAGACCAAGATGTACCTGTGGTCAATCAGGCAAGAGGATGGCGAGTCTCTTAGACGATACCTCGCCCGATTCACTGAAGAGTCGAATAAGGTCGATCGCTTTGACGACAAAGACGCAATCACTGCCATCATTGAACGCTTGCGCACAAGTGACTTCCTTAAGTCCATCGTCGGCCGTGTCCCTTCTACCATGACCGAGTTAATGACTCGAGCCAAGACCTTCATGGGAGTCGAAGATTACCTCGATGGTCGCAAGGGCAATGATCAAAGCCCTCACCACCGAGACGAGCCTAGCAACGAGCAAGGCAACTCCCGTAAAAGGCGAAACAGAGGAGGTCAGACTTTTAATAGCCGACCTCCGATACCCCAGAAGCCGCGACTTGCGGAAGACTTTAAGGGCTACTCGTCGTTCACACCGTTGAACACGACGCCTGATCGAATCCTGGCTTTGGCGCGTGACAAGTTCACTCCCCCGGCTCCAATGAGCAAAGACCCCGCGACTTGCGACCGGTCTAGATATTGCGAGTTCCATCAGGAATACGGTCACTTGACCTTCGAGTGCCACAGTCTTAAAAGGTAGATCGAGGCATTGATCCAACGGGGTGAGCTGAAAGAGTTCGTGTTACGCATGATTAGCGCTGCGGGTCCCACCACAAACAGACCACAGTCTGGCAAGGGAGGAGGAACAGCCGCTTCTGTCGACCAGACCATAGCTACTGTCGACGCCAATCCGCAACTCCACGTTGTGACCACCATACTGGGCGGTCCACAAGATGGAGACTCAGCCCGACAGTGGAAGAAATTCCTGAGGGCCGCATCCCAAGGAGACGCTGCTATGCACGTCAACCTCACCTACGAGGAACCTCCGTCCGTACCTCACGAGACGATATACTTCACCAACGAAGAGGCCAAGAGAGTTGTGCATCCGCACAATGACGCGATTGTGCTCAAAGCCCATGTGGCTAATAACTTGGTGAAAAGGGTTCTCATCGACAACGGCAGTGCTGCCGACATAATATTCAAGTCCACCTTAGAGCGCATGAAGCTCGGGGGGCTACGCCTAACTCCGACCCAAACACCTTTATTCGGGTTCACCGGGGAGAGAGTCATGACCGAAGGCATCATCGATCTACCGGTCACCTTCGGAACTCCCAGAGGCATTGAAGTCGTTCACATGGTCCCATTCCTAGTGGTCGACCAAGAGTCCCCCTACAACGTAATCGTTGGGCGACCCACGTTGAACCGGCTAAGGGCAATCACTTCAACATACCACCTACTGGTGAAGTTCCCTACCAAGGATGGAATCGGCATCATGGCTGGAGATCAATCCCAAGCCAGAATATGCTACATCCAGGGAATCGATGGAAAAACTGCTAGAAAGACGGTTAACATAATCTCCCAGCTCAGAGATAGCGTCGAGTCGACCAAGGTCCTCCGCGAAGTCCATGAAGACACCTGCATGACACCCAAGTGCAAGGTAATGTCGTCCTCATCAGGGACCCCACAGATTCTACCAGGTCATACATGGACGAGACACCGATCTATCGCCTGTGGAATGCGGAACACTTGAAGAGAGTACTACCACTAGCTAGCGCTCCCCCCAATTTATTTCTTTGCGTTCGAAACATTCAATAAGGCCTACGAGCCAACGTTTTAGGATTTCAAATTTTTTGCAATATTAATAAAGTTCGATGTTTTTCTTTCAAAATCCACTTTATCAAAGATTTTCAATCATCAAAGATTACACTTGTAAACCCGAAACTCGGGGGGCTAGTGCCATAGGCACTGGTAAGTACGCTCAAAATCCTCAAGAAAGTACGCTCCACAAAAAGAAAGCACGCTCCATCAAAACAAAACACCCGAACATAAAACGGGAACAAGCGTGCACGTAAGACGCCTACGTGGCGCGCCGTAAGACATCCCCGAGATGCAGGCTAAAGACGCCTCCGCGGCGCGCCGTAAGCCATCCCCGAGATGCAGGCTAAAGACGCCTCCGCGGCGCGCCGTAAGCCATCCCCGAGATGCAGGCTAAGACGCCTCCGCGGCGCGTCATAAGCCATCCCAGGGATGCAGGCTAAGATGCCTCCGCGGCGCGCCATAAGCCATCCCAGAGATGCCGGCTAAGACGCCTCCACGGCGCGCCACAAGCCATCCCAGAGATGCAGGCTAGGATGCCTCCGTGGCGCGCCGTAAGCCATCCCTGAGATGCAGGCTAAAGACGCCTCCGCGGCGCGCCGTAAGCCATCCCCGAGATGCAGGCTAAGACACCTCCGCGGCGCGCCATAAGCCATCCCAGAGATGCAGGCTAAGACGCCTCCGCGGCGCGCCATAAGCCATCCCAGAGATGCAGACTAAGACGCCTCCGCGGCGCGCCATAAGCCATCCCAGAGATGCCGGCTAAGACGCCTCTGCGGCGCGCCACAAGCCATCCCAGAGATGCAGGCTAAGACGCCTCCGCGGCGCGCCATAAGCCATCCCAGAGATGCAGGATAAGACGCCTCCGTGGCGCGCCACAAGCCATCCCAGAGATGCGGGCTAAGACGCCTCCGCGGCGCGCCATAAGCCATCCCAGAGATGCAGGCTAAGACGCCTACATGGCGCACCTAAGACGCCTACATTGCGCACTTAAGATGTCTACATGGCGCAACCAAGCCGTCACTCGTGACGCACCTAAGACGTCTACATGGCGCACCTAAGACGGCTACATGGCGCAACCAAGCCGTCACTCGCGACGCACCTAAGACGCCTACATGGCGCACCTAAGACGCCTACATGGCGCACGTAAGACGCCTACATGGCGCAACCAAGTCGTCCCTCGCGACGCACCTAAGACGCCTACATGGCGCACTTAAGACGCCCGCATGGCGCAACCAAGTCGTCCCTCGCTACACACCTAAGTAACCTACATGCCGCACCTAGGCCATCCCTCACGACGTGCCTACGATGCCTAAAACAACGTACAGAGCCGTCTCTAACGAGGCGCTCTAAGTCACCACAAGGCATTGCATATGATGACTAACCGCAACGCACCTGAACCGCCACACTAGGCACAGTTCATGCTATCTCCGCCACCGCCGACTGAGCACGATCACACCCGCCTTGGGAGACTCTCCATTCCATGCGAGCTAATCAAAGCTTCTCGTAAAAACTCGCAAACTCCGCCTCTGAGCGAGAACCTCGCTCAGCCTGAGCTAGCTGAGACTTCACTCGAGCAAGCTCCTCCTGGAAGAGTCCCAGGCAACAAATGAGGTCGTGTAGAACCTCCTCGAGTCGAGTCATTCTCCTCGAGTCGAATCTCGCTCCTTGAAACGAGTCAATTTCCTCGAGTCGAGACACGCTCCTCGAGTCGAGTCATTCTCATCAAGTCGAGCATCGCTCCTCAAAGTCGAGTCGCTCTCCTTGAGTCGAGTCTTGCTCCTTGAGTCAAGTCATTCTCCCCGAGTCGAGCATCGCTCATTAAGTCGAGTCGCTCTCCTTGAGTTGAGCCTTGCTCCTCGAGTCAAGTCGTTCTCCCGGAGTCGAGCATCGCTCCTTAAGTCGAGTAGCCCTCCTTGAGTCGACTCTTGCCCCTCGAGTCGAGTCATTCTCATTGAGTCGAGCATCGCTCCTTAAAGTCGAGTCGCTCTCCTTGAGTCAAGCCTTGCTCCTCGAGTCAAGACATCCTCCTCAAATCAAGCCATGCTCCTCGAGTCGAGTCACTCTTCTCGAGTCATCCCCCTCGAGTCGAGCATCACTCATCAAGTCATTCTCCCCGAGTTGAGTCTTGCTCCTCGAATTGAGTCATACTCCTCGAGTCGAATATCGCTCCTCGAGTAGAGTCATATTCCTTAAAGTCCAGCCAATCTCCTTGAGTCGAGCCTAGCCCCTCGAGTTGAGACTTGAGGCGGCTCCCCGAGTTGAGCCTAGCCCCTCGAGTTGAGACTTGAGTCGGCTCCCGAGTTTAGCTTCGCTCCTCGAGTTGAGACTTGATTCAGTCTCCTCGAGTCGAGCTTCGCTCCTCAAGTCGAGCCTTGAGTCAGTCTCCTCGAGTCGAGCTTCGCTCCTCGAATCGAGCCTTGAGTCAGTCTCCTCGAGTCGAGTCCCGCTCCTCGAGCAAGCACCTGGAGCGACGTGAAGAACAGGTTAGCCAAAGCAGAGACCCGCGCTCGCGCCTGGGGAATAAGGGCCGATCTTCCGAATGCAGACGAAGAAGCGTCACCAAGGCGGGAATGGCGGATGCCCCGTGAGACCGACTTATTCTTGATGCGTGGTCAAACTTTTGGCGTTTATCCCCGAGCAGTCGAAGCCCTCCGGTGCGGCAGAGCCTTCCGCCAGGTGCCACTCCGTCTTCTCGAAGCATCAGACCGCAACATCAACCTCCATCTTCGAGACCTCGGAATGAGCACGCCTTTGCAAAATGCAAAAGTGCAGTCGCCTTCCAAGCTGGCCGAGACGGAAGCCATGATCTTCCCCTAATAGGTCACAATTACACAATCGTCGCCCTGCTAGTCACCGTCGAGTCCCATGGACTCCGGATTGATTATATTATCAAGCAAAGTCCCATCGAAGAAATACTTGGGCATGACTTCGCCAAAAGATAAACGAGCTGCGACACGCCGGTACGCCTCTACACAAATGCGTGTCCCGCTTACCCACGCATGTCCCTTTTGCTCCGGGGCTAGAGCGACGGACACAAACGCGTCTGCCTCACCCATGTCAAGCTACGTCTCCTATCCGCTTGGATCCTCCTCCACGTGTCGATCACACGCGCGTGTCGAGAGAGACGAAAAAGCGAGAGAGAGCACTAGCAATTGTGAGAATATCCTTCATAACCACAAAAGCTTCATGACAGTGAAGCTCTAGGAAGTCTATTTTCCTCAAACACCCGGCGGAAACAACTAAAAGTTCACCGCCCGGGGCCTCCCGAGCAATGAACTTGGGGGGCTAATGTTGTCAGTCGTTTTCGGAAAACCCGAGACGCTAAGAAGGCACATCGCTCAAAGGGCCGATGGTCAGGCCGGAGGTCCGGAAGAGCGGTAAGTCTTCAAGCCCTCGCCCAAACTCTTGACTTCTTGAAGTTGAGCTTCGAGTCGGTCTCCTCGAGTCGAGCATCGCTCCTTGAGTTGAGCCTCGGGTCGGTCTCCTCGAGTCGAGCACCAACTCGAGTCCTATCCATCAAACAAACATTTGTGTCATAACCCAAAATACCATGCCCACAATAGTTCAACGGGCCCGGAAGCGAGACGGTCGCAAAAAGCCCACAGAAACGAAGCCCAGCGCGCGCCGCGGGTTCTGCACCGCGCGCCGCGCGCCAAGGCTCGCGCGCCGCAGGTTGTGCGCCGCGGGTTTTGGCACCGCGCACCAAGAGTCGCGCGCCACGCAGGTCGTGCGCCGCAGGTTGTGCGCCGCGGGTTTTGGCACCGCGCGCCGTGCGCAGCGGGTCGCGCGCCGCGCGGTGTGCGCCGCGGGTTGTGCGCCTCTTCTTGAAAAGAGACGCGTTCCTAGTCCCACATGGACGCCGAATGACCCCCTTAGGGTCCTAAAACACCTATATAAGCCCCCTCCCATTGAGGGGAAAATGATCCCTTCATCTCCTATCGACACGCTCGATTTCTTACGCTTCTCTGCTTCTCTGGATGCCATATTTGGCCTGAAGCAGTTTCTCTTCTCTCTCCCCCGTTCTCAGAGGTTCCGAAGCACTCACGGGGACTTCCCGGACGTCGCTCCCTCTGACCGAAAGTTCTCCGGTGCTCAAGCACGCCCCTAGGGTTCTCGACTAGAGTTCCCCTCGCGCGTCTAACACGCTAGACGCGTACGCGATCTCCGAGGTTCTGAGACGCTGCCGAGTATTCCGCGCGCCCCGTATCCTTCGTCGAGCACGCTTCTCCGCCGAGGTTCTACGCCTCATACTGCGTCTTTCACGCTTGAACTACGTTCTGACCTGATCCCACGCACGGGTACGTAGGCAGTCGACAACCAAGGCACGGTCACTCCTCCTCCTCACCCCCTACCTCTCCCGAGAGGCGGGTTGATCGGAGAAAACCCTAGCTCGAGACTATCGAGTCCACACTCTTGGGCCGGGTGCGATCACTTGGTGCGGCCTTGGATCGAACCGCCCAAGGTTTTAAATAGTTGTTCATTTTCATGCGACAACACGGAGGATTCAGAAAGTTTGATCCTCTTTGGCTCCCTAATTAGATCATTATCTATTCCGGTGTCTAAAATGGAAGGTTGAGTGGGATAAATGTAAAAAAGACCATTCTTCATACATGCATCAGTGACAAAAGAATTATCAGGAAACGAAATATGAATTCCATTCTTAATGAACTTTAAACAATAATCTTGCTCAAGAAGACGAGCAACGGATATTAAGTTCTTCTCAAAGGTAGGAACAAAATAAATATTATTCAAGTTTAAAATACGGTCTTCAAAGGACAGCGTCACGGATCCCACAGCCTTCGTAGACACCAGGCTCCCATCACCCCATTTGTAACAGAACTCGCCTTCATCTAAGCTTTTGGTTATCTTGAAACCATTCAAGGAACAACAAATATGGTTAGTAGCAGCGGAGTCAAGAATCCACGTTGATACATTATCAGCTACTAAGCATGCTTCGGTAACTAGAACAATACTATGCTCGTTTGCTTTGAGATAGGCAGGACAATTCTTTTTATCGGCCTTATGAGGTCTCTTCTTAGTTCCAGAGGCGGAGGCGTTGTGCTCAGTAGCATGTGCCTCTCCTTTATTCCTCTTTCTCTTAGTGAGACCTACAGCAGTGTGAAGTTCCATCATAAGCTTGGTAACAGTGTACTCTAGCTTGTTTATGGAGTAGTTCATCTTGGAGGTATCAAGAGATGCGGGGAGAGTTTCTAAGATCATATCTATGACATTCTTCACATCAATCTCAGATCCTAGGATTTCCATTTTATTCAGATAACTAATGATCAGTATTATAAAGTCTCCAACAGGAGTCCTAGCCTTCATGTGACAGTTCATAAACTGTCGGACTGCTTGTTGCCTTGCTTGACGCCTTTGCCCTCCAAACATCTCAAGGAGATTGTAGAGCATGTCGGCGGCAGTCTCGATGTCACGATGTTGCTTTTTCAGCATATTGTTCATAGATGCTAAGATATAGCATCTCACAATCTCATCGGATCGAAGCCAGGCCGCTAAGGCGTCATTGTCCTCTTGAGTTGAATCATCATTCGTCAAAGGAGGACATGGGGTGGTGAGTACCCATTTGTGCTTGTTAATGGTAAGGATGATATCGAGGTTGAGTTTCGAATCTACGTAGTTCTTGTTTTCGAGTTTGTTCGAGGAAAAGATGATCGAGGGATGTTTACGAGACATGTTGCTTAATTAAGCTGAAACAAGTTTATGATTAGTCTTCGGTTTAGGATTTAAGTTTTATTTAAGACTTCATAAAATCCAAAGGTGTTATAAACCAAGCGATAATTTACTCCCTCAAGAGAAGGCCGCAAAAAATCTCCATTTATAAGTAAATGACACATCATTAATGCTTAGCCAAGATGTCAATACACCAATTTTGACTAGCCACCTTGAAAATTGGTTTGATCACTCACATCCTTTCGCAGAGCCTCAATGGAGGATTACTAGGGATTGAGCCTAAGTGTGCAACCAACCACTTAGTCCAAAAGGTCAACTTTGAAAAACAATCCCCCAAGGGGAGGCCTTGTCATCATCGTCTCACTCTCGGACGTAGCTCATTGAGCAATGATCGAAGCAAAAACGCCTTGGAGTACTCCCATTTAAGAGAGGGTCGCAAGAGCGGCTCTTAGTCCCACGTTAATTGCTTCTTTCATTAGTGTTGGGGATCGTGGGTTACAAACAACAAGTATAACCCTCCCACTTAGTTTTTGGAGTTGGTTCATCGACTCTTATAAGTTCGGAAACAGATTTCCTAGTTAGAGAGCGACAGAGCGGACAACTAGAAGAGAATCCTAGATCTTCATGTTCAGAGGAGTGTTAGTGCATAAAGGCACAAGGGACATACTCGGATCTTTTCCTATTTTCTATTTCGGGAAAGTGCATGAGGGAAGTGTGAACTTCAACTCACTCGAACACTTGAAAGTTTGATATTACAAATCTTTTTATTTTTCGGCTTGTCTACAAGGAGACCTCCCACTCAAATTTTCAAGAGCATATAGATTTTGAACATATGTGATATAGATATAGTTTTGAAAACATTTTGATAACTTATTTGATTTGGATGACAAAATTTTTCAAGTTTGAAAACGAAAACGGTTTTTCAAGATTCAAACTAGTTTTGTAAAAAATTCAATTTCAATTAAACTTTCAAAAAGCAAAACATTTTAATCTTACACATCATGTTTATAATATTATGACAAACATTTTTGCTCAAGAAAATTTTCTCATTAGAGTTCTATAACTCATGGTAGTGGGGCGGCTCCGATGTCCTTTTGACCTGAAACTAGTGGCATTGGACAGAGGACAGACAGAGATTTAATTTGATTCAAGAATCATTAAATTTCGATTTCTGAGCAGAAAGTTATGAAACTTTTACTGCGGGTTTTACGCCAGCTAGAAGAAAAAGAAATAATTAAAACTTGTTCCTTTTTAGGTGCGAAAAAGAATCGAGTGTAACGGAACGTTTTAGGATGTTGTTAAAGCTTTTATTTGTGTTTTATTAGCAAGGTAATAACATGGTATAAAAGAAATAACAACATGCATAAAACGATTCAAGTAAATAAAAGAAACTAGTAAGACAAGAAAACTAGTCACAAAATTTACTCGAAATTTCTCAAACCTTTAAAACACGTTTTTCAATATAAAAAATTAAACACTTTTAGAACTGATTCTAATGTGTTTTAATATCATCCCAAACTCATAGAAAATCAACATGAATTTTAATTTAAAGGCAATAGCAATAAATTAAAAAAAATCTAAGAAAACAATTCTAACTTGTACATGCATATCTTTGACCATAGCTCTGATACCATTTGTTGGAATTGATCTAGGGTTTAAGAAAAAGTTTAATGCTTCGTTAAGCGGCATAATTTAAAAAAATTTATGTTTTGAGTAAAACAGTTTTTACTAACCTAGACAAAGAGCAAGTACATATAAATAAAAATATTATGAGCATAGAAGTTTACTAACCTTTTTAGACGGTTGAACGTTGAGAAGCTTTTGGAAAAAGGTTGCAACGTTCGTCTCCCCTCGCAGCACGTCTCTCTTCCTTCCTCGGCAACTCGAGCAACCACGAAAGTTTCTATCACTAAATCACTCGAGAGAAAAGGAATTAGTGTGTGGGCACTTTTAAACACTACGACGTAAGAACGAGTCTTGAAGTCGCAGGTGCCAAAACAAAAACCGAAAATTAACTAGAGAGAGAGAGAGAGGATCGGCCAAGTTCTAGAGAGAGAGTCTCTCAAATCTCTTAGACTTGGATGAATGAAATGTGTTGAATGAGGCTCCTATTTATAGGAGAGGTCTTACCTTCAATAAGGTAGTTTCCTCTTCTATAGAATATCACATATTCATGAGCAAATATTGCCCATTGCCCTCTTATTCCACACGGCCAAGGCAGCCTTCTAGAAGGCTTGGATTTGTTTCCTTTTTTGTTCCTTGCCTTGCCTTTTTGTCTACTTGGCCGATTCCCGTAGTACATGTGTGGGAAATTTGTTTCCTCTTTTTCATTTGGCAAGTATCATGATACATTTATGCACAAAATATTCTCTCTTTCTTTGGGTATGTTGGGCGCCTATTTCAATCTGGAAGGGGCTTCTATAAGCTCCTTCATTTGTTTATGACAACATGAAAAAGGCCCATTAAGAATTTTCAATAAAATTCTTATGAAATGAAATAAATCCACTAGGCCCAATGATCAAGTCATGGCCGAGTGTTATTGAGTTATCAAATGACTTGTCAAAAAATTTATTGACATTCATTTCATCCTATTTCTCAAAAGACAAAAATACCCTTTTGAAAATTTTCGTTCTTGTTTTGGCTTAGCGTCGAGTTTAACTATTCCTACTCGATGTGATTCGTGACAGTGACCTCATGGATCCAAATGAACAAAGTGTTGTCGCAGTTTTTCGGACAACGATTTAGGAGTCAAAGGCGGTTAGACCCAAGCCCGGACCAAGTGGTCTCGTCTTGACTCGAGCGTGTCGGACTTGATATCTCAAGTCGTCCCTTAGCTGTTGGTGATGTCTATTTTGTCCAGGCACCTGAAAAGCAAGCAAGAAGGTGTGAACTACAAAGAGAAAATAGGGGGGTTGCCCCTTTTTACCTCTCCGACGCTCAATATTAGTAGGATTGAGGTGGATAAAGAGGGTTTAGGTGTTTAGAGGCCGAGACATGAGAGAAACGAGCGAGGTATGAGTTCGGCAGCGTTTCAGTGCTCAAGAATGGATTACCTGGACCAGGGGAGGGACCCCGGCATTTATAGGCGACCGAGGGGCATTTTGGGCATCCCCTTGGTCGAAGGCCGGCCCTGGGTCGGCCGTGGAGCAGGAGGCCAACGCTGGGTCGGCCATGGAGCAGGAGGCCGACCCTGGGTCATCCACGGAGCAGGAAGCCGGCTCTAGGTCGGCCATGGAGCCGAAGGCCGGCCCTGGGTCGGGCATGGAGCCGGAGGCCGACCCTGGGTCATCCATGGAGCCGGAGGTCGGCCATGGAGCTGGAGGCCGAGCTCATGAGGCCGGAGGTCGGCCATGGAGCTGGAGGCCGAGCTCATGAGGCCAGAGGTCATCCATGGAGCTGGAGGCTGAGCTCATGAGGCCGGAGGTCGGCCATGGAGCTGGAGGCCGAGCTCACGAGGCCGGAGGTCGGCCATGGAGCCGAAGGATGGCCTTGGGTCGGCCAAGGAGCAGGAGGCCGACCCTGGGTCGTCCATGGAGCTGAAGGCCGGCCCTGGGTCGGCCATGGAGCCGGAGGCCGACCCTGGGTCGTCCATGGAGCCGAAGGCCGGCCCTGGGTCGGCCATGGAGCAAGAGGCCGACCCTGGGTCGTCCATGGAGCAGGAAGCCGGCTCTGGGTTGGCCATGGAGCCGAAGGCCGGCCCTGCGTTGGCCATGGAGCCGGAGGCCGACCCTGGGTCGTCCATGGAGCCGGAGGTCGGCCATGGAGCTGGAGGCCGAGCTCATGACGCCGGAGGTCGGCCATGGAGCTGGAGGCCGAGCTCATGAGGCCGAAGGTCGGCCATGGAGCTGGAGGCCGAGCTCATGAGGCCAGAGGTCGGCCATGGAGCTGGAGGCCGAGGTCATGAGGCCGGAGGTCGGCCATGGAGCAAGAAGGCCGGCCCTGGGTCGGCCATGGAGCGGAAGGCCGGCCCTGGGTCGGCCATGGAGCCGAAGGCCGGCTCTGGGCCGGCCATGGAGCCGTAGGCCGGCCCTAGGTCGGCCGTGCGTCGGGGGAGTCCCGGCGTGGTCGCTATCATGGCCGTCACCGCTCTACCGGGCTGAGATGGACCGGTAGCACGGGTGGAAGAGATGTCTTGTCCTCGTCGGCCCTAGATGGGCCGACAACAATAGCCCCCCGAGTTTCCGGTCGAGCGTAGGTCGAGTAGAAACTCAAAATCTACGCTTTCATGCGGATGCGGGATGAACGCTCTCGGGTCTGCGAGCATGCCGTAGAAGGGCTTTAAATGCATTGCGGGGGGACGGCCTCTGGGGCGTCACGAGGGACAGCCCTTGTACGTCACGGGGAACGGCCTTTGTGCGTCACGAGGGACGGCTTTATGCGTGTCTTAAGTTCTCGACATACTATCGTAGTCGACTCGCACGGTTTTGTCGGTGCGCGTCTTATTTTCTCGATTTACCAGCGAAGGCGTAATCGATTTACGCGGCTTGGCAATGCGTGGCTTATTTTCTCGATTTACCAGCGAAGGAGTAATCGATTCGCGCAGCTTGGGCCTCGAGGGGCCTTGGTGTCACGTTGGTGTAAACGGGTTTTCCGTGGACGCTGGCTAGAGCAGTTACGTCCGGCGGGCGCATGCCTTTTAAACCCATTTGTGACTCGCTGCCTATTGGCACACGAGCTGGGCAGCGAGCGCGGTGCCACATTTGCATGACCAGGTTTTCCGTGGACGCTGGCTAGACCAGGTACGTCCGGCGGACGCAAGCCTTTGAAACCCATTTGGGACTCGCTGCCTTTCGGCTCACGAGCTGGGCGGCAAGCACGGTGCCACATTTGTGTGGCCAGGTTTCTCGTGGACGCTGGCTAGACCAGGTACGCCCGGTGGACGCAAGCCTTTGAAACCCATTTGTGACTTGCTGCCTTTCGGCTCACGAGCTGGGCGGCGAGCGCGATGCCATATCTGTGTGGCCGGGTTTCCCGTGGACGCTGGCTAGACCAGGTACGTCCGGCGGACGCAAGCCTTTGAAACCCATTTGTGACTCGCTGCCTTTCGGCTCACGAGCCGGGCGGTGAGCGCGATGCCACATTTGTGTGGCCGGGTTTCCCGTGGACGCTGGCTAGACGAGATACGTCCGGCGGACGCAATCCTTTGAAACCCATTTGTGACTCGCTGCCTTTCGGCTCACGAGCTCGGCGGCGAGCGCGATGCCATATTTGTGTGGCCAGGTTTCCCGTGGACGCTGGCTAGACCAGATACGTCCGGCGGACGCAAGCCTTTGAAACCCATTTGTGACTCGCTGCCTTTCGGCTCACGAGCTGGGTGGCGAGCGTGATGCCACATTTGTGTGGCTGGGTTTCCCGTGGACGCTGGCTAGACTAGATACATCCGGCGTACGTAAGCCTTTGAAACCCATTTGTGACTCGCAGCCTTTCGGCTCACGAGCTGGGCGGCGAGAGCGATGCCACATTTGTGTGGCCAGGTTTCCCGTGGACGCTGGCTAGACCATAAACGTCCGGCGGACGCAAGCCTTTGAAACCCATTTGTAACTCGCTGCCTTTCGGCTCACGAGCTGGGCGGCGAGCGCGGTGCCACATTTGTGTGGCCATATCGTCTCATGAACATGGCACCATTGGGTGCGTGCCTCACGTGACAGGCAAGGTTAGGTGCAGACTTGATCCCCCGGCGAGTGTGGCACCTTAGTGCGCTGGTCGCATTTCCGGGTTGGGTCTATTGGGTCGAGCCTTGTGCCTTTGTGAGTGCGGCGCCCTGGTCCGCGTTTCACGTATGGGTACTCAGGCGGCCCATTCTTACTCGTTACTCGACTCGAGGAGTGAACTCGACCCGAGGAGATATGTAGAGTCGACACGAGGAGTAGCTTGTCGACTCGCGGATTCGGTACTTGACTCGACGATTGGACTCAACTCGAGGCGACATGTAGAATCGGCACAAGGATTAGCTTGTCGACTCGTGGACTCGGTACCCGACTTGAGGAGTGAACTCAACTCGAGGAGAAACGTAGAGTCGGCACGAGGAGTAGCTTGTCGACTCGCGGACTCGGTGCTCGACTCGAGGAGTGAACTCAACTCGAGGAGAAACGTAGAGTCGGCACGAGGAGTAGCTTGTCGACTCGTGGACTCGGTGCTCGACTCGAGGAGTTAACTCAACTCGAGGAGAAACGTAGAGTCGGCACGAGGAGTAGCTTGTTGACTCGCGGACTCGGTACTCGACTCGAGGAGTGAACTCATCTCGAGGAGGAATGTAGAGTCGGCACGAATAGTAGCTTGTCAACTCGTGGACTCGGTACTCGACTCGAGGAGTGAACTCAACTCGAGGAGAGACGTAGAGTCGGCACGAGGAGTAGCCTGTCGACTCGTGGCCTCGGTACTCGACTCGAGGAGTGAACTCAACTCGAGGAGAAATGTAGAGTCGTCACGAGGAGTAGCTTGTCGACTCGTGGATTCGGTACTCGACTCGTGGAGTGAACTCAACTCGAGGAGAAACGTAGAGTCGGCACGAGGAGTAGCTTGTCGACTCGTGGACTCAGTGCTCGACTCGAGGAGTGAACTCAACTCGAGGAGAAACGTAGAGTCGGCACGAGGAGTAGCTTGTCGACTCGTGGATTCGGTACTCGACTCGAGGAGTGAACTCATCTCGAGGAGATATGTAGAGTCGGCACGAGGAGTAGCTTGTCGACTCGTGGACTTGGTACTCGGACTCGAGGATTGAAGTCATCTCGAGGAGAAATGTAGAGTCGGCACGAAGAGTTGTCGATCGACTCGTGGACTCGAAACTCAACTCGAGGAGTGAACTCAACTCGAGGAGTAATGTAGAGTCGGCACGAGGAGTGGTTTGTCAACTAGTGGACTCGGTACTCGACTCGAGGAGTGAACTCAACTCGAGGGAAAGTGTGTAGACCGCCTCTCTCCGGGACCTCCGGCCTAACCATCGGCCCCTTGAGACTTTGTGACATGTCTTATATTAAATGACAATAAGTTCAAGCGCGAATTCAATGACGAAAGTTGTGTCGGTCGTGGCCGTGGCTGCTGGGCGCGTGTTAGACAGTGCTCATCATCTCGTTGTTTTTGTGCTAGAGGATTCTCGCTAGTGAATGTGACGAACTCTTTGAGATGCCCACCTCGGATCAGGGAATCAATTCGCTTCCTAAGCTGGTAGCATTCGATTGTCACGTGTCCGTGATCCCGATGATATTCGCATTGCTTGCTTCTGTCCCTCGTCGCGGGGTCCGTCTTAAGCGGGGGCGGAGATCCTAGCTTCTCCCTGTGTAAGCTCAGGATCCGGTCGGGCGTTGTGTTGAGTGGGACGAAGGATTGCTTCGGGGCCGGAGAAGGGTGGTCATTAGGGACTCGACCGTTTCTACGCCTCTTCCTTCGCGAGCCGAGACCGGTGGCCGGTGCCATGAGTGTGGCGGTTTGCTTCTTGTTGGATGCGCGGTCAGCCACGTTAGGTGGTTGATGTCCCAAGACGACTTCTCTCTCGATCCCGCATTGGGTGTTGAGTTTTTCTCTCAAGTCGCTCCCATGAGATTCCCTTCGGGAGTTGAGGCGATCTCTCAAGTCTCCGGTGGCCGTTCCTATCACTTTAGGCGAGGATACGTCATTCGAGTGACATCCTCGACAGACGCCAAGGCCATTGACATCGTCATCTCCCCGAGGGTTTTGGACGCGGATGGTGAGCTTGGAGCGTCCCTTTCGGGACCTAGAGGTCGAGCGTCCCCGAGCATTACTCGACACTCGACGCCCTGACGTGGTCGCCCGAGGGTGTCCCCTCGAGGGCGCATGCGCGTGCTCATTAGAAAGTTAACGTCTCGACGCGATCGCCCGAGGGTGTCCCCTTGGAAGCGTGCGTGTGCATCCCCTTTCGTGAACAGCGTGGTGGATTCCTGATTTTGCCACATAATCGTGGTCCTTCTCCTCGTGGTTGGTGTCGTCCTCGATGCCATGGCCGAGGAGATTGGTGATGAGTGCGCCATCGACGCCGGGACGGTTTAGGAGCTCGACGAGCCCTCGAGCCGCATCCTCTCGGACCGCGGCCTCGGGGACATTCGCCGAGTCTTGGGGCTGGCTCTCATTGTCATGAGGTTGCCCTCCTAGACGGTGCGCGAGGCTTCGGAGGCCGCATCTCGAGCTCGTCGCTCGGCCGGCCACGGAGGTGACGGGTAATTGACTCATCTATTGAGAGTTTTGCCGTTGAAGGATGAAGAAGAGTGGTAGAGGGAATGCATCGCCAAGGTCGAGAGATGCCCTCCTTCTAGCGCCAAAATGTTGTCGCAGTTTTTCGGACAACGATTTAGGAGTCAAAGGCGGTTAGACCCAAGACCGGACCAAGTGGTCTCGTCTTGACTCGAGCGTGTCGGACTTGATATCTCAAGTCGTCCCTTAGCTGTTGGTGATGTCTATTTCGTCCAGGCACCTGAAAAGCAAGCAGGAAGGTGTGAACTACAAAGGGAAAACAGAGGGGCTGCCCCTGTTTACCTCTCTGACGCTCAATATTAGTAGGATTGAGGTGGATAAAGAGGGTTTAGGTGTTTAGAGGCCGAGACTTGAGAGAAACGAGTGAGGTACGAGTTCGGCAGCGTTTCAGTACTCAAGAATGGATTACCTGGACCAGGCGAGGGACCCCGGTATTTATAGGCGACCGAGGGGCATTTTGGGCATCCCCTTGGTCGAAGGCCGGCCTTGGGTCGGCCGTGGAGCCGGAGGCCGGCCCTGGGTCGGCCATGGAGCAGGAGGCAGACCCTGGGTCGTCCACGGAGCAGGAAGCCGGCTCTGGGTCGGCCATGGAGCCGAAGGACGGCCCTGGGTCGGCCATGGAGCATGAGGCCGACCCTGGGTCGTCCATGGAGCAGGAAGCCGGCTCTGGGTCGGCCATGGAGCCGGAGGCCGACCCTGGGTCGTCCATGGAGCCGGAGGTCGGCCATGGAGCTGGAGGCCGAGCTTATGAGGTCGGAGGTCGGCCATGGAGCTGGAGGCCGAGCTCATGAGGCCGGAGATCAGCCATGGAGCTGGAGGCAAAGCTCATGAGGCCGAGGTCGGCCATGGAGCTGGAGGCCGAGCTCATGAGGCCGGAGGTCGGCCATGGGTCGGCCATGGAGCCGAAGGCCGGCCATGGGTCGGCCATGGAGCCGAAGGTCGGCCATGGAGCTGGAGGCAGAGCTCATGAGGCCGAGGTCGGCCATGGAGCTGGAGGCCGAGCTCATGAGGCCGGAGGTCGGCCATGGAGCCGAAGGCCGGCCCTGGGTCGGCCATGGAGCTGAAGGCCGGCTCTGGGTCGGCCATGGAGCCGGAGGCCGGCCCTGGGTCGGCCGTGCGTCGGGGGAGTTCCGGGGTGGTCGCTATCGCGGCCGTCGCCGCTCTACCGGGCCTAGATGGACCGGTAACATGGGTCGAAGAGATGTCTTGTCCTCGTCGGCCCTAGACGGGCCGACAACACAAAGCTTGAGCTAAATACTTGGACTCAAAAGTTCACAAACCTTTTCCAAGTTTAGCTTAATGTCAACTGACTCTACTAAAGAGTTGACACTGAAAATCTCTCGGTTCAAATGAATTTATTTACTACTCAAGAATTCAACCTAATTGTAATGAGTGGATCCACAGAATATTATCAGCATTTACCCTTCATGAATATCATTAGCTAGTCGGGATTTACAAAATTACCATTTTACCCTTCTAGCTGTTATTTCCTCAACTCCTTTGTCGCTTCTGAATAAGTTAGAAACAATGTATTGACGAGGAGCTAACAAGTCAAATTGTTTTATCCAAAAGAGTCAGGACTCAATTTGGACACTGTCCAATTCATTTATTCACACTCCAAGGAACAAAGCATGAGGTGATATACATTGCATTTCAGCAATCTTGTACATGAATTTTATATCTATGAGAACTTCACAAAGTTACGCATGACATTCTCACAACTTAGTACTTCACGAATAGGCCTTGTTCGGAATCACATAGTGAGTCCGAACTCTGACTTTTTCAAATGAGAATACGTAAGGTGTGAAATGGCATGTCTCATTTAAGGATAAAGGTAAGCATGATGCAATTCATACGTAGTGACTTCGAGACATAAGAGGTTAAATCGTTTGTTCTTATCTTGTCTCTAGAAGTGCACTGGTCAATTTAGTACCTTCTGAAGATACCTAGAAGAACTATAGAGTCTCCACCTCTCAATGCCTCATAACCAGACATCATAGATTCTTCTAACAATCATACTGAGGTCAATAGTCCTTTGACCCTTAGACTGCGAATATATCGTTTTAAGCAAACTATGAAGAGTTTGTTCATGCAAATCTACATTTGTCTCTTCATAAGTTGTTTAGTTTGTTTATGGACTAAAGACTAATGTTTTATCATAAAGCTTCAGACAAGGAAGATTGAATGAACGTTTCAACTTTTTATTAATGAATAAGCAATTACAAGCAAGAGTCTTCATGAGACTTTATTACATCAAATGTACAATATAAAGATTACAACTGTTCTTGTGGGCACCATTGACAACAGTCACACGGCCAAGACTTGCCAAGCAAGTCCTTGGATTTGTTTCCTCTTTTATTTGCTTCTCCCTTGACCCATATGGCCGAATTCCCTCTTGCCTCTTTGAGGAAATTTGTTTCCTCTTTTTCTTTTGGCAAGTATCTTGATACATTTATGCACAAAATATGCTCTCTTTCTCTTGGGTAGTAGGCGCCCATATTGTCTCTAGAAAAGGCTTCTAGAAGCTTTTCCATTTATTCATGACAACATGAAAAAAGCCCATTAAGAATTTTCAATAAAATTCTTATGAAATGAAATTAATTCCCAAGGCACAATAAATCTAATTTTGGACGAGTGATGCATGTCATCAAATGACCATGTCAAAAAATTTATTGACATTCATTTCATCCTATGTCTCAAAATACAAAAATACCATTTTGACGATTTTCGTAAAACTTGTCTCGTTTTTGTTTTGGCTTAGCTTCTAGTTTAACTATTCCTACTTGATGTGATTCGTGATAGTGACCTCATGGATCCAAATGAACAAAGCTTGAGCTAAATACTTGGACTCAAAAGTTCACAAACCGTTTCCAAGTTTAGCTTAATGCCAACTGACCCCACTAAAGAGTTGACACTGAAAATCTCTCGATTCAAATGAATTTATTTTCTACTCAAGAATTCAACCAAATTATGATGAGTGGATCCACTGAATATTATCTATGTTTACCCTTCATTAATATCATCAGCTAGTCGGGATTTACAAAATTACCATTTTACCCTTCTAGCTATTATTTCCTCAACTCCTTTGTCGCTTGTGAATAAGTTAGATACAATGTATTGACGAGGAGCTAACAAGTCACATTGTTTCATCGAAAAGAGTCAAGACTCAATTTGGACACTGGCCAGTTCATTTATTTACATTCCAAGGAACAAAGCATGAGGTGATATACATTGCATTTCAGCAATCTTGTACATGAATTCCATATCTATGAGAACTTCACAAAGTTACTCATTGTTTTCGCTCGTTTTCGGACAACGATTTAGGAGCCCCAAACGGTTCGACCCAAGGCCGGACCAAGTGGTCACGTTCGGGCTCAAGCGTGTCGGACTCGGTATCCCGAGTCTTCCCTTAGCTGTGAATGTCCCTTGAGTTCGTCCAAGCACCTGAAAAGGAAGAAAGAACACGTGAACTACAAAGGGGAAACATAGGGGGTGCCTCTGTTTACGTTTCCGACGCTCAACATTAGTGGGATTGAGGTGGAGTATAGAGGTTTTAGACGGTGAGAGGCCAAAGATGAGGGAAACGAGTGAAGTATAAGTTCGACAGCGTTTCGGGACACAAAAATGGATTACCTTTGGGAGAGGGCGGACCTCTCAATTTATAGGCGACCAAGGGGTCATTGAGGCACCCCTTGGCCGAGAAGGATTTTGGGTCGGCCATTGGCCGGGGCAAGCTAGAGTCGGCCATTGGCCGAGGCAAGCTAGAGTCGTCCATTGGCCGGGGCAAGCTAGGGTCGGCCATTGGCCGAGGCAAGCTAGGGTCGTCCATTGGCCGGGACAAGCTAGGGTCGGCGATTGGCCGAGGCAAGCTAGAGTCGTCCATTGGCCGGGGCAAGCTAGGATCGGCCATTGGCCGAGGCAAGCTAGAGTCGTCCATTGGCCGGGGCAAGCTAGGATCGGCCATTAGCCGGGAGGCTGGCGGCCAGGAGCTGGCTGGACGGGACTTGACCGGCCGGGAGTCGACCGGACGGGACTTGGCCGGCCGAGAGCTTGCCGGACGGGACTTGGCCGGCCGGGAGTCTACCGGACGGGCCTTGGCCGGTCGGCAGGTGGCGTTGTGATTTTGCCTTGTCGATCGTTGACGGGCCGACAACATTAGCCCCCCGAGTTTCCGATCAAGCGTGGGTCGAGTGGAAAATCAAGAATCACGTTTACGCGTGGACTTCAGACGAACACTCTCGAGTTCGCGAGTGCGTCGCAGAAAGGCTTTTAACGCATCGCGAGGGATGGCTTTGGTGCGTCGTGAGGGACGGTTTTTGTGCGTCACGAGGGACGGCTTTTGCGCGTCGCGAGGGGCCGCTTTTGCGCGTCGCGAAGGACGGCTTTGCACGTCGCGAGGGCGGCTTTTGTGCGTCGCGAGGGACGGCCTTTATGCGTCACGAGGGATGACTTTATGCGTCGCGAGGGACGGCTTTTATGCGTCAAGAGTGGCGACTCTTTCGCATCGCGAGGGACGACTTTGGTGCTTCGCGAGGGACGGCTTTTGTTGTGTTTCTTATTACGTGCCTTATGTTCTCGACATACTATCGTAATCGATTCGCACGGTTTTGTCGGTGCGCGTTTTATTTTCTTGACTTGCATACGAGGGCGTAATCGATTTGCGCGGCTTGGCAGTGCGCTGCTTATTTTCTCGATTCACCAATGAAGGGGTATTCGATTCGCACGTCTTTGGGGTGCGTGGCTTATTTTCTCGACTTACCAACGAAGGCGTAATCGATTTGCACGTCTTGAGGGTGCGTGGCTTATTTTCTCGACCTACCAATGAAGGCGCGATCGATTTGCACGGCTTTATTGTGCGTGGCTTATTTTCTCGACCTACCAATGATGGCGTGATCGATTCGCACGTCTTGGGGGTTTGTGGCTTATTTTCTCGACTTACCAACGAAGGTGTAATCGATTTGCACGTCTTGAGGGTGCGTGGCTTATTTTCTCGACCTACCAATGAAGGCGTGATCGATTTGCACGGCTTTATTGTGCGTGGCTTATTTTCTCGACCTACCAATGATGGCGTGATCGATTTGCACAGCTTTATTGTACGTGGCTTATTTTCTCGACCTACCAATGACGGCGTGATCGATTTGCACGGCTTTATTGTGCGTGGCTTATTTTCTCGACCTACCAATGATGGCGTGATCGATTTGCACGGCTTTATTGTGCGTGGCTTATTTTCTCGACCTACAAATGACGGCGTGATCGATTTGCACGGCTTTATTGTGCGTGGCTTATTTTCTCGACCTACCAATGACGGCGTGCTCGATTTGCACGGCTTGGGCCTTGGGGCCTTGGTGTCACATTTGTGTGACCAGGTTTTCCGTGGACGCTGGCTAGATCAGTTTCGTCCGGCGGGCGCAGGTCTCTGAAACCCATATGTGACTCGCTACCTTCGCCGTGCGAGCTGGGCGGCGAGCGTGACCATACAATCTTGTGAGCGTGGCACCCTTGGGTGCGCGTGTCATTTGATAGGCGGGGTTAGGTGTAGACTTGATCCCCCGGCGAGTGTGGCACCTTAGTGCACTGGTCGCGTTTTAGGGTTGAGTCTCTTGGGTCGAGTCTTGTGCCCTTGTGAGCGTGACGCCGTGGCGCGCGTGTCACGTTTGGGAACGGAATTGGCCCATTCTTTCTCTCACGAGAGCGTCGTGGAGCGAATTGGTACGCCGTTAGAGGCGACTTGAGCACGTCGTTAGGGACGATTTTTGCTACTTGTGCGAGAGCATTTAGATTTATTATTGAGTCTTGTGAGTCTCCTGCTGACTAGTGACTCAGGAAGTTATGTATTTTCGACACGAGGACTTTCAAGTCGATTCGTGGGTTTTAAGGCTCAACTTAAGGAATAGGCTCGACTTGAGGAGTCATGTGTAGCGTCGGCGCGAGGACTTATCAGTCGACTCGTGGACTCAGGACTCAACTCGAGGAGTGAACTCA
The DNA here is from genome assembly GCF_054948205.1 of Urtica dioica subsp. dioica. Lineage (NCBI taxonomy): Eukaryota > Viridiplantae > Streptophyta > Magnoliopsida > Rosales > Urticaceae > Urtica > Urtica dioica. The sequence goes on along the minus strand of NC_142759.1, from coordinate 34,046,220 downwards.
ACTCGAGGAGTCATGTGTAGAGTCAGCATGAGGACTAGTTAGTCGACTCGTGGACTCGGGACTCACCTCGAGGAGTGAACTCAACTCGAGGAGTCATGTAGAGTCGGCATGAGGACTTATCGGTCGACTCTTGGACTCGGGACACAACTCGAGGTGTGAACTCAACTCGAGGAGTCATGTGTAGAGTCAGTACGAGGACTAGTTATTCGACTCGTGGACTCGGGACTCAACTTGAGGAGTCATGTGTAGAGTCAGCACGCGGACTAATTAGTCGACTCGTTGACTCGGGACTCAACTCGAGGAGTGAACTCAACTCGAGGAGTCATGTTGAGTCGGCACGAGGACTTATCGGTCAACTCCTGGACTCGGGACTCAACTCGAGGAGTGAACTCAACTCGAGGAGTCATGTGTAGAGTCAGCACGAGGACTAGTTAGTCGACTTGTGGACTCGGGACTCAACTCGAGGAGTCATGTGTAGAGTCGGCAGGAGGAATTATCGGTCGACTCGTGGACTCGGGACTCAACTCGAAGAGTGAACTCTACTCGAGGAGTCATGTGTAGAGTCGGCACGAGGACAAGTTAGTCGACTCGTGGACTCGGGACTCAACTCGAGGAATGAACTCAACTCGAGGAGTCATGTGGAGTCGGCACGAGGAGTAGTTAGTCGACTCGTGGACTCGGACTTCGACTCGAGGAATGAACTCAACTCGAGGAGTCATGTGTAGCTTCAGCACGAGGACTCGGTAGTCGACTCATGGACTCGGGACTGAACTCGAGGAGTCATGTAGAGTCGGCACGAGGACTTATCGGTCGACTCGTGGATTCGGGACACAACTCAAGGAGTGAACTCAACTCGAGGAGTCATGTGTAGAGTCAGCACGAGGACTAGTTAGTCGACTCGTGGACTCGGGACTCAACTGTTGTCGGTAGTTTTCGGAAAACCCGAGACGCCAGGAATACGCGTCGCTGAAAGGGCTGATGGTCAGGCCGGATGTCTTGAAGAGTGGCAAGCCTTCAAGCCGTCGCCCAAACTCTTGACTCCTTGAGTCGAGCCTAGCCCCTCGAGTCGAGACTTGAGTCAGCTCCTCGAGTCGAGCCTCGCCCCTCGAGTTGAGACTTTATTCAGTCTCCTCGAGTCGAGCCTCACTCCTCGAGTCGAGCCTTGAGTCAGTCTCCTCGAGTCGAGCTTCGCTCCTTGAGTCAGTCTCCTCGAGGCGAGCTTCGCTCATCGAGACGAACCTTGAGTCAGCGTCCTCAAGTTGAGCCTCGCTCCTCGAGTCGAGACTCGACTCAGATCCTATTCGTCGAATAGCTACATTCATGTCACAAACTCAAAATGCAAAGCCCACAATAGCTCAACGGGCTCGGAAGGAAGACGGTCGTGAAAAACCCACGAAGGCGCTGCCCGGGTTATGCCGCGCGCATAGTGGTGCAGACCGCAGGTTGCGCGTCGCGCGTGGTGCGACGCTGCCTCTTGTGCGCCTCCACTTGAAGAGGTGCGCGCCCCCAAACACCTATATAAACCCCCCCTCACTGAGGGGGAAGCCATCCCTTCATCTCCTATCGATACGCTCGATTTCTCGTTCTCAGAGGTGAAGCATTCTCGCAAGTCTCTCTCGTTCTCAGAGGTTCCGAAGCACTCACGGGGACTTCCCGGACGTCGCTCCCTCTGACCGAACGACCCCCGGTGCTCAAGCACGCCCCTAGGGTTCTCGACTAGAGTTTCCCTTGCGCGACTAACACGGTAGACACGTACGCGATCTCCGAAGTTCTGAGACGCCGCCGATGACTTTTCCGCGCCCCGTCTCCTTCGTTGAACACGTTTCTCCACCAAGGTTCCACGCCTCATACTACGTCTTACACGCTTGAACTACGTTCTGACCTGATCCCACACACGGGTACGTAGGCAGCCGACACCCAAGGCACAGTCACTCCTCCTCCTCGCCCCTTGCCTCTTCCGAGAGGTGGGTTGATCGGAGAAAACCTAGCTCGAGACTTTCGAGTTCACATTCTTGGCCCGGGTGCGATCACTTGGTCCGTCCTTGGATCGAACCGCCCGAGGTATACAATAGTTGTTCATTTTCGTGCGACAACATTTTGGCGCTAGAAGGAGGGGACTTCCCGACCTGTTCAGCCCGAAATCCCTTCTGTTCATCTTCTTCTTTTCTTCTACAAACTCAACCTTCTCGAACTTTAGAAAAGATGAGTAGTCAACCACCCGTACGTTCTAAGGGCGTTAACAACCCCGATAACGTCACTGGGACCAAAAAATACTTCTTGCGCTCCCGAGTGCATGGTGACGAAGAGTCGCTCCATGAAGAGAGCTCGACCCGCTTACCATCTCCATCTCCTGATAGCAGGGACAACCGCATCATGGAGTTGGAGGAGAATCTCCGCCGGCTAAAGGCGAGGAACGCAAGGTACCACAGCTGACTGGCTGCGAAGCAACCTGCGCATGACACAGTAATCCCCAACGGGGATCCTGAGAACCTCAACGAGGAAAGCCGCGACCGCGAACCTTATTACGAGGGTACTGGTGATTCGGAGGATATCGAGACTTCTCTCACGAAGGACGGGGAACCCCCCTCCGTGTTTGAAGCCGGTCCATCAAATCCCCTACCCCGGACAGGCGACGCGCCGGCAGCTTCTCAAGAGGGGAATTCCCGACGTTCAGCTCTCGACCGACTAGGTCAAAGGGAGAATGTTGCGGAAAGTCAGGGCACGCGGAGAGCGCGTCATCGCAGACGAAGCCTGCGCCTCCGTACGACCAGCCCTGATCTTAGGGACCACCTCACTGCTCAACTCATTGGGCGTGGCAATGATCTAAGAGAGCGACTAAGCTCTAGACCCAACGTTCCGCTCGCAGCCCCAACTAACGGGAACCGCCGCACAGGTCAGGGGTCGAACGAAAGGCGACAGGTGACTCCTCCCGAACAGGGGCTTATTCCGATAACCGGTCTCGATGTGGTCATTATGATCCACAATCTTTGGAATGAGGTACGAGATCTCCGAGAATACGGAGTAGGTGGAAGCACCTATGGGGTCATTGAGGAGAACTCCTCGCCTTTCACGGCTCAGATATTGGCTGAGGTTTGTACGGGGAATTTCAAAATCCCGAACCTCACTCCCTATGATGGGAAGGCAGATCCTGCTTACCACATCCAGCACTATGAAACCTGGATGACGATGCAGGGTGTTTCTCTTGGCGCCATGTGCCAAGCTTTTAGTTTGACCCTCGCCGGACCCGGTTTTGAGTGGTTCAAGAACTTAAGGCCAGGAAGCATCCACTCGTTCAAGGACCTGAAGGACATGTTCCTAGCACGGTTCGCTACATCTATGGTTCAAAAGAAGACTAAGATGTACCTGTGGTCAATCAGGCAAGAGAGTGACGAGTCTCTTAGATGATACCTCGCCCGATTCACTGAAGAGTCGAACAAGGTCGACCGCTTTGACGACGGTGATGCAATTGCCGCTATCATAGAAGGCTTGCGCACAAGTGACTTCCTCAAGTCAGTCGTCGGCCGTGTCCCTTCTACCATGGCCGAGTTAATGACTCGGGCTAAGACCTTCGTGGGAGTCGAAGATTACCTGGACGGCCGCAAGAGTAACAATCAGAGCTCTCGTCGTCGAGAAGAACCTAACCACGAGCAAGGCGAAGCTCGTAAAAGACGAAACAAGGGAAATCAGGTTTCTAATAACCAACCCCCTGTACCCCAGAAGCCCCGACTTGCGGAAAACTTCAAAGGGTACTCGTCGTTCACACCGTTGAACATGGCGTCGGAACGGATCCTGGCTCTGGCACGTGACAAGTTCACGTCCCCGGCTCCAATGAAAAAGGATCCCGTAACTCCCGATCGATCTAGATATTGTGAGTTTCATCGGGAATACGATCATTTGACCTCGGAATGCTACAACCTTAAAAGGCAAATCGAAGCTTTGATCCAACGGGGTGAGCTGAAAGAGTTCGTGTTACGCATGATTAGCGCTGCGGGCCCCACCACGAACAGACAACAGTCTGGTCAGGGAGGAGGAACAGCCGTTTCTGCCGACCGAACCGCGGCTGCTGCCAACGCCAATCCACAGCTCCACGTGGTAACTACCACAACATGGAGATTCAGCCCGACAACGGAAGAATTTCCTTAGGGCCGTAACTCAGGAAGACGCTGCTATGCACGTCAACTTCATGTATGAAGAACCTCCGTCCGTGCCTCACGAGACGATGTATTTCACCAATGAAGAGGCCAAGCGAGTTGTGCATCCACACAATGACGCAATTGTGCTCAAAACCCAAGTGGCCAATAACTTGGTGAAAAGGGTTCTCATCGACAACGGCAGCGCTGCCGACATAATTTTCAAGTCCACCCTAGAACGCATGAAGCTCGGGGGGCTGCGCCCGACTCCGACCCAAACGCCCTTGTTTGGGTTCACTGGGGAAAAGGTTATGACCGAGGGCATCATCGACCTGCCTGTCACCTTTGGGACCCCTGGAGGAATTGAGGCCGTTCACATGGTCCCATTCCTAGTGGTCGATCAGGAGTCGCCCTATAACTTAATCATCGGGCGACCCACGCTGAATCGGCTAAGGGCTATCACTTCCACGTACCACCTACAGGTGAAATTCCCCACCGAAGAGGGAATTGGCATTATGACCGGAGATCAATCCCAAGCCAGAATATGCTACGTGCAAGGAGTTGATGGTAAATCCACGGGAAAAATGGTCAACACAATCTTCCAACAGGAAGATGATTACCCGTGTGACCTAAGGGACGCAAGGAAGTTTGGAGAACTTGACCCCCGGGATGAAGTCGAAAGACTCAAGGGGGAAACCTTTGATGATCTCGTGCCAATCGTCCTGGACGAATCTAAGCCTGATCAGGTTGTAAAGGTCGGCGTCCGGCTTCCACTCGCCATCAAAACTCAGCTTACTGCCTTCCTCAGGGAGTTCAAGGATATTTTTGCATGGACTCATGCAGACATGCCTGGAATTGACCACGAGGTAATAGTGCACCGATTGAACGACGACCCAAAGGTCGCTGAAAAGGTGCAGGCTAGACGAACGTTCAACCCAGAACGATACCTGGCCATAAATGAAGAGGTCGAGAAACTCCTCGCCGCAAACTTTATCCAAGAGGCTAAGTACCCCAAGTGGGTCGCCAACGTGGTAATGGTGAAAAAGCCTAATGGGAAGTGGCGAATTTGTATAGACTACAAAGATCTTAACAAAGCCTGCCCTAAGGACTGCTTTTCACTCCCGCATATCGAACAACTGGTGGACGCCACGGCTGGCCATGAGCTTCTCAGCTTCATGGATGCCTAACCGGGCTACAACCAAATTCGAATGCACGAGCCCGATCAAATTAAGACAACCTTTGTCACCGATCGAGGTCTCTATTGTTATAAGGTCATACCTTTCGGCCTTAAGAACGCGGGAGCAACATACCAGCGCTTGGTAAATCGAATCTTCGCCGGTCAAATCACGTACACGACCTAAGGGAGATGTTCACGATCCTCCGCCGATACAAAATGAAGCTCAATCCCAACAAATGCGTGTTCGGGGTTGAATCCAGGAAATTCCTCGGATACATCGTCAGCCGACGAGGGATAAAGGCGAATCCCAAAAAAAGCCTAATGGCAACCAATCACGTACACGACCTAAGGGAGATGTTCACGATCCTCCGCCGATACAAAATGAAGCTCAATCCCAACAAATGCATGTTCGGGGTTGAATCCAGGAAATTCCTCGGATACATCGTCAGCCGACGAGGGATAAAGGTGAATCCCGAAAAAATCAAGGCACTCCTTGAAATGAAGTCTCCAAGACGAGTCAAAGAGGTACAAAGCCTGACCAGTCGGGTTGCCGCTCTGACATGCTTCGTGTCTAAAGCCACCGACAAGTGTAACCGTTTATCAAAGCTCTAAAGATGACGGACGGCTTTGAATGGACGGACGAATGCGAAGATGCCTTCTAGGATATGAAGGCTTACTTTGGGTCCCCACAATTCCTCTCTAAACCAAGAGAGGGCGAGATGCTATACGTATATCTCGCCGTCTCTGAAAGAGCTGTAAGTGCTGTTCTTGTCCGTGAAGAAGACAAGGTCCAATGGCCGGTCTACTACGTGAGCAAAGCCTTACTCGACGCGGAAACGCGCTACACCGAGATAGAGAAACTTTCTCTGGCTCTCGTAACGGCAGCTAAGAAGCTACATCCATATTTCCAAGCTCACCCAATCGCGGTGCGAACCGAGCATCCGATCGGTAAAGCTCTTCAAAAGGGAACATCGACTCACATGGCGATCTGGTCCCAAGAATTGAGCGAGTATGGGATTGAGTTCCACCCAAGAACGACTTTGTGGCAGAATTCTCCTATACTCTCGATACGGGAAGAGCATAAAATTACCTAAACGATGATGTGTTAACTCGGAAAAGAAAGGTAGACCTGACGGGTCCCATATGGGAGTTGTACATAGACGGAGCATCTAATGCTCGGGGGCTGGTGCCGGAATAGTCTTGATTAACCCCGACGGGGAAAGGCTGCGATACGCCCTCCACTACGGCTTCCAAGCCTCCAATAATGAGGCCGAATATGAGGCGCTCATTGTGGGAATAGAGCTAGCTCAGAAGGTCGGCTCCCATAACTTGCGGATACACTGTGACTCGCAGTTGATCGTGAACCAGGTAAAAGGAGATTACACCGCCAAAGAACCTAATATGGTTGCATACTTGGCTAAGACAAACTCCAAACTCGATGCCTTCTCTTGGTTTGAGATTCACCAAATCCTGAGAGAATAAAATTCAGAGGCTGACGCACTTGCGCGCCTTGGGTCTGGCATCGACGAAGATGGATTGGGGACCGTACCCATTGAATTTCTCCCACGGCCATCCGTCTCCCGAGATGAAATCGGGACCATAGAGGTGGTATCTCAGCCCACTTGGATGGACTCAATTGTCGAGTTTCTGTGAAGAGGGGAACTCCCCGAAGACCGCAAAGAAGCCGATAAAATGAGGGCCTTCGCATCCAAATACACGCTCCGAGAAGGCGTACTCTATAAGCGCGGTTACTCAAAACCGCTGCTCCGATGCCTCAATAGCGTTGAGTCGACCAAGGTCCTCCGCGAAATTCATGAGGGCATTTGTGGGAACCACGCCGCTGGAACTTCCCTCGCGCTTAAAGCACTTAAGCAAGGCTATTTCTGGCCTACCATGAAGCGAGATGCTTGCAAATGGGCAAGGCGTTGCGACAAATGCCAGCGCTTCGCAGAAATTCCGCGACAGCCTCCGACCCCATTAAGCAGCATCGTTGTCGCACGTCCCTTTGCTAAATGGTGCGTGGACATCACTGGCAAGCTCCCTAGAGCGCCAAGGCAATACGAATATGCCATTATCGCCATTGACTACTTCACTAAGTGGGTAGAGGCCGAGCCACTTGCCAGAATAACTGAAGCAAACACGACAAACTTCATATGGAAAAGCATCATATGCAGGCACGGTATCCCCGCCTCGATCGTGACCGACAATGGCGCCTAATTCGACAACGCACGAGTAAGAGATATCTGCGATCAGCTAAAGATCAGCAAGACCTTCTCCTCGCCGCGTCACCCTCAGGCCAACGGCCTGGTCGAAGCAGTCAACAAGACTATCAAGGGAAATCTTAAAAAGAATCTCGAAGATAGAAAAGGCGCCTGGGCCGAGGAATTGCCATTCGTCCTATGGGCTTACAGGATGACCGCGCGAAACGCCACCGACGAAACGCCACTCTCCCTCGCATATGGGATCGTGGCCGTGGTTCCAATCGAAACCGAGATACCCACGTTTCGAATCGACACATTCGACGAAGCAAACAACGACGAGGCCATGCGCCTGGAGTTGGATTTGATCGATGAAAAGAGATCGGAAGCATTCAGACGCCTCGCCGCACAGAAGTGCAAGGTCAAAAGATACTACAATTCCAAGATCAAAAGGCGAACCTTTGCCGTCGGAAGCCTTGTACTCAGACGAGTTTTCTAGAATACACAAGTTCAAGGCGCCGGCGACCTGGGCCCGAACTAGGAAGGCCCCTATAGAGTCCGTAAAGTCATTCACGACGGGACATACTACATCGAGCACACAGACGGAACTCCGATTTGCCACCCATGGAATGCGAAACACTTGAGGCAATACTACCAGTAGCTAGCGTTCCCCACATTTTATCGCTTTAATTTCCCATGGCGCACCTAAGACGCCTACATGGTGCACGTAAGACGCCTACATGGCGTAACTTAAGACGCCTACGTGGCGCACCTAAGACGCCTACATGGAGCAACCAAGCTGTCTCTCGAGACGCACCTAAGACGCCTACATGGCGCAACCAAGTCGTCTCTCGAGATGCACCTAAGACACCTACATGGCGCAAGTTAAGACGCCTACATAGCGCACGTAAGACGCCTACATGGCGCAACTTAAGACGTCTACATGGCGCACGTAAGATGCCTACATGGCGCAACCAAGTCATCTCTCGAGACGCACCTAAGACACCTACATGGCGCAACTTAAGACGCCTACATGGCGCACGTAAGACGCCTACATGGTGCAACTTAAGACGTCTACCTAGCGCTCGTAAGACGCCTACATGGCGGAACCAAGTCGTCTCTCGAGACGCAACTTAAGACGCCTACATGGCGCACCTAAGACGCCTACATGGCACAACCAAGACGTCTACATGGCGCAACTTAAGACGCCTACATGGCGCACGTAAGACGCCTACATGACGCAACTTAAGACGTCTACATGGCGCACGTAAGACGCCTACATGGAGCAACCAAGTCGTCTCTCGAGACGCACCTAAGACGCCTACATGGCGAAACTTAAGACGCCTACATGGCGCACGTAAGACGCCTACATGGCGCAACCAAGTCGTCTCTCGAGACGCAACCAAGTCGTCTCTCGAGACGCACCTAAGACGCCTACATGGAGCAACTTAAGACGCCTATATGGCACACGCAAGATGCCTACATGGTGCAACTTAAGACGCCTACATGGCGCACGTAAGACGCCTACATGGCGCAACCAAGTCATCCCTCGAGACACACCTAAGACACCTACATGGCGCACCTAAGACGCCTACATGGCGCACTTAAGACGCCTACATCGCGCACTTAAGATGCCTACATGGCGCACCTAAGTCGCCTACATGGCGCACTTAAGACGCCTACATGGCGCACCTAAGACGCCTACATGGCACACCTAAGACGCCTACATGGCGCAATTAAGACACCTACCCGGCACACGTAAGGTGCCCACGTAGCATGGCTAACTCGCAGTCGAAAAACTTACAGAACGCAGACCATCCAAGCGACTGGCGCATCTGAAAGGTATCCTGCTGAGGTAAAAGAACTGGCAAGACCATTGACACAAACACTTGCCTATCAAAACATGCCATAAAAAGTGAATGAGCAAAAACGTTCATAAAAATAAACAATATCTCACAAAAGGAAAGGGCAACTGCCCCAAAAATCCTAGAAAGCAAGCGCTAAAACAAGTGCGCTGAAGGGAAAAATCCTAGTAAGCAAGCGCTAAGACAAGTGCACTGAATGGAAAAACCTAAAAGAAAGCGTGCGCTAAACACTTGCGCGAGAAAAATAATAAAGAAAATATGTCACTCGGCGGGATCGTCGCCTACAGGATCGGCCCCGTCGAGTGGTGGGAACAACGAGTCAAAGAAGTGGAAGGTGACCCCCCGAGAAACATTCTCGGTAGCTGTGGCGTCCCGACACTCCACCGCCGCCGCGTATCTTGCCTCCTCAACTCCGACGTCGAAGTCGTCTTGAAGGTCGGATGCGAGCTGTTCCGCCGCAGCTTTCTCCGCGGTGACCCGAGCCACCTCCTCCGCCAAGGAGTCGCGCTCACGCTCTGCTCTAACACGGGTAGCTTCGCTCGATGTAAGTTGGCCCTGAAGAATACCTATTTCTTCTGTGCTCGATTCCAACTAGCGTCGAAGGTCCCGCACCTCGCTCCGGAGGACCTCCGTCGATCGAGTTGCCACTTCGAGAGCTTGACGTTCCGCCGTTAGCTCCTCAGCCATCTTCGCCACTGGCGACTGAGCACGGTCGCATTTTCCGCGGGTAACCCCCAATTCCACGCGAGCCTCTTGAAGCTGCTCGTGGAGACTCGCGAACTCTGCCTTTGAGTGAGAACCTCGCTCGGCACGGGCCAGCTGAGACTTCGCTTGAGCGAGCTCCTCTTGGGCACGGCTCATCCGTCTGATGAGGTCGTGAAGGATCTTTTCGCCCCGGGTCGCTCGAGTAAGCACCTGAGAAGGCAAAAAGACAATTCATGAAAAAACAAACAAGGCATGAGAACTCCGTGACGAAAGAACTCCACGTCGCTGCTGACCACGACGCTCTTCCACATCTTCATCGAAGATTGAGCGAGACCCATGGAACATCCCCCCTAACCTCCGCGGCCTCCACGTGGACCATCGAATTTACGCGCTTCGAGTCCGAAGACGTGTTTGGTAGAGCCGAGGAGGAGGGTCGCTTCGAAGAAGCGCGAGGGCCGCTCTCCGTCGGATGACCGGTATCGGGTCTCTCCCGACCATTCCGCGCGGCAATCCGAGAATGGACCGCCGCCAACGACTTCGGATCCCGGGAAGCCTTCGCTAAGCGCGCTCGAGTCCTCGCCCTAGCCGAGGAGGCTACAAAAGCGACAAAGTCAAAACCCTAAACTAAAAGCAAAAAACAAAAGGAGCGAAAGTCGAAATACCTGGAAGACCGCCGCTCGAGGGAGTTGACACGGCACTGGGAGCACTCACGGTCCGCTGACTGTCGCCATGGCTAGGAGGAAAGGGCGGGAACCACCCGGTGGAAGCCATCAGCTCAGACGAACGAAATCGTTCGACAGCCTTCCGAGCCTCCGACATTCCCCGGATCTCCTTCACGAAGTCAAGATCATCGGCTCCCGCGTCAGCAGAAAACTCGGCCAAAGGACCAAACCGAAGCGGCGCGTCGCCAAAGGCCTCCACCGAGACCCACACCCACGGTCTTCGATTATACTTCTCTGAGTCTGTGATCAGCTTAGTGTTCCGGCAATCGCGGGCCATGAAGAAACCGGGCTGCCCGGGCGCGGGGAAGACCGCGATGAGATTGCGAAAGTCACTCACGGTCATCACTCGCTCGGTCTGGCGGTGCCACTCCATGTGACACATCGCCACAATGCGATAAAACGCCGGACTCATCTGCAGGTGAGACTCATCTTCGATTATACGCAAGCATGCACCCCCAGTCGTGCGAGGAGCTGCTGGACGATGGGTTGGAACAGCAACCGCAACCTGCAGGTGAGACTCGCAACCGAAACTGTGGCAAATCCACGGCGAGGACGGAAAGGACGGTCGCCCTGTAAGGGACAGAGGAGCACCACGGACGATGGAATGGCAAATGCCTCCCTGAGACCGATGAATGTTCGGTAGGTGAGCGAGCTCGAAGCATCAACCCCCGAACAATCGAAGCCCTCGGGAGCAGCAAAGCCCTCCTCGGGATACCACTCCGTCCTAGCAAGCGACCTCGCCGACACTAGCGCCTCGGCGTCAGGGGTCTCAGGCTGAGAGCCCCCTGGCTCCACGGAAGGGCCTCCGTCCTCCGGCACGGCCGCGGCAGCCGCCGATGGCACTTCGGGACGCTCCGATACGAGGCCTTCGGCCCCCGGACATGTCTCCGAATCACCTCCGGGGTCTTCAGACTCGGGACCAAAATCGTCCATGTAGTCAATCTCATCAAGGACCGACTCTAGCGGAGTCGCTGCATCCACGCCCGTAATGTCTCCCGGCGTGCCATAAGAATCCAAGCCGGACTTTGGCACGTCAGGGCTGGACTTGTCGCGAGCCCCCTCGCCGACCAAGTTGATCACGAGGCGAGGAGCGGGATCCCCGGACGCGGGACGATCGACCCCCCAACCTGCTCCGCGCCCAGTTGGCGCGCACTCCTCTTGAGGCTGAGCAACAGGCACGGTCACGCCCAGCTCGCCTTCTTCGAGCCACTACTCTACTCCGCTTGGATTCTCTTCCACGTGCAGAGGAACGTCCCCTAATCCCGCGAAGAGATCATCCTCTACATGTTCAGAATCCTGAAACAAGAGAGAGAAATCAATCTCGGGACTCTCAGTTGAGAAAAGGGAAGGAACATCCATAATGCAAGCGGTAGAAAAGAAACAAGTGTAGAGAAAGAGAGAAAAAATAAAGTGGAGGAATAGGAGAGAGGGGGGGCTTATTTATAGACTCCTAGGGGGGTAGGAGTCCAAATCCTATTCCCACAAGGAGAAAAACGGAGGAAAAAGTCAGATTTCCCCGCGCAAAGCAAACCAGCCCCGCGCAAGGGCGCGCCGCGCGCAAAGACCGCGCGCCGCGCGGGTCGCGCCGCTCAGACCGCCCGCCGCGCCATCCAAGGCGCGCACCGCGCGGCTACGCCAAAAAAAAATAATTATTTTCCTTGGGTGACGGGATTTCAAAAATATTTTCCTCAAACACCCAACCGGAAAGACAAAAAGTTCATCGCCGGGAACCTCCCGAGCAACGAACTTGGGGGGCTAATGTTGTCGGTCGTTTTCGGAAAACCCGAGATGCCAGGAAGACACGTCGCTCAAAGGGCCGATGGTCAGGCTGGAGGTCTTGAAGAGTGGCAAGCCTTCAAGCCCTCGCCCAAACTCTTGACTCCTTGAGTCGAGCCTAGCCCCTCGAGTCGAGACTTGAGTCGGCTCCTCGAGTCGAGCCTCGCCCCTCGAGTTGAGACTTGATTCAGTCTCCTCGAGTCTTGCCTCGCTCCTCGAGTCGAGCCTTGAGTCAGTCTCCTCCAGTCGAGCTTCGCTCCTTGAGTCGAGCGTTGAGTCAGTCTCCTCGAGTCGAGCTTCGCTCCTCGACACGAACCTTGAGTCAGCCTCTTCGAGTCGAGCCTCGCTCCTCGAGTCGAGACTCGACTCAGATTCTACTCATCGAATAGCTACATTCATGTCACAAACCCAAAATGCAAAGCCCACAATAGCTCAACGGGCCCAAAAGGACGACGGTCGTGAAAAACCCACGAAGGCGCTGCCTAGCGCGCGCCGCGCCCGCCACACCGCGTGCCGCGCCCAGGCAGAGTCGCGCCGCGCGCCGTGCGTGGTACTGTGTCGCTCACTTTTATGCGCCTCCACTTGAAGAGGTGCGCGCCCCCAATCCCAAACGGGCGACGAAGGACCCCCTTAGGGTCTCCAAACACCTATATAAACCCACTCTCACTGAGGGGGAAGACATCCCTTCATCTCATATCGATCCCTTCATCTCCGATGCACTCACGGGGACTTCCCGGACGTCGCTCCCTCTGACCAAACACCCCCCGGTGCTCAAGCACGCCCCTAGGGTTCTTGACTAGAGTTCCCCTTGCACGACTAACACGCTAGACGCGTACGTGATCTCCGTAGTTCTGAGACGCCGCCGAGGACTCCTCCGATCCTCGTCTCCTTCAGTGAGCACGTTTCTCCACCAAGGTTCCACGCCTCATACTGCGTCTTACACGCTTGAACTACGTTCTGACCTGATCCCACACACGGGTACGTAGGCAGCCGACAGCCAAGGAACGGTCACTCCTCCTCCTCACCCCTTCCCTCTTCCGAGAGGTGGGTTGATCGGAGAAAACCTAGCTCGAGACTTTCGAGTTCACATTCTTAGCCTGGGTGCCATCACTTGGTCCGGCCATGGATCGAACCGCCCGAGGTATATAATAGTTGTTCATTTTTGTGCGACAACATCAACTCGAGGAGTGAACTCAACTCGAGGAGTCATGTAGAGTGGGCACGAGGACTTATCGGTCGACTCGTGGACTTGGGACTCAACTCGAGGAGTCATGTAGAGTCGACACAAGGAGTAGTTAGTCGACTCGTGAACTCGGACTTCAACTTGAGGAATGAACTCAACTTGAGGAGTCATGTGGAGTCGGCACGAGGAGTAGTTAGTCGACTCGTGGACTCGGATTTCAACTCGAGGAATGAACTCAGCTCGAGGACTCATGTGTGAAGTCAGCACGAGGACTAGTTAGTCGACTCGTGGACTACTCAACTCGAGGAGTGAACTCAAATCGAGGAGTCATGTAGAGTCAGCATCAGGACTTATCGATCGACTCGTGGACTCGAGACTCAACTCGAGGAGTGAACTCAACTCGAGGAGTCATGTGTAGAGTCACCACGAGGACTAGTTAGCCGACTCGTGGACTCGGGGCTCAACTCGAGGAGTGAACTCAACTCAAGGAGTCATGTAGGGTCGGCACGAGGACTTATTGGACGACTCGTGGACTCCGAACGCAACTCGAGGAGTGAACTCAACTCAAGGAGTCATGTAGGGTCGGCACGTGGACTTATCGGTCGACTCGTGGACTCGGGACTCAACTCGAGGAGTGAACTCTACTCCAGGAGTCATGTGTAGAGTCGACACGAGGACTAGTTAGTCGACTCGTGGACTCGGGACTCAACTCGAGGAGTGAACTCAACTCGAGGAGTCATGTAGAGTCGGCACAAGGAGTAGTTAGTCGACTCGTGAACTCGGAATTCAACTTGAGGAATGAACTTAACTCGAGGAGTCATGTGGAGTCGGCACGAGGACTAGTTAGTTGACTCATGGACTGGGGACTCAACTCGAGGAGTGAACTCAACTCGAGGAGTCATGTAGAGTCGGCACGAGGACTTATCGGTCGACTCGGGACTAAACTCGAGGAGTGAACTCAACTCGAGGAGTCATGTGTAGAGTCAGCACGAGAACTAGTTAGCCGACTCGTGGACTCGGGACTCAACTCGAGGTGTGAACTTGACTCGAGGAGTCATGTAGGGTCGGCACGAGGAATTATCGGTCGACTCGTGGACTCGGGACGCAACTCGAGGAGTGAACTCAACTCGAGGAGTCATGTCTAGAGTCAGCACGAGGACTAGTTAGTCGACTCGTGGACTCGAGATTCAACTCGAGGAGTGAAGTCAACTCGAGGAGTCATGTGTAGAGTCGGCACGAGGAATAGTTAGTCGACTCGTGGACTCGGATTTCAACTCGAGGAATGAACTCAACTCGATGAGTCATGTGTAGTGTCAGCACGAGGACTAGTTAGTCGACTCGTGGACTCGGGACTCAACTCGAGGAGTCATGTAGAGTCGGCACGAGGACTTATTGATCGACTCGTGGACTCGGGACTCAACTCGAGGAGTGAACTCAACTCGAAGAGTCATGTGTAGAGTCAGCACGAGGACTATTTAGTCGACTCGTGGACTCGGGACTCAACTCGAGGAGGGAACTCAACTCGAGGAGTCATGTAGAGTCGGCACAAGGAGTAGTTAGTCGACTCGTGAACTCGGACTTCAACTTGAGGAATGAACTCAACTCGAGGAGTCATGTGGAGTCAGCACGAGGAGTAGTTAGTCGACTCGTGGACTCGGATTTCAACTCGAGGAATGAACTCAACTCGAGGATTCATGTGTAGAGTCAGCACGAGGACTAGTTAGTCGACTCGTGGACTCCGGACGTAACTAGAGGAGTGAACTCAACTCGAGGAGTCATGTAGAGTCGGCACGAGGACTTATCGGTCGACTCGTGGACTCGGGACTCAACTCGAGGAGTGAACTCAACTCGAGGAGTCATGTAGAGTCGGCACAAGGAGTAGTTAGTCGACTCGTGAACTCTGACTTCAACTTGAGGAATGAACTCAACTCGAGGAGTCATGTGGAGTCGGCACGAGGAATAGTTAGTCGACTCGTGGACTCGGATTTTAACTCGAGGAATGAACTCAACTCGAGGAGTCATGTGTAGAGTCAGCACGAGGACTAGTAAGTCGACTCGTGGACTCGGGACTCAACTCGAAGAGTCATGAAGAGTCGGCACGAGGACTTATCGGTCGACTCGTGGACTCGGGACTCAACTCGAGGAGTGAACTCAACTCGAGGAGTCATGTGTAGAGTCAGCACGAGGACTAGTTATCCGACTCATGGACTCGGGACTCAACTCGAGGAGTGAACTCAACTCGAGGAGTCATGTAGAGTCGGCACCAGGACTTATCGGTCGACTCGTGGACTCGGGGCTCAACTCGAGGAGTCATGTGTAGAGTCAGCAAGAGGACTAGTTAGTCGACTCGTGGACTCGGGACTCAACTCGAGGAGTCATGTGTAGAGTCAGCATGAGGACTAGTTAGTCGACTCGTGGACTCGGGACTCAACTCGAGGAGTGAACTCAACTCGACGAGTCATGTAGAGTCGGCATGAGGACTTATCGATCGACTCGTGGATTCGGGACACTGTTGTCAATGGTGCCCACAAGAAGAGTAGTAGTGTCTATTTATGTACATTTGATGGCATATAGTCTTACGAAGACTCTTGCTTGTAATTGCCTATTCATTAATAAAGTTGAAACGTTCATTCATTCTTTCTTTGTTTGAAGCTTTATGATAAAACCTTAGTCTTTTAGTCCATAAACAAACTTAACAACTTACGAAGAGACAAATGTAGATTTGCATGAACAAACTCTTCGTAGTTTGCTTAAAACGATATATTCGCAGTCTTAGGGTCAAAGGACTATTGACCTCAGTATGATTGTTAGAAGAATCTATGATGTCTGGTCCCTACAACATTTACAACATTTACCGACGATTTTAGTCGTCGGTAATAACCCTAAAATCGTCGCTTAATGTATTTAGCGACGATATTAGCGACGATAAAAATCGTCGCTAATTCGCCGTGCCTAAATATATTTAGCGACGATTTAATCGTCGGTAAATATTTAGCGACGATAAAATCGTCCGTAAATGTTGTGACCAGAAGTTTATTTTCAATTTGAAACAGACAATTAGCGACGAATTTGTCGTCGCTAATTACCGCGGGAAAAAATCCCGCGTCAATTAGCGACGACAAAGTCGTCGCTAAATGTTGTGACGAGAAGTTTTTTTCGTTGTGAAACAGAGTTTTAGCGACGACTTTGTCGTCGCTAATTCACGCGGGAATTTTTCCCGCGGTAATTAGCGACGACAAAATCGTCGCTAAAACGTTGTGTGAATGATATTTAGCGACGATTTTATCGTCGCTAATTATTATTATTATAATTTTTTTTTCGTCGTTAATTATTTATTTTTTACGGTTTTTTGGTTGTGAAATTCTAAAATGAAAAATCACTAAATTATATTATCCAAATCAACAACTATATAAAATCCGGTTACGTACGTTTTCGGTTATCGAGAAATATGTAAATAATAAATACACAAAACAACTAATAAACCACTAGTCGCGACGTTTGCTTTGTCGTCCCGCCACTCGTTTTCCCCCTCCTCGACGAGAAACGCTCTTCTGCTGACGCTGAAGTTCTGCAGGCTGCGGCGTCGGAGTAGACTGACTTGGTCCGCCGGGCGTCGTCTGCTGGCTGGCGTCGGGAGTCCTTTGCTGGCCGCCCTTCGGAGTGCGGACGTCGGGCGTCGGAGTGTGGACGTCGGCCGTCGGAGTCTGCTGGCTGTGGGATGACGGAGCCTGCTGCGAACTCTGCGGAAATTGGGACATGAACGAGCTAAGGTTGAGGCCGGGCACCTGACTCTGTATTGTCTCGGCGAACGCGGCGAGGGTCGATGCCAACACCTCCTGCGAGACATATCCTGGTTGCGACGTCCCAGCCTCCGAACCGTAGACTTCGGCGACTTCAGCCGCCATCCGTGCTCCCTGTGGCACCAAACGTCCGACGCCGGTCAAGTGATCAGTCCGCGAACCCATAATATCGCGGATCGCCTGCTGCTCTAGAACGGAAATATCAACGTCCGCTCCTTGGTGCTCAGCCTCCGCTCGCAACGTGTTGAACCTAGCGACCAGTCGATCCTGATATAATTAACTAGTTAGTATATATTAATCGAAAAATAAGAAAAATAAATGTAAACTTACATAACGTGCGGAGGCTTCAGGAGTCAGCCATTCAGACTTGTCGGACTGATGTTGGCGCTTGTAGTTCGCAAACAAGCTCTCGAATGCCCCTGTCTCGACGCTCTTCTGCATGTAAACAAAACTTCAAGTGTTAGATAATTTTAACGACTTGATGTATCATATAAACATAAAACTTACGTTTTTCATGCGGTGGGTCGAAAACCCAATCGTCCCCTGTCGAGTCTTCGTCTTCTTCTTCGCGCGATTCGCCTTATTCTTCGCTTGTATAGCCTGTTGTAATATAAGTAAACGTACACGTAAATAACAAATCGTTTAATAAACATTCGAGTAACGTAAATGATTCGATATTACCTTAAATTCATCGCTCGTATATCGTTGTATCAGCGTCTCCCATTCGGTGTCGAGCTTAACGGTCTTCGGTTTCAGCGACCGCGCCACCTGTACGCTGCTCTTGCAGTCGATGTCGAACCACGACCGCAATGTATGCCTCCAATCGCGAAGACGAGTCTTCGCGTCTCGAATGATTGCCGCATCGACAATCGCCTTCTTCTTCCCGGTTGCATCACCATCGACTCGAATGTCGTACTTGTCTCGAATCGCTGCTCGGATCTCGGCCTCCTTCGCCGGCCCCACGTTCGCATTCGTCCACCTTGGGACCGTAGGCGAGATCTTGTCTCGGACGACCAACCCGAGCGTGTTCGCGAACGTCGCGAGATCCGGATCCATCTCGCGCTCTGGCTGCAAGAACGACTGAAAGTCCTCGTTATAAATAACGACTTCCTTCACCCCGGGGCGCCGTGCACGCTCAGATCGAAGCCCGACCGTCGGCCCACGCACGGCCGGTTCGATATCCTCGTCTTCTTCTTCGACGCCATCACGTACGGGCGCCGACTGGCAATAATTCGGGAGACGGGCTAAGAAGTCATCCCCGCCTCCGCTGCCTCCAGCTCCTGTAGCCGCAGCCATCTGAAATTCAAAAAAAAATTATTTGGTTATGCATTCTTAATGATTTAAATCAGTTAATTTAGTAAGTAAATGAAAAACGTTATATACTATCAATCATCGTCGTCTGACAAATCATCTTCTTCCATCAAATCTTTGTCCTCAGTTTCTTCATCATCGATAAACTCTTCTTCTTCAATATTCTCCAACAAGTTCACTGCGTCGTTGCTCACGGGCTCTGGTATCGCAGACTGATGACGCGTTGACAGTGAATCTAAATCTAACGGTTCTACTGACAACTGAACTGAAGACGAAGATTGACCAAGAATGAGGTCAATATCAGGAAGATCCCACACATTTCGATGATTACACTCTTCGACGATTCGCCAATCAGGACCATTCAAGTTATCTTCCAAGTAGAAAACTTGTTTCGCTTGAGTTGCCAAAATAAATGGCTCGTCTTTGTACCATTCTTTTGCCACATACACGCTTGTCAAGTTATTGTCATTGCGTGTCCTTTTCCTCGGATCTTGATCACCGAACCAACAACATTGAAATAAGACGACGCGACAATTGTTCTGATACGTCAAGACAATGACGTTTTCTACTTGACCGTAGAAGTCGTGACCTCCTTCACTTGGTACACATACCCCGCTATTCTGAGTTGTTCTTCTGCTATCACGTTGACGAGAGATAAATTTAACCCCGTTCACTACACAACACGGATACGTCTGTGGTGCGAAATGTGGTCCCAATGCCAATGCATATAATTTGGAGGTAACGGATAATCCGTCTTGGCTCATGCGAAATACCTACATACAACCATTAACGAGTCGGTTAGTAATTATCTCATATTTTTTTAGTTTGGTAGTGAAATACCTTTTCCCAAAACCACTTTGGGAACTCAAGTCGATGCGCTTCTTCAACATCTGGCCGACCTTCTAATTCCATGAGATCTATGTGTTCACTGAAATAAAATTCATGTTCATTTAATACATCACTTCGTATAAATATAATTCAAGTTCATTTATTTCACTCATTTACCTCATGAAATCGTCAATTTCGGGACAATTTCGTAAAATGTACCACTCAGCGAGCAATCGTATATTCTCATCTAAGCGTATCGTGGTCATCTTCCCGTAAGGCCGCCAACTTGATGACTGAAACACCGATAACTCCCGTTCGACACCTTCGAAGTTAGACGCGACGTCTGTGCGTTGGGGCATGTTGAAACGATTCTCAACGCCTTCTAGATACCTTGAGCAGAATGTCAATGCTTCATCTACAACATAGGCTTCGGCAATTGAACCCTCTGGTCTAGCTCGATTACGCACAAAGTTCTTGAGCGTTCCAAGGTATCTCTCAAATGGGTACATCCACCGCATATGAACTGGACCTCTGTTAATTGCCTCCTCCGGTAGATGCATTACCAAATGAACCATGATTGTGAAGAAATCAGGTGGGAAAATTCGTTCCAACTTACACAATATAAGCTTCACATCCTCTTGCGCCTTCTCAATGTCTGAAATTACCAGCGTTCTAGAGCAAATAAGTCTGAAGAAGTTGCAGAGCTCTATTATGGCATCTCGAATTGTTCGCTTCAGAAAAGGACGAATAGCAGGAGCCAATAGGCGCTGCATAATCACGTGACAATCGTGAGACTTCAAACCCGTCAACCTCCCATACGCGGTAACATTCTTCTTCAAATTCCCCGCAAAACCATCGGGAAATCTGACAGATCTCAAGAACTCAGTAAACCGCTTCCGTTCTGAAGGTGTCAGAGTGTATGACGAAGGCGGTTTCATCCATCTATCTCCTTCTTGGTATAAATGAAGCTCGTGCCTTATGTTCCAGTCCGCCAAAGTCAACCGCGCCTTATCTGTGTCTTTCGTCTTCCCCTCGATGTTCAGCAAGGTACCCAGAAGATTGTCGCATACATTCTTTTCTATATGCATTACATCGAGGTTATGCTTCAGCGTAAGACTCGACCAATACGGCAACTCGAAGAAAATACTTTTCTTTGTCCAATTCAGCTCACTCGCATCGCGCTTTCGTTTCTTCCCGCCGAAGTCAGGGTGCTTCCCCGGGGTTGCATCTCCCACTAATCGCAATTGTCGAAGTATATCGCTCGCTGATTTTCTCACTGGTGGTGGTCGTTTCTCATTTCGTACCTTGTACAGTTTGCTCTTCCTCATCGGGTGTAACAACGGCAAGAATCGACGATGATCGCAGTAAACAATCTTGTTTCGAGCCTTGAAAGATGGTGTGTCGTTGTTACACGTCGGACAAGCAAGGTACCCTTGACCACTCCATCCCGACAAACTGCTTCTCGCTGGAAAATCATTCACCGTCCATAGAAGTACGGAAAACAACCTGAATAGCTCACCGGTCGAACCATCTCTCAACACAACACCGGTTTCCCACAATTCCTTCAGCTCATCAATCAGCGGTCGTAAGAAAACATCCATGTCTTTACCCGGCGCACTACGACCTGGTATAAGCAATGTTAACATCAAGTACGATGTTTTCATGCACAACCACGGCGGTAAATTGTACGCAGTCAAGACTACCGGCCACATACTGTACGATAAACTCATGTCACCAAATGGGTTGAAACCATCGGCAGCAAGTCCAAGCCGGACGTTCCTCGGTTCTTCCGCAAACATGGGATATTTTCGGTCGATCTCCTTCCACGTTGCTCCGTCAGCAGGATGTCGCAGTACACCATCCTCTTTAATGCGTTCATTCTCGTGCCACTGCATCTCTAGAGCTGTGTGCCGACTCGCGTACAGTCGCTTAAGTCGATCTTTCAGTGGAAAGTAGCGCAACACTTTATGCGCTACTTTTTTTCCACCGTCTTTCATCAGCCACCGACTCTCATTACAAACTGGACACTCGTCTAGATTGGCGTTGTCCTTCCAAAACAACGCGCAATCGTGTTTGCAAACGTGAATCGACTCGTAACCCATACCAAATCGACGCAATTTCGCCTTTGCTTCATAATGTGACTCTGGAATCGTGTTGTCGATCGGATGAGATTTTTTCAGTACTTTCAGAAGCTGATCAAACGACTTATTCGTCCACTTGGTCATCACTTTCAAATGCATCAACGTGACAACAAATGAGAGTGACGAATACTCCGTACAACCCGGCCATAATTCTGTGTTCAGGTCGCTGAAAAGGTCATCGAACTGTCCACTCTGGTATTCTGCATTCGGGTCAATACTGTCATCGTCACCGTCTACGTCGTTGTGATCTAAGATATCGTGTACAGCATCAAACATCCCTCCTCCTCTGTACTCCGTCTGATACTGCATTACGTCATCTTCTTCCTCCCCGTGAAATTCCACCTCGTGTAATTCCTCTTAAATCCTCTGATAAAGAGATGATTCTCTATATCAGGAATTTTTTGCATCAACACGTTGTTACACCTCTTGCATGGACACTTAACTCATCCTTCGACATTTACGTGTTGTCGGGCCATTGCCATGAACTCTGTCATGCCAGCCGCAAACTCAACGCTTAAACGTTGGTCCTCGATTATCCAATTCCTATTTGGATAACTCATTTTACCTATAGATTGAACATTTCAAAATTTAGTAGTTTTTGGATTTTATTTTATTATTTCACGATCGATCCTACCGAAATTTCGACAGAACCTCCCCTATAAACTTAACAACCCGGCATGAAGCGTTTAACTAAAACCTGCATAGAAACATCCTAAAACTAACAATAAATCCAACCTCAGTGGTTCGATTTTTAAAATTCATAATCCATCACATTTTTAATCATTTCTAACAACAATTAAATACAATTCCATTTAATTTACATAAACTAACTAATTGTTTTTACATAATTTTACCAAATATAAAATTTATAACAAATATATAATTCATTTATAATTTATAAAATTTATAACAAATATTTATAATTCATTTATAATTTATAAAATTTATATTTGGTATAACAAATATATAATTCTAAAAATATAAATTATAACAAATTTCTAAACTAAAAATATATAATTCATTTATAACTAATTTATACTTATATAATTCATTTATAACTAAAATTATAACTAAAAAATATATAACAAACATTTATAACTAAAATTATATAATTCATTTATAACTAATTTATAACAAATATATAACTAAAGTTTATAATCCTATAACTAATTAAAATAAATTTATAACTAAAGTTTATAATCCTATATATATTAATCATATACAACTAATATATAACTAATATATACATAAATTTATAACTAATATATATTAATCCTATAACTAACTAACTAATATATATATATATATATATATATATATAGTTTTTAAAAAAAAACTTACCGATCAAGATCAAGAGGAGCGCGCGCGGCCAGAGAAGGGGAGCGGCGTCGGCGTCGGTGGTGGAGCGGCGTCGGCGTCGGCGGCGGAGCGGCGGAGGAGCGGCGGAGGATGAGCTGTAATGGGAGAGAGAGGGACTTTAGGAGAGAGATGTGAGGAGAGAGAGAGAAGTAGTGAGGAGAGAGACTTACCGGCGAGGTACACGGCGGAGGAGCGTCGGCGACACACGGCGGACGAGGCACAGACCGGAGGAGGGAGAAAGTAGAGAGAGAAAGTAGAATTTAGGGTTTCTGAGCGAATGGGGAAGCTGGGTCGCGTTTCTGGTATTTAAAGACTTTTACCGACGATTTTTTCGTCGCTAAATGATTTCGGTTCGTCGCTAAATGAACTTACGTGAACCAGACATTTAGCGACGATGAAATCGTCGCTATTAGTAAATTTCAGACATTTAGCGACGATTTTATCGTCGCTAAATCATTTCGTTTTAATTTAATGGGAGGGATTTTTCCCTCTTTAAAATTCGTCATAAATTGGATGCCCTTTAGCGACGATTCTGTCGTCGCTAATTGTATAGTGACGATAAAACAATCTTTAGCGACGATTTTATCGTCGCTAAATGTTTTCGTCTTAATTAAATAGGAGGGATTTTTCCCTCTTTAAAATTCGAAATTAATTCAACATCTTTAGCGACGAATTTGTCGTCGCTAAATGAATTCAGAAATAATTAGCGACGAATTTATCGTCGCTAATTATTTTCCCGCGAACTTAGCGACGATTAAGTCGTCGCTAATTATCTTTGCCGCCAAACTTCAATATTTTTCGCACCAAAGAATTAGCAACGATTTTATCGTCGCTAAAAGGGTTATTAGCGACGATTAAGTCGTCGCTAATAGGTTCGTCGCTAAATGTGGTATTTCTTGTAGTGGGTTATGAGGCATTGAGAGTTGGGGACTCTATAGTTCTTCTAGGTATCTTCCGAAGGTACTGAATTGACCAGTGCACTTCTAGAGACAAGATAAGAACAAACCATTTAACCTCTTATGTCTCGAAGTCACTACGTATGAATTGCATCATGCTTACCTTAATCCTGAAATGAGACATGTCATTTCACACCTTAGTATTCTCATTTGAGAAAGTCAGAGTTCGGACTCACTATGTTATTCCGAACAGGGCCTATTGGTGAAGTACTAAGTTGTGAGAATGTCATGAGTAACTTTGTGAAGTTCTCATAGATATGGAATTCATGTACAAGATTGCTGAAATGCAATGTATGTCACCTCATGCTTTGTTCCTTGGAGTGTGAATAAATGAACTGGCCAGTGTCCAACCTGAGTCCTGACTCTTTTGGATGAAACAATGTGACTTGTTAGCTCCTCGTCAATACATTGTTTCTAACTTATTCACAAGCGACAAAGGAGTTGAGGAAATAACAGCTAGAAGGGTAAAATGGTAATTTAGTAAATCCCGACTAGCTGATGACATTCATGAAGGGTAGCATAGATAATATTCAGTGGATCCGCTCATTATAATTAGGTGAATTCTTGAGTAGAAAATAAATTCATTTGAACCGAGAGATTTTCAGTGTCAACTCTTTAGTGGAGTCAGTTGGCATTAAGCTAAACTTGGAAAAGGTTTGTGAACTTTTGAGTCCAAGTGTTTAGCTCAAGCTTTGTTCATTTGGGTCCATGAGGTCACTGTCACGAATCACATCGATAGGAATAGTTAAACTGGAAGCTAAGTCAAAACGAGAACGAAAATAGTTAAAAGGGTATTTTTGTCTTTTGAGACATATGATGAAATGAATGTCAATAAATTTTTTGACAAGGTCATTTGATTACATGCATCACTCGGCCATGACTTGATCATTGGGCCTTGTGGATTAATTTCATTTCATAAGAATTTTATTGAAAATTCTTAATTGGCATTTTTCATGTTGTCATGAACAAAATGGAAAAGGTTCTAGAAGCCCTTTCTTGATGGTGTAGGCGCCCATATTACCCAAGAGGAAAGAGAGTTTATTTTGTGCATAAATGTATTTAGATACTTGCCAAAAGAAAAAGAGGAAACAAATTTCCCATGCATGGCATAAGGGAATTTCAGCCATAAGGGTCAAGAGAGAAGCAAATAAAAGAGGAAACAAATCCAAGGACTTGCTTGGCAAGCTTTGGCCGTGTGCCTCATTAAAGAAAAAGGGAAATTGGCTCATGAATATGTGATATTCTATAGAAGAGGAAACTACCTTATTGAAGGTAAGACCTCTCCTATAAATAGGAGCCTCATTCTTCTCATTTTTCTCATTCCACATAAGTTAGAGATTGAGAGCTTCTCTCTCTAGAACTTGTGGTTGCCGCCCCTCTCTCTCTCTCTCTCTAGTTTATTTTCGATTTTTCTTGTCTTGGCACCTAGGTCCTCACTCGACCTAGTGTTTAGCTCTGCGACTTCGAGACTCGTTCTTAAGTCGTATTGTTTAAAAGTGCCCACTCACTGATTCCTTCTTTTCGAGTGATTTAGTGATAGAAACTTTCGTGGTTGCTCGAGGTGCCGAGGAAAGAAAGAGAGACGTGCTGCGAGGGGAGACGAGCGTTGCAAACTTTCCACAAGCTTCTTCAAAGTTCAAGCTTCAAGAAAGGTTAGTAAACTTCTAGCTCATATTCAAAAATCAAAACTTTTAATCTTACACATCATGTTTATAATCATATGAAAAACATTTTTGCTCAAGAAAATTTTCTCATTAGAGTTCTATAACTCATGGTAGTGGGGTTTGAAAATCCGGATTTCTAAAAAACTGGAGTTTCAGACAGCCGCGCACCTCGGAGTAAAATCGCCATATCTGGCGGCTCCGATGTCCTTTTGATCCTAAACCAGTGGCATTGGACAGAGGACAAACAGAGATTTAATTTTATTCAAGAATCATTAAATTTCGATTTCCGAACAGAGAGTTATGCCACTTTTAATGCAGGTTTACTCCAGCTCGAAGAAAAAGAAATAAATTAAAGCTTGGTCCTTTTTAGGTGCGAAAAAGAATCGAGTGTAACGGAACGTTTTAAGATGTTGTTTAAAGCTTTTATTTGTGTTTTATTAGCAGGGTAATAACATAGAATAAAAGAAATAACAACATGCATAAAACGATTCAAGTAAATGAACGAAACTAGCAAGACAATATAACTAGTCACAAAATTTTACTCGAAATTTCTCAAACCTTTAAAACACGTTTTTCAATATAAAAAATTAAAAACTTTTAGAACTGATTCTAATGTGTTTTAAAAACATCCCAAACTCATAGAAAATCAACATGCTTTTTAATTTAAAGACAAGAGCATTAAATTAAAAAAAATCTAAGATTACAATTCTAACTTGTCACAAAATTAGTAAACTTTCGAAAACGATTTTCAAGCTCATAATTTTAAAAACATGTACATGCTAATCTTTGACCATAGCTCTGATACCATTTGTTGGAATTGATCTAGGGTTTAAGAAAAAGATTAAACGCTTCGGGAAGCGGCGGAATTTTAAAAAATATCTTTTCAAGTAAAAACAGTTTTTACTAACCTAGACAAAGAAGCAAGTACATGTAATTAAAAACCAGTATGAGCTAAGAGTTTACTAACCTTTCTTGAAGCTTGAACTTTGAAGAAGCTTTTGGAAAGTTTGCAACGCTCGTCTCCCCTCGCAGCACGTCTCTCTTTCTTTCCTCGACACCTCGAGCAACCACGGAAGTTTCTATCACTAAATCACTCGAAAAGAAGGAATCAGTGAGTGGGCACTTTTAAACGCTACGACTTAAGAACGAGTCTTGAAGTCGCAGAGCTAAACTCTAGGTCAAATGAGGACCTAGGTGCCAAAACAAAATCGAAAATAAACTAGAGAGAGAGAGAGGATTTTCGGCCAAGTTCTAGAGAGAGAGTCTCTCAAATCTCTTGCTTATGTGGAATGAATGGAATGAAGGGAATGAGGCCTCTATTTATAGGGGAGGTTTTACCTTCAATAAGGTAGTTTCCTCTTTCATTGAATATCACATATTCATGAGCAAATATTGCTCTCCTTCCCTTAGAGTCACTCGGCCAAATAGGCTTCTAGAAGCCCTTGGATTTGTTTCCTTTTTTGTTCCATTCCTTGCTTGTTTCTTGTGTTGGGCGCCTACCTCTTATTTCCCTTAGAGGAAATTTGTTTCCTCTTTTTCTTTTGGCAAGTATCTTCATACATTTATGCACAAAATATTCTCTCTTGTCTCTTGGGTATTTGGGCGCCTATAGTGATGCTAGAAAGGCCTTCTAGAAGCTTTTCCACTTGTTCATGACAACATGAAAAAGGCCCATTAAGAATTTTCAATAAAATTCTTATGAAATGAAATTAATTCACAAGGCCCAATAAACAAGTTATGGCCGAGTGACATTAAGTCATCAAATGACCTTGTCAAAAAATTTATTGACATTCATTTCATCATTTGTCTCAAAAGACAAAAATACCCTTTTAACTATTTTCGTTCTTGTTTTGACTTAGCTTCCAGTTTAACTATTCCTATCGATGTGATTCGTGACAGTGACCTCATGGACCCAAATGAACAAAGCTTGAGCTAAACACTTGGACTCAAAAGTTCACAAACCTTTTCCAAGTTTAGCTTAATGCCAACTGACTCCACTAAAGAGTTGACACTGAAAATCTCTCGGTTCAAATGAATTTGTTTTCTACTCAAGAATTCGATTTAATTACGATGAGCGGATCCACTGAATATTATCTATGTTTACCCTTCATGAATGTCATCAGCTAGTCGGGATTTACTAAATTACCATTTTACCCTTCTAGCTGTTATTTCCTCAACTCCTTTGTCGCTTGTGAATAAGTTAGAAACAATGTATTGACGAGGAGCTAACAAGTCACATTGTTTCATCCAAAAGAGTCAGGACTCAATTTGGACACTGGCCAGTTCATTTATTCACACTCCAAGGAACAAAGCATGAGGTGACATACATTGCATTTCAGCAATCTTGTACATGAATTCCATATCTATGAGAACTTCACAAAGTTACTCATGACAGACTCACAACTTAGTACTTCACCAATAGGCCTTGTTCGGAATCACATAGTGAGTCCGAACTTTGACTTTCTCAAATGAGAATACTAAGGTGTGAAATGGCATGTCTCATTTCAGGATTAAGGTAAGCATGATGCAATTCATACATAGTGACTTCGAGACATAAGAGGTTAAATGGTTTGTTCTTATATTGTCTCTAGAAGTGCACTGGTCAATTCAGCACCTTCGAAAGATACCTAGAAGAACTATAGAGTCCCCAACTCTCAATGCCTCATAACCAGACATCATAGATTCTTCTAACAATCATACTAAGGTCAATAGTCCTTTGACCCTAAGATTGCGAATATATCGTTTTAAGCAAACTACGAAGAGTTTGTTCATGCAAATCTACATTTGTCTCTTCGTAAGTTGTTTAGTTTGTTTATGGACTAAAAGACTAAGGTTTTATCATAAAGCTTCAAACAAAGAAAGAATGAATGAACGTTTCAACTTTATTAATGAATAAGCAATTACAAGCAAGAGTCTTCGTAAGACTATATGACATCAAATGTACATAAATAGACACTACTACTCTTCTTGAGGGCACCATTGACAACAAACTCCCACTTGACTCAAAGAAGATGTGAGTAGTCCTACATGCCTAATCCCTCTCGAAGTTGGTCGAAGACCATGTTCGCTAGGGCCTTGGTGAATAGATCTGCCAGAGATCTACTTCACCTCCACGTCTCCGCGCTGCGCGATCTCTCGAATAAAATGGTATTTCCTCTCAATATGCTTAGAGTGCTTATGGCTTCGAGGTTCCTTTGAGTTAGCGACAGCCCCACTATTATCACAATAAAGGGTCATGGGCTCGTCGACGTTTGGAACAACTTCCAAATACTTAAGGAATTTTCTAAGCCATACAGCCTCTTTGGATGCTTCACAAGCAGCCACATATTCTGCTTCCATTGTGGAGTCAGCAATGCAAGATTCCTTAATACTTCTCCACACAACAGCTCCACCATTAAGGATGAACACAGATCCTGAAGTGGATTTCCTGGAATCCTTATCCGCTTGAAAATCGGAGTCGGTATATCCCGTCATAGTCAGGTCAGTACCTGAGTATGTAAGCATCAAGTTCCTAGTTCTTCGAAGATACTTAAGAACATGCTTAACAGCAATCCAGTGCTCGGGTCTAGGGTTGGATTGGAAATGACTAACTACGCCAACGGCGAAACAGATGTCAGGTCTAGTGCAAAGCATAGCATATATGAGGCTTCCTACGGCAGAGGCGTAAGGAATCTTCCTCATGTCTTCAATCTCTTGTGCAGTCTTGGGAGACTGGTCCTTAGAGAGTAAAACTCCATGCCTAAAGAGTGTTTGACCCCTCTTGCAGTCTTGCATCGAGAAGCGATCCATCACCTTATCAATATAAGATGTTTGAGAGAGCGACAGGGTCCGGTTTTTCCTATCTCGAAAGATTTGGATCCCCAGAATGTACGCGGCTTCTCCTAGATCCTTCATATCGAATTGCTTTGCTAGCCAGACCTTAACCTCATATAACTTACCCACGTTATTACCAATGAGAAGTATATCATCGACATATAGTACCAGAAACACAACTTTACCTTCGTGTATTAACTTCTAAACACAAGGCTCATCTATTGACTGTTCAAAGCCAAAGCTCTTTACAGTTTCATCGAATCTATTATTCCATGACCTAGATGCTTCCTTTAGTCCATAAATGGATTTAAGCAACTCACAAACCTTGGTCTCTTGACCTTTATCCACGAAACCGTCTGGTTGAGCCATGTAAATGCGCTCGTCAAGATTGCCATTCAGAAAGGCTGTCTTGACATCCATTTGCCGGATCTCATAGTCGAGAGCTGCAGCTATGGATAGGAGTATGCGGATGGATTTAAGCATCGCGACTGGCGGGAAGGTTTCTTCATAGTCAATCCCTTCTTGTTGGGTATAACCCTTCGCCACAAGTCGTGCTTTGAACGTCTCAACGTTCCCATCAGGACCCCTTTTCTTCTTGTATATCCACTTACACCCTACGGGTTTAATCCCTTCAGGAAGGTCTACAAGTTTCCAGACTTTGTTGACATACATCGAGTGCATTTCAACTTTCATGGCGTCAAGCCAAAGGTTTGATTCAGAACAAGCCATCGCTTGGCTATAGGAAACAGGGTCATCCATGTCGGAGACGGCTACAAGAGAGTCTCCATAAGACATGTACCTGTCAGGCTGTTGAACAGCCCTCCCACTACGTCGAAGTACTACTTGACGAGATTCTGATGAGTTAGGTTGTGTTTCAGTTGGGGTAAGAACAGTTCTTACAGATGAGGTAGAAGCTTCCTCACCCAACTTTTCTTCAAGCACAATTTTGCTTCTAGGTTTTGCATCCTTCACAAAGTCCTCTTCAAGGAAACGAGCATTCGTGCTAACGAAAGTCTTATCGTCCTCGGGACTATAGAAAGTAAAACCTTTGGTTTCCTTTGGATATCCCACAAACAGGCACAATTCTGACCTACTAGCCAACTTGCTAGTCTTTTGCCTCAGCACGTGTGCAGGGCAACCCCAAATTCGGATATGCGGCCAAGATTCACTTTACGGCCAGTCCATCGTTCATAAGGAGCACCAGGAACCGTTTTGGACGGAACTTGGTTCAAAATATAGGCGGCTGTTTCAAGGGCATATCCCCAAAAGGAAAGCGGGAGTGATGAGTAACTCATCATTGATCTAACCATCTCCATAAGAGTTCGGTTTCTTCTCTCTGACACTCCATTTTGTTGAGGTGTGCCAGGTGCGGTAAGCTGAGAAGCGATACCTTCTTCTTTAAGAAAGTCATCGAACTCTACAGACATATACTCACCACCTCGATCAGATCGAAGGGTTTTGATCACTTTGCCAGTTTGCTTTTCCACTAAAGCCCTAAAGACCTTAAATACGTTAAAGGTCTCGGATTTGTGTTTAAGCAAATAGACAAACCCATATCTTGAGTAATCATCAGTGAAGGTAACGAAGTATTCGTATCCTCCACGTGCCTGTTGGTTGAGCGGACCGCATACATCAGAATGTATTAGTTCCAGCAACTCAGTGGCTCTTCGACCCTTATCGGAGAAAGGTCGCTTAGTCATTTTTCCTTCTATGCAGGATTCACAAGTAGGTCGTGAACCTATTGCAGAGGCTTGGAGTGGACCATCCCTCACAAGTCTCTTAATCCTATCTAGACTGATATGACCAAGTCTTAAGTGCCAGAGGTATGTTGATTTTGTTAGATCGGAGGATTCAGAAAGTTTGATCCTCTTTGGCTCCCTAATTAGATCGTTATCTATTTCGGTGTCTAAAAGAGAAGGTTGAGTGGGATAGATGTAAAAAAGACCATTCTTCATACATGCATCAGTGACAAAAGAATTAGAAAAAGAAATACGAATTCCATTCTTTATAAACTTTAAACAATAATCTTGCTCAAGAAGTCGAGCAACGGATATTAAGTTCTTCCCAAAGGTAGAAACAAAATAAACATTATTCAAGTTTAAAGTGCGGTCTTCAAAAGACAGCGTCACGGATCCCACAGCCTTCGCAGACACCAGGCTCCCATCACCCCATTTGAAACAGAACTCGCCTTCCTCTAAGCTTTTGGTTTTCTTGAAACCATTCAAGGAACAACAAATATGGTTAGTAGCAGCGGAGTCAAGAATCCACGTTGATACATTATCAGCTACTAAGCATGCTTCGGTAACTAGTACAATACTATATTCCTTTGCTTTGAGATAGGCAGGACAGTTCTTTTTATCGGCTTTGTAAGGTCTGTTCTTAGTTCCAGAGGCGGAGGCCTTTTGCTCAGTAGCATGTGCCTCTCCTTGATTCCTCTTTCTCTTAGTGAGACCTACAGCAGTGTGAAGTTCCTCCATAAGCTTGGTAACAGTATACTCTATCTTGATAATGGAGAAGTTCATCTTGGAGGTATCGAGAGATGCGGGGAGAGTTTCTAAGATCACATCTATGACATTCTTCCCATCAATCTCAGATCCTAGGATTTCCATTTTATTTAGATAACTAATGATCAGTATCATAAAGTCTCTAACAGGAGTCCTAGCCTGCATATGACAGTTCATAAACTGTCGGACTGCTTGTAGCCTTGTTTGATGCCTTTGCCCTCCAAACATCTCAAGGAGATTGTAGAGCATGTCAGCGGCAGTCTCGAAGTCATGATGTTGCTCTTTCAGCATATTGTTCATAGATGCCAAGATATAGCACCTCACAATCTCATCGGATCGAAGCCAGGCTGCTAAGGCGTCATTGTCCTCTTGAGTTGAATCATCATTCGTCAGAGGAGGACATGGGTGGTGAGTACCCATTTGTGCTTGTTAACGGTAGGTATTATGTTGAGGTTACGTTTCGAGTCTATGTAGTTTTCGTTTTCGAGTTTGTTCGAGGAAAGAATGAAAGAGAGAGAGTTGGGAGACATATTGCCTATAAAAGTTGAAACAAGTTTATGATTAGTCTTTCGTTTAGGATTTAAGTTTGATTAAGACTTTTATAAAATCCAAAGGTGTTATAAACCAAACGATAATTTACTCCCTCAAGAGAAGGCCGCAAAAAATCTCCTTTTATAAGTAAATGACACATCATTAATGCTAAGCCAAGATGTCAATACATCTATTTTGACTAGCCACCTTGTAAATTGGTTTGATCACTCACATCCTTTCGCAGGGCCTCGAGGGAGGATTACTAGGGATTGAGCCTAAGTGTGCAACCAACCACTTAGTCCAAAAGATCAACTTTGAAAAACAATCCCCCAAGGGGAGGCCTTGCCATCATTGTCTCACTCTCGGACGTAGCTCATTGAGCAATGATCAGAGCAAAGCGCCCTTGAGTACTCCCATTTAAGAGAGGGCCACGAGGGTGACTCTTAGTCCGGCGACACTTGCACTTTTCATTAGTGTTGGGGATCGTGGGTTACAAACAACAAGTATAACCCTCCCACTTAGTTTTTGGAGTTGGTTCATCGACTCTTATAAGTTCGGAAACAGATTTCCTAGTTAGAGAGCGACAGAGCGGACAACTAGAAGAGAATCCTAGATCGACATGTTCAGAGTAGTATTAGTGCATAAAGGCACAAGGTACATACTCGACCTTTTCCTATTTTCTATTTCGGGAAAGTGCGTGAGGGAAGTGTGAACTTCAACTCACTCGAACACTTGAAAGTTTGAGATTACACATCTTTTTATTTTTCGGCTTGTCTACAAAGAGACCTCCCACTCAAATTTTCAAGAGCATATAGATTTTGAACATATGTGATATAGATATAGTTTTGAAAACTTATTTGATTTGGATGACAAAATATTTTCAAGTTTGAAAGTGAAAACGGTTTTTCAAAATTCAAACAAGTTTTGTAAAAATTCAATTTCAATTAATCTTTCAAAAATCAAAACTTTTAATCTTACACATCATGTTTATAATCATATGAAAAACATTTTTGCTCAAGAAAATTTTCTCATTAGAGTTCTATAACTCATGGTAGTGGGGTTTGAAAATCCGGATTTCTAAAAAACTGGAGTTTCAGACAGCCGCGCACCTCGGAGTAAAATCGCCATATCTGGCGGCTCCGATGTCCTTTTGAGCCTAAACCAGTGGCATTGGACAGAGGACAAACAGAGATTTAATTTGATTCAAGAATCATTAAATTTCGATTTCCGAACAGAGAGTTATGCCACTTTTAATGCAGGTTTACTCCAGCTCGAAGAAA
The DNA here is from genome assembly GCF_054948205.1 of Urtica dioica subsp. dioica. Taxonomy (NCBI): domain Eukaryota; kingdom Viridiplantae; phylum Streptophyta; class Magnoliopsida; order Rosales; family Urticaceae; genus Urtica; species Urtica dioica. Next base: position 34,012,277 of record NC_142759.1, on the reverse strand, counting down.
AAGAAATAAATTAAAGCTTGGTCCTTTTTAGGTGCGAAAAAGAATCGAGTGTAACGGAACGTTTTAAGATGTTGTTTAAAGCTTTTATTTGTGTTTTATTAGCAGGGTAATAACATAGAATAAAAGAAATAACAACATGCATAAAACGATTCAAGTAAATGAACGAAACTAGCAAGACAATATAACTAGTCACAAAATTTTACTCGAAATTTCTCAAACCTTTAAAACACGTTTTTCAATATAAAAAATTAAAAACTTTTAGAACTGATTCTAATGTGTTTTAAAAACATCCCAAACTCATAGAAAATCAACATGCTTTTTAATTTAAAGACAAGAGCATTAAATTAAAAAAAATCTAAGATTACAATTCTAACTTGTCACAACATTAGTAAACTTTCGAAAACGATTTTCAAGCTCATAATTTTAAAAACATGTACATGCTAATCTTTGACCATAGCTCTGATACCATTTGTTGGAATTGATCTAGGGTTTAAGAAAAAGATTAAACGCTTCGGGAAGCGGCGGAATTTTAAAAAATTTCTTTTCAAGTAAAAACAGTTTTTACTAACCTAGACAAAGAAGCAAGTACATGTAATTAAAAACCAATATGAGCTAAGAGTTTACTAACCTTTCTTGAAGCTTGAACTTTGAAGAAGCTTTTGGAAAGTTTGCAACGCTCGTCTCCCCTCGCAGCACGTCTCTCTTTCTTTCCTCGACACCTCGAGCAACCACGGAAGTTTCTATCACTAAATCACTTGAAAAGAAGGAATCAGTGAGTGGGCACTTTTAAACGCTACGACTTAAGAACGAGTCTTGAAGTCGCAGAGCTAAACTCTAGGTCAAATGAGGACCTAGGTGCCAAAACAAAATCGAAAATAAACTAGAGAGAGAGAGAGGATTTTCGGCCAAGTTCTAGAGAGAGAGTCTCTCAAATCTCTTGCTTATGTGGAATGAATGGAATGAAGGGAATGAGGCCTCTATTTATAGGGGAGGTTTTACCTTCAATAAGGTAGTTTCCTCTTTCATTGAATATCACATATTCATGAGCAAATATTGCTCTCCTTCCCTTAGAGTCACTCGGCCAAATAGGCTTCTAGAAGCCCTTGGATTTGTTTCCTTTTTTGTTCCATTCCTTGCTTGTTTCTTGTGTTGGGCGCCTACCTCTTATTTCCCTTAGAGGAAATTTGTTTCCTCTTTTTCTTTTGGCAAGTATCTTCATACATTTATGCACAAAATATTCTCTCTTGTCTCTTGGGTATTTGGGCGCCTATAGTGATGCTAGAAAGGCCTTCTAGAAGCTTTTCCACTTGTTCATGACAACATGAAAAAGGCCCATTAAGAATTTTCAATAAAATTCTTATGAAATGAAATTAATTCACAAGGCCCAATAAACAAGTTATGGCCGAGTGACATTAAGTCATCAAATGACCTTGTCAAAAAATTTATTGACATTCATTTCATCATTTGTCTCAAAAGACAAAAATACCCTTTTAACTATTTTCGTTCTTGTTTTGACTTAGCTTCCAGTTTAACTATTCCTATCGATGTGATTCGTGACAGTGACCTCATGGACCCAAATGAACAAAGCTTGAGCTAAACACTTGGACTCAAAAGTTCACAAACCTTTTCCAAGTTTAGCTTAATGCCAACTGACTCCACTAAAGAGTTGACACTGAAAATCTCTCGGTTCAAATGAATTTGTTTTCTACTCAAGAATTCGATTTAATTACGATGAGCGGATCCACTGAATATTATCTATGTTTACCCTTCATGAATGTCATCAGCTAGTCGGGATTTACTAAATTACCATTTTACCCTTCTAGCTGTTATTTCCTCAACTCCTTTGTCGCTTGTGAATAAGTTAGAAACAATGTATTGACGAGGAGCTAACAAGTCACATTGTTTCATCCAAAAGAGTCAGGACTCAATTTGGACACTGGCCAGTTCATTTATTCACACTCCAAGGAACAAAGCATGAGGTGACATACATTGCATTTCAGCAATCTTGTACATGAATTCCATATCTATGAGAACTTCACAAAGTTACTCATGACAGACTCACAACTTAGTACTTCACCAATAGGCCTTGTTCGGAATCACATAGTGAGTCCGAACTTTGACTTTCTCAAATGAGAATACTAAGGTGTGAAATGGCATGTCTCATTTCAGGATTAAGGTAAGCATGATGCAATTCATACATAGTGACTTCGAGACATAAGAGGTTAAATGGTTTGTTCTTATATTGTCTCTAGAAGTGCACTGGTCAATTCAGCACCTTCGAAAGATACCTAGAAGAACTATAGAGTCCCCAACTCTCAATGCCTCATAACCAGACATCATAGATTCTTCTAACAATCATACTAAGGTCAATAGTCCTTTGACCCTAAGATTGCGACTATATCGTTTTAAGCAAACTACGAAGAGTTTGTTCATGCAAATCTACATTTGTCTCTTCGTAAGTTGTTTAGTTTGTTTATGGACTAAAAGACTAAGGTTTTATCATAAAGCTTCAAACAAAGAAAGAATGAATGAACGTTTCAACTTTATTAATGAATAAGCAATTACAAGCAAGAGTCTTCGTAAGACTATATGACATCAAATGTACATAAATAGACACTACTACTCTTCTTGTGGACACCATTGACAACAAACTCCCACTTGACTCAAAGAAGATGTGAGTAGTCCTACATGCCTAATCCCTCTCGAAGTTGGTCGAAGACCATGTTCGCTAGGGCCTTGGTGAATAGATCTGCCAGAGATCTACTTCACCTCCACGTCTCCGCGCTGCGCGATCTCTCGAATCAAATGGTATTTCCTCTCAATATGCTTAGAGTGCTTATGGCTTCGAGGTTCCTTTGAGTTAGCGACAGCCCCACTATTATCACAATAAAGGGTCATGGGCTCGTCGACGTTTGGAACAACTTCCAAATACTTAAGGAATTTTCTAAGCCATACAGCCTCTTTGGATAATAGTGATCGCGCACAAGAAGAGTAGTAGTGTCTATTTATGTACATTTGATGTCATATAGTCTTACGAAGACTCTTGCTTGTAATTGCCTATTCATTAATAAAGTTGAAACGTTCATTCATTCTTTCTTTGTTTGAAGCTTTATGATAAAACCTTAGTCTATTAGTCCATAAACAAACTTAACAACTTACGAAGAGACAAATGTAGATTTGCATGAACAAACTCTTCGTAGTTTGCTTAAAACGATATATTCGCAATCTTAGGGTCAAAGGACTATTGACCTCAGTATGATTGTTAGAAGAATCTATGATGTCTGGTTATGAGGCATTGAGAGTTGGGGACTCTATAGTTCTTCTAGGTATCTTCCGAAGGTACTGAATTGACCAGTACACTTCTAGAGACAATATAAGAACAAACCATTTAACCTCTTATGTCTCGAAGTCACTACGTATGAATTGCATCATGCTTACCTTAATCCTGAAATGAGACATGTCATTTCACACCTTCGTATTCTCATTTGAGAAAGTCAGAGTTTGGACTCACTATGTTATTCCGAACAGCGCCTATTGGTGAAGTACTAAGTTGTGAGAATGTCATGAGTAACTTTGTGAAGTTCTCATAGATATGGAATTCATGTACAAGATTGCTGAAATGCAATGTATGTCACCTCATGCTTTGTTCCTTGGAGTGTGAATAAATGAACTGGCCAGTGTCCAACCTGAGTCCTGACTCTTTTGGATGAAACAATGTGACTTGTTAGCTCCTCGTCAATACATTGTTTCTAACTTATTCACAAGCGACAAAGGAGTTGAGGAAATAACAGCTAGAAGGGTAAAATGGTAATTTAGTAAATCCCGACTAGCTGATGACATTCATGAAGGGTAGCATAGATAATATTCAGTGGATCCGCTCATTATAATTAGGTGAATTCTTGAGTAGAAAATAAATTCATTTGAACCGAGAGATTTTCAGTGTCAACTCTTTAGTGGAGTCAGTTGGCATTAAGCTAAACTTGGAAAAGGTTTGTGAACTTTTGAGTCCAAGTGTTTAGCTCAAGCTTTGTTCATTTGGGTCCATGAGGTCACTGTCACGAATCACATCGATAGGAATAGTTAAACTGGAAGCTAAGTCAAAACGAGAACGAAAATAGTTAAAAGGGTATTTTTGTCTTTTGAGACATATGATGAAATGAATGTCAATAAATTTTTTGACAAGGTCATTTGATGACATGCATCACTCGGCCATGACTTGATCATTGGGCCTTGTGGATTAATTTCATTTCATAAGAATTTTATTGAAAATTCTTAATTGGCCTTTTTCATGTTGTCATGAACAAAATGGAAAAGCTTCTAGAAGCCCTTTCTAGATGGTGTAGGCGCCCATATTACCCAAGAGGAAAGAGAGTTTATTTTGTGCATAAATGTATTTAGATACTTGCCAAAAGAAAAAGAGGAAACAAATTTCCCATGCATGGCATAAGGGAATTTCGGCCATAAGGGTCAAGAGAGAAGCAAATAAAAGAGGAAACAAATCCAAGGACTTGCTTGGCAAGCTTTGGCCGTGTGCCTTATTAAAGAAAAAGAGAAATTGGCTCATGAATATGTGATATTCTATAGAAGAGGAAACTACCTTATTGAAGGTAAGACCTCTCCTATAAATAGGAGCCTCATTCTTCTCATTTTTCTCATTCCACATAAGTTAGAGATTGAGAGCTTCTCTCTCTAGAACTTGTGGTTGCCGCCCCTCTCTCTCTCTCTAGTTTATTTTCGATTTTTCTTGTCTTGGCACCTAGGTCCTCACTCGACCTAGTGTTTAGCTCTGCGACTTCGAGACTCGTTCTTAAGTCGTGTTGTTTAAAAGTGCCCACTCACTGATTCCTTCTTTTCGAGTGATTTAGTGATAGAAACTTTCGTGGTTGCTCGAGGTGCCGAGGAAAGAAAGAGAGACGTTCTGCGAGGGGAGACGAGCGTTGCAAACTTTCCACAAGCTTCTTCAAAGTTCAAGCTTCAAGAAAGGTTAGTAAACTTCTAGCTCATATTGGTTTTTAATTACATGTACTTGCACTTGTCTAGGTTAGTAAAAACTGTTTTACTTGTAAAAGAAAATTTTTAAAATTCCGCCGCTTACCGAAGCGTTAATTATTTTCTCAAACCCTAGATCGATTCCATCAGACACAACTCGAGGAGTGAACTCAACTCGAGGAGTCATGTGTAGAGTCAGCACGAGGACTAGTTAGTCGACTCGTGGACTCGGGACTCAACTCGAGGAGTGAACTCATCTCGAGGAGTCATGTGTACAGTCAGCAAGAGGACTAGTTAGTCGACTAGTGGACTCGGGACTCAACTCGAGGAGTAGTTAGTCGACGCGTGGACTCGGATTTCAACTCGAGGAATGAACTCAACTCGAGGACTCATGTGTAGAGTCAGCACGAGGACTACTTAGTCGACTCGTGCACTCCGGACGCAACTCGAGGAGTGAACTCAACTCGAGGAGTCATGTAGAGTCGGCACGAGGACTTATCGGTCGACTCGTGGACTTGGGACTCAACTCGAGGAGTGAACTCAACTCAAGGAGTCATGTAGGGTCGGCACGAGGACTTATCGGTCGACTCGTGGACTCGGGACTTAAGTCGAGGAGTGAACTCTACTCGAGGAGTCATGTGTAGAGTCAGCACGAGGACTAGTTAGTCGACTCGTGGACTCGGGACTCAACTCGAGGAGTGAACTCAACTCGAGGAGTCATGTGTAGAGTTGGCACGTGGAATTATTGGTCGACTCGTGGACTCGGGACTCAACTCGAGGAGTGAACTCTACTCGAGGAGTCATGTGTAGAGTCGACACGAGGACTAGTTAGTCGACTCGTGGACTCGGGACTCAACTCGACGAGTGAAGTAAACTCGAGGAGTCATGTAGAGTCGGCACACGGAGTAGTTAGTCGACTCGTGAACTCGCACTTCAACTTGAGGAATGAACTCAACTTGAGGAGTCATGTGGAGTCGGCACGAGGAGTAGTTAGTCGACTCGTGGACTCGGATTTCAACTCGAGGAATGAACTCAACTCGAGGAGTCATGTGTAGAGTCAGCACGAGGACTAGTTAGTCGACTCGTGGACTCGGGACTCAACTCGAGGAGTGAACTCAACTCGAGGAGTCATGTAGAGTCGGCACGAGGACTTATTGGTCGACTCGTGGACTTGGGACTCAACTCGAGGAGTAAACTCAACTCGAGGAGTGAACTCAACTCGAGGAGTCATGTATAGAGTCAGCACGAGAACTAGTTAGCCGACTCGTGGACTCGGGACTCAACTCGAGGAGTGAACTTAACTCGAGGAGTCATGTAGGGTCGGCACGACGAATTATCGGTCGACTTGTAAACTAGGGACGCAACTCGAGGAGTGAACTCAACTCGAGGAGTCATGTGTAGAGTCAGCACGAGGACTAGTTAGTCGACTCGTGGACTCGAGACTCAACTCGAGGAGTGAAGTCAACTCGAGGAGTCATGTGTAGAGTCGGTACGAGGAATTATCGGTCTACTCGTGGACTCGAGACTCAACTCCAGGAGTGAACTATACTCGAGGAGTCATGTGTAGCGTCGACACGAGGACTAGTTAGTCGACTCGTGGACTCGGGACTCAACTCGAGGAGTGAACTCAACTCGAGGAGTCATGTAGAGTCGGCACGAGGAGTAGTTAGTCGACTCGTGAACTCGGACTTCAACTCGAGGAATGAACTCAACTCGAGGAGTCATGTGGAGTCGGCACGAGGAGTAGTTAGTCGACTCGTGGACTCGGATTTCAACTCGAGGAATGAACTCAACTCGAGGAGTCATGTGTAGAGTCAGCACGAGGAATAGTTAGTCTACTCGTGGACTCGAGACTCAACTCGAGGAGTCATGTAGAGTCGGCACGAGGACTTATCGGTCGACTCGTGGACTCGGGACTCAACTCGAGGAGTGAACTCAACTCGAGGAGTCATGTGTAAAGTCAGCACGAGGATGTTGTCAATGGTGCCCACAAGAAGAGTAGTAGTGTCTATTTGTGTACATTTGATGTAATATAGTCTCATGAAGACTCTTGCTTGTAATTGCCTATTCATTCAATAACAAAGTTGAAACGTTCATTCATTCATTCTTTGTTTGAAGCTTTATGATAAAACCTTAGTCTTTAGTCCATAAACAAACTTAACAACTTACGAAGAGACAAATGTAGATTTGCATGAACAAACTCTTCGTAGTTTGCTTAAAACGATATATTCGCAATCTTAGGGTCAAAGGAATATTGACCTCAGTACGATTGTTAGAAGAATCTATGATGTCTGGTTATGAGGCATTGAGAGTTGGAGACTCTATAGTTCTTCTAGGTATCTTCCGAAGGTACTGAATTGACCAGTGCACTTCTAGAGACAAGATAAGAACAAACCATTCAACCTCTTATGTCTCGAAGTCACTATGTATGAATTGCATCATGCTTACCTTAATCCTGAAATGAGACATGCCATTTCACACCTTAGTATTCTCATTTGAGAAAGTCAGAGTTCGGACTCACTATGTGATTCCGAACAGGGCCTATTGGTGAAGTACTAAGTTGTGAGTATGTCATGAGTAACTTTGTGAAGTTCTCATAGATATGGAATTCATGTACAAGATTGCTGAAATGCAATGTATGTCACCTCATGCTTTGTTCCTTGGAGTGTGAATAAATGAACTGGCCAGTGTCCAAATTGAGTCCTGACTCTTTTGGATGAAACAATGTGACTTGTTAGCTCCTTGTCAATACATTGTTTCTAACTTATTCACAAGCGACAAAGGAGTTGAGGAAATAACAGCTAGAAGGGTAAAATGGTAATTTAGTAAATCCCTATTAGCTGATGACATTCATGAAGGGTAGCATAGATAATATTCAGTGGATCCGCTCATTATTATTAGGTGAATTCTTGAGTAGAAAATAAATTCATTTGAACCGAGAGATTTTCAGTGTCAGCTCTTTAGTGGAGTCAGTTGGCATTAAGCTAAACTTGGAAAAGGTTTGTGAACTTTTGAGTCCAAGTGTTTAGCTCAAGCTTTGTTCATTTGGGTCCATGACGTCACTGTCACGAATCACATCGATAGGAATAGTTAAACTGGAAGCTAAGTCAAAACAAGAACGAAAATAGTCAAAAGGGTATTTTTGTCTTTTGAGACATAGGATGAAATGAATGTCAATAAATTTTTTGACAAGTTCATTTGATGACTTAATGTCACTCGGCCATGACTTGATCATTGGGCCTTGTGAATTAATTTCATTTCATAAGAATTTGATTGAAAATTCTTGATGGGCTTTTCTCATGTTGTCATGAACAAATGAAGAAGCTTCTAGAAGCTCCTTCTAGATGAGAATAGGCGCCCATAATACCCAAGGAAAGAGAAAATATTTTGTGCCTAAATGTATCAAGATACTTGCCAAAAGAAAAAGAGGAAACAAATTTCCTATGCTTGCCATAAGGAAATTCGGCCAAACAAGCCAAGAGAAAGTCAAAGGCATGGAATAAAAGAGGAAACTAATCCCTTGTGTATGTGCATGAGGTGGGCGCCTATGTTGATAGGAATGGGTAATAAAAGATTGCTCATAAAGGCTTGGAAAATAAGAGGAAACTACTTCTTTCCAAGGCCAACCCTTCTCCTATAAATAGGACCCTCATTCTCATTCTATTCATTCAACATAAGTTAGAGATTGAGAGACTCTCTCTCTAGACATTGTTGGCCGAACTCCTCTCTCTCTCTCTTTCTAGTTTATTATCGATTTTTCTTGTTTTGGCACCTAGGTCCTCAGTCGACCTAGTGTTTAGCTCTGCGACTTCGAGACTCGTTCTTAAGTCGTAGTGTTTAAAAGTGCCCACTGACTGATTCCTTCTTTTCGAGTGATTTAGTGATAGAAACTTTCGTGGTTGCTCGAGGTGCCGAGGAAAGAAAGAGAGACGTGCTGCGAGGGGAGACGAGCGTTGCAAACTTTCCAAAAGCTTCTTCAAAGTTCAAGCTTCAATAAAGGTTAGTAAACTTCTAGCTCATATTGGTTTTTAATTACATGTACTTGCTTCTTTGTCTAGGTTAGTAAAAACTGTTTTTACTTGAGAAGAAATTTTTTAAAATTTCGCCGCTTCCCGAAGCGTTTAATCTTCTTCTTAAACCCTAGATCAATTCCAACAAATGGTATCAAGGCTATGGTCAAAGATTAGCATGTATATGTTTTTAAAATTATGAGCTTGAAAATCGTTTTCGAAAGTTTACTAATATTGTGACAAGTTAGAATTGTAATATTAGATTTTTTTTTTAATTTATTGCTCTTGTCTTTAAATTAAAAAGCATGTTGTTTTTCTATGAGTATGGGATGTTTTTAAAACACATTAGAATCAGTTATAAAAGTTTTTAATTTTTTATATTGAAAAACGTGTTTTAAAGGTTTGAGAAATTTCGGTAAATTTTGTGACTAGTTACTTTGTCTTTCTAGTTTCTTTTATTTACCGTATTCGTTTTATGCTTGTTGTTATTTCTTTTATGCCTTGTTATTACCTTGCTAATAAAACAAAAATAAAAGCTTTAACAACCTTCATAAAACGTTCCGTTACACTCGATTCTTTTTCGCACCTAAAAAGGACCAAGCTTTAATTATTTCTTTTTCTTCGAGCTGGAGTTAACCTGCATTAAAAGTGGCATAACTCTCTGCTCAGAAATTGAAATTTAATAATTATTGAATCAACTTAAAGCTCTGTCTGTCCTCTGTCCAATGCCACCGGTTTCGGCTCAAAAGGACATCGGAGCCGCCAGATATGGCGATTTTACTCCGAGGTGCGCGGCTGTCTGAAACTCCAGTTTTTTAGAAATCCGGATTTTCAAACCCCACTACCATGAGTTATAGAACTCTAATGAGAAAATTTTCTTGAGCAAAAATGTTTTTCATATGATTATAAACATGATGTGTAAGATTAAAAGTTTTGATTTTTGAAAGATTAATTGAAATTGAATTTTTACAAAACTTGTTTGAATTTTGAAAAACCGTTTTCACTTTCAAACTTGAAAATATTTTGTCATCCAAATCAAATAAGTTTTCAAAACTATATCTATATCACATATGTTCAAAATCTATATGCTCTTGAAAATTTGAGTGGGAGGTCTCCTTGTAGACAAGCCGAAAAATAAAAAGATGTGTAATCTCAAACTTTCAAGTGTTCGAGTGAGTTGAAGTTCACACTTCCCTCATGCACTTTCCCGAAATAGAAAATAGGAAAAGATCGAGTATGTACCTTGTGCCTTTATGCACTAATACTACTCTGAACATGTCGATCTAGGATTCTCTTCTAGTTGTCCGCTCTGTCGTTCTCTAACTAGGAAATCTGTTTCCGAACTTACAAGAGTCGATGAACCAACTCCAAAAACTAAGTGGGAGGGTTATACTTGTTGTTTGTAACCCACGATCCCCAACACTAATGAAAAGTGCAAGTGTCGCCGGACTAAGAGTCACCCTCATGGCCCTCTCTTAAATGAGAGTACTCAAGGGCGCTTTGCTCTGATCATTGCTCAATGAGCTACGTCCGAGAGTGAGACGATGATGACAAGGCCTCCCCTCGGCGGATTGTTTTTCAAAGTCAATCTTTTGGAATAAGTGGTTGGTTACACACTTAGACTCAATCCCTAGTAATCCTCCCTCGAGGCCCTGCGAAAGAATGTGAGTGATCAAACCAATTTACAAGGTGGCTAGTCAAAATTGATGTATTGACATCTTGGCTATGCATTAATGATGAGTCATTTACTTATGAAAGGAGACTCGTTGCGGCCTTCCCTCGAAGGAGTAAAGTGTCATTTCGTTCATAACACCTTTGGATTTTATAAAGTCTTAAACAAACTTAAATCCTAAACCAAAGACTAATCATAAACTTGTTTCAACTTTTATAGGCAATATGTCTCCCAACTCTCTCTCTTTCATTCTTTCCTCGAACAAACTCGAAAACGAAAACTACATAGACTCGAAACGTAACCTCGACATAATACCTACCGTTAACAAGCACAAATGGGTACTCACCACCCCGTGTCCTCCTCTGACGAATGATGATTCAACTCAAGAGGACAATGATGCCTTAGCGGCCTGGCTTCGATCCGATGAGATTGTGAGGTGCTATATCTTGGCATCTATGCTGAAAGAGCAACATCGTGACATCGAGACTGCCGCCGAAATGCTCTACAATCTCCTTGAGATGTTTGGAGGGCAAGGACGTCAAACAAGGCGACAAGCAGTCCAACAGTTTATGAACTGTCACATGAAGGCTAGGACTCCTGTTGGAGACTTTATGATACTGATCATTAGTTTTCTGAATAAAATGGAAATCTTAGGATCTGAGATTGATGGGAAGAATGTCATAGATATGATCTTAGAAACTCTCCCCGCATGTCTTGATACCTCCAAGATGAACTACTCCATAAACAAGCTAGAGTACACTGTTACCAAGCTTATAAAGGAGTTTCACACTGCTGAAGGTCTCACTAAGAGAAAGAGGAATCAAGGAGAGGCACATGCTACTGAGCAAAGAGCCTCCACCTCTGGAACTAAGAAGAGACCTCACAAGGCCGATAAAAAGAACTGTCCTCCCAATCTCAAAGCAAAGGAACATAGTATTGTACTAGTTACCGAAGCATGCTTAGTAGCTGATAATGTATCAACGTGGATTCTTGACTCCGCTGCTACTAACCATATTTGTTGTTCCTTGAATGGTTTCAAGAAAACCAAAAGCTTAGAGGAAGGCGAGTTCTGTTTCAAATGGGGTGATGGGAGCCTGGTGTCTGCAAAGGCTGTGGGATCCGTGACGCTGTCTTTTGAAGACCGCACTTTAAACTTGAATAATGTTTATTTTGTTCCTACCTTTGGGAAGAACTTAATATCCGTTGCTCGTCTTTGTGGGCAAGATTATTGCTTAAAGTTTATTAAGAATGGAATTCGTATTTCGTTTCCTGAGAATTCTTTTGTCACTGATGCATGTATGAAGAATGCTCTTTTCTACATCTATCCCACTCAACCTTCTCTTTTAGACACCGAAATAGATAATGATCTAATTAGGGAGCCAAAGAGGATCAAACTTTCTGAATCCTCCGATCTAACATAATCAACACACCTATGGCACTTAAGACTTGGTCATATCAGTCTAGAAATGATTAAGAGACTTGTGAGGGATGGTCCACTCCAAGCCTCTGCAATAGGTTCACTACCTACTTGTGAATCCTGCATAGAAGGAAAAATGACTAAGCGACCTTTCTCCGATAAGGGTCGAAGAGCCACTGAGTTGCTGGAACTTATACATTCTGACGTATGTGGTCCGCTCAGCCAACAGGCACGTGGAGGATACGAATACTTCGTTACCTTCACCAATGATTACTCACGATATGGGTTTGTCTATTTGCTCAAACACAAATCCGAGACCTTTAACGTATTTAAGGTCTTTAGGGCTTTAGTGGAAAAGCAAACTGGCAAAGTGATCAAAACCCTTCGATCCGATCGAGGTGGTGAGTATATGTCTGGAGAGTTCGATGACTTTCTTAAAGAAAAAGGTATCGCTTCTCAGCTTACCGCACCTGGCACACCTAAACAAAACGGAGTGTCAGAGAGAAGGAACCGAACTCTAATGGAGATGGTTAGATCAATGATGAGTTACTCATCACTCCCTCCTTCCTTTTGGGGATATTCCCTCGAAACAGCCGCTTATATTCTGAACCAAGTTCCGTCCAAGACGGTTCCTGGTACTCCTTATGAAAGATGGACTGGGCGTAAAGTAAGTTTGGGCCACATCCAAATTTGGGGTTGCCCTGCACATGTGCTAAGGCAAAAGACTAGCAAGTTGGCTAGTAGGTCAGAATTGTGCCTGTTTGTGGGATATCCAAAGGAAACCAAAGGTTTCATTTTCTATAGTCCCGAGGACGATAAGACTTTTGTTAGCACGAATGCTCGTTTCCTTGAGGAGGACTTCATGAAGGATGCGAAACCTAGAAGCAAAATTGTGCTTGAAGAAAAGTTGGGTGAGGAAGCTTCTACCTCATCTGTAAGAATTGTTCTTACCCCAACTGAAACACAACCTAACTCATCAGAATCTCGTCAAGTTGTACTTCGACGTAGTGGGTGGGCTACTCAAAAGCCTGACAGGTACATGTCTTATGGAGACTCTCTTGTAGCCGTCTCTGACATGGATGACCCTGTTTCCTATAGCCAAGCGATGGCTTGTTCTGAATCAAACCTTTGGCTTGACGCCATAAAAGTTGAAATGCACTCGATGTATGTTTACAAAGTCTGGAAACTTGTAGACCTTCCTGAAGGGATTAAACCCGTAGGGTGTAAGTGGATATACAAGAAGAAAAGGGGTCCTGATGGAAACGTCGAGACGTTCAAAGGACGACTTGTGGCGAAGGGTTATACCCAACAAGAAGGGATTGACTATGAAGAAACCTTCTCGCCAGTCGCGATGCTTAAATCCATCCACATACTCCTATCCATAGCTGCAGCTCTCGACTATGAGATCTGGCAAATGGATGTCAAGACAGCCTTTCTGAATGGCAATCTTGACGAGCGCATTTACATGGCTCAACCAGATGGTTTCGTGGAAGAAGGTCAAGAGACCAAGGTTTGTGAGTTGCTTAAGTCCATTTATGGATTAAAGCAAGCATCTAGGTCATGGAATATTAGATTCGATGAAACTGTAAAGAGCTTTGGCTTTGAACAGTCAATAGATGAGCCTTGTGTTTACAAGTTAATACACGAAGGCAAAGTTGTGTTTCTGGTACTATATGTCGATGATATACTACTCATTGGTAATGACGTGGGTAAGTTATCTGAGGTTAAGGTCTGGCTGGCAAAGCAATTCGATATGAAGGATCTAGGAGAAGCCGCGTACATTCTGGGGATCCAAATCTTTCGAGATAGGAAAAACCGGACCCTGTCGCTCTCTCAAGCATCTTATATTGATAAGATAATGGATCGCTTCTCGATGCAAGACTCCAAGAAGGGCCAAACACCCTTTAGGCATGGAGTTTCTGTTGGAATTGATCTAGGGTTTAAGAAAAAGATTAAACGCTTCGGGAAGCGGCGGAATTTTAAAAAATTTCTTTTCAAGTAAAAACAGTTTTTACTAACCTAGACAAAGAAGCAAGTACATGTAATTAAAAACTAATATGAGCTAAGAAGTTTACTAACCTTTCTTGAAGCTTGATCTTTGAGAAGCTCTTAGAAAGTTGCAACGCTCGTCTCCCCTCGCAGCACGTCTCTCTTTCTTTCCTCGGCACCTCGAGCAACCACGAAAGTTTCTATCACTAAATCACTCGAAATAAAGGAATTAGTGAGTGGGCACTTTTAAACACTACGACTTAAGAACGAGTCTTAAAGTCGCAGAGCTAAACACTAGGTCGAGTGAGGACCTAGGTGCCAAAACAAGAAAAATCGAAAATAAACTAGAGAGAGATAGAGAAGTTCGGCCACCACAAGGTCTAGAGAGAGAAGCTCTCAATCTCTAACTTATGTGGAATTGAATAAAATGAAGGGAATGAGGGTCATATTTATAAGAGAGGGGTTGGCCTTGGAAAGAAGTAGTTTCCTCTTATTTCCAAGCCTTTATGAGCAATCTTTTATTACCCATTCCTATCAATATAGGCGCCCACCTCATATAATCCACAAGGGATTAGTTTCCTCTTTTGTTTCCCTTCTTGGTTGCCTTGGCCGATTCTCCTTGTTTCCTCATAGAGGAAATTTGTTTCCTCTTTTTCTTTTGGCAAGTATCTTGATACATTTATGCACAAAATATTCTCTTTCTCTTGGGTATTTTGGGCACCCATCTCTCATCTAGAAGGAGCTTCTAGAAGCTTCTTCATTTGTTCATGACAACATGAGAAAAGCCCATTAAGAATTTTCAATAAAATTCTTATGAAATGAAATTAATCCACAAGGCCCAATAAATATTATTTTGGCCGAGTGAAACTTGTCATCAAATGACCATGTCAAAAAATTTATTGACATTCATTTCATCCTATGTCTCAAAAGACAAAAATACCCTTTTGACAATTTTCGTTCTTGTTTTGACTTAGCTTCCAGTTTAACTATTCCTATCGATGTGATTCGTGACAGTGACCTCATGGATCCAAATGAACAAAGCTTGAGCTAAACACTTGGACTCAAAAGTTCACAAACCTTTTCCAAGTTTAGCTTAATGCCAACTGACTCCACTAAAGAGCTGACACTGAAAATCTCTCGGTTCAAATGAACTTGGAAAAGATTTGTGAACTTTTGAGTCCAAGTGTTTAGCTCAAGCTTTGTTCATTTGGGTCCATGAGGTCACTGTCACGAACCACATCGATAGGAATAGTTAAACTGGAAGCTAAGTCAAAACAAGAACGAAAATAGTCAAAAGGGTATTTTTGTCTTTTGAGACATATGATGAAATGAATGTCAATAAATTTTTTGACAAGTTCATTTGATGACTTAATGTCACTCGGCCAAAATAAGATTTATTGGGCCTTGTGAATTAATTTCATTTCATAAGAATTTTATTGAAAATTCTTGATGGGCTTTTCTCATGTTGTCATGAACAAATGAAGAAGCTTCTAGAAGCTCCTTCTAGATGAGAATAGGCGCCCATAATACCCAAGGAAAGAGAAAATATTTTGTGCCTAAATGTATCAAGATACTTGCCAAAAGAAAAAGAGGAAACAAATTTCCTATGCTTGCCATAAGGAAATTCGGCCAAACAAGCCAAGAGAAAGTCAAAGGCATGGAATAAAAGAGGAAACTAATCCCTTGTGGATGTGCATGAGGTGGGCGCCTATGTTGATAGGAATGGGTAATAAAAGATTGCTCATAAAGGCTTGGAAAATAAGAGGAAACTACTTCTGTCTAAGGCCAACCCTTCTTCTATAAATAGGACCCTCATTCTCATTCTATTCATTCAACATAAGTTAGAGATTGAGAGACTCTCTCTCTAGACATTGTTGGCCGAACTCCTCTCTCTCTCTCTTTCTAGTTTATTATCGATTTTTCTTGTTTTGGCACCTAGGTCCTCACTCGACCTAGTGTTTAGCTCTGCGACTTCGAGACTTCTTAAGTCGTAGTGTTTAAAAGTGCCCACTCACTGATTCCTTCTTTTCGAGTGATTTAGTGATAGAAACTTTCGTGGTCGCTCGAGGTGCCGAGGAAAGAAAGAGAGACGTGCTGCGAGGGGAGACGAGCGTTGCAAACTTTCCAAAAGCTTCTTCAAAGTTCAAGCTTCAAGAAAGGTTAGTAAACTTCTAGCTCATATTGGTTTTTAATTACATGTACTTGCTTCTTTGTCTAGGTTAGTAAAAACTGTTTTTACTTGAAAAGAAATTTTTTAAAATTCCGCCGCTTCCTGAAGCGTTTAATCTTTTTCTTAAACCCTAGATCAATTCCAACAGAGGACTAGTTAGCCGACTCGTCGACTCAGGACTCAACTCGAGGAGTGAACTCAACTCGAGGAGTCATGTAGAGTCGGCACCAGGACTTATCGGTCGACTCGTGGACTCGGGACTCAACTCGAGGAGTCATGTGTAGAGTCAGCACGAGGACTAGTTAGTCGACTCGTGGACTCGGGACTCAACTCGAGGAGTCATGTGTAGAGTCAGCATGAGGACTAGTTAGTCGACTCGTGGACTCGGGACTCAACTCGAGGAGTGAACTCAACTCGACGAGTCATGTAGAGTCGGCATGAGGACTTATCGATCGACTCGTGGATTCGGGACACAACTCGAGGAGTGAACTCAACTCGAGGAGTCATGTGTAGAGTCAGCACGAGAACTAGTTAGTCGACTCGTGGACTCGGGACTCAACTCGAGGAGTGAACTCATCTCGAGGAGTCATGTGTACAGTCACCAAGAGGACTAGTTAGTCGACTAGTGGATTCGGGACTCAACTCGAGGAGTCATGTAGAGTCGACACAAGAACTTATCGGTCGACTCGTGGACTTGGGACTCAACTCGAGAAGTGAACTCAACTTAAGGACTCATGTAGGGTCGGCACGAGGACTTATTGGTCGACTCGTGGACTCGGGACTTAAGTCGAGGAGTGAACTCTACTCGAGGAGTCATATGTAGAGTCAGCACGAGGACTAGTTAGTCGACTCATGGACTCGGGACTGAACTCGAGGAGTGAACTCAACTCGACGAGTCATGTGTAGAGTCGACACGGGGAATTATCTGTCGACTCGTGGACTCGGGACTCAACTTGAGGAGTGAACTCTACTCGAGGAGTCATTTGTAGAGTCGACACGAGGACTAGGTAGTCGACTCGTGGACTCGGGACTCAACTCGAGGAGTGAAGTCAACTCGAGGAGTCATGTTGAGTCGGCACAAGGAGTAGTTAGTCGACTCGTGAACTCGGACTTCAACTTGAGGAATGAACTCAACTCGAGGACTCATGTGGAGTCGGCACGAGGAGTAGTTAGTCGACTCGTGGACTCGGATTTCAACTCGAGGAATGAACTCAACTCGAGGAGTCATGTGTAGAGTCAGCACGAGGACTAGTTAGTCGACTCGTGGACTCGAGACTCAACTCGAGGAGTGAACTCAACTCGAGGAGTCATGTGTAGAGTCAGCACGAGGACTAGTTAGTCGACTCGTGGACTCGGGACTCAACTCGAGGAGTGAGAACTCAACTCGAGGAGTAATGTTGAGTCGACACGAGGACTTATCGGTCGACTCGTTGACTCGGGACTGAACTCGAGGAGTGAACCCAACTCGAGGAGTCATGTGTATAGTCAGCACGAGGACTAGTTAGCCGACTCGTGGACTCGAGACTCAACTCGAGGAGGGAACTTGACTCGAGGAGTCATGTAGGGTCGGCACGAGGAATTATCGGTCGATTCGTGGACTCGGGACGCAACTCGAGGAGTGAACTCAACTCGAGGAGTCATGTGTAGAGTCAGCACGAGGACTAGTTAGTCGACTCGTGGACTCGAGACTCAACTCGAGGAGTCATGTGTAGAGTCGGCACGAGGAATTATCGGTCGACTCGTGGACTCGGGACTCAACTCCAGGAGTGAAATATACTCGAGGACTCATGTGTAGAGTCGACACGAGGACTACTTAGTCGACTCGTGGACTCGGGACTCAACTCGAGGAGTGAACTCAACTCGAGGAGTCATATAGAGTCGGCATGAGGAGTAGTTAGTCGACTCGTGAACTCGGACTTCAACTCGAGGAATGAACTCAACTCGAGGAGTCATGTGGAGTCAGCACGAGGAGTAGTTAGTCGACTCGTGGATTCGGATTTCAACTCGAGGAATGAACTTAACTCGAGGAGTCATGTGTAGAGTCAGCACGAGGACTAGTTAGTCTACTCGTGGACTCGGGACTCAACTCGAGGAGTGAACTCAACTCGAGGAGTCATGTAGAGTCAGCACGAGGAGTAGTTAGTCGACTCGTGAACTCGGACTTCAACTCGAGGAATGAACTCAACTCAAGGAGTCATGTGGAGTCGGCACGAGGAGTAGTTAGTCGACTCGTGGACTCAGATTTAAACTCGAGGAATGAACTCAACTCGAGGAGTCATGTGTAGAGTCAGCATGAGGACTAGTTAGTCGACTCGTGGACTCGGGACTCAACTCGAGGAGTGAACTCAACTCGACGAGTCATGTAGAGTCGGCATGAGGACTTATCGATCGACTCGTGGATTCGGGACACAACTCGAGGAGTGAACTCAACTCGAGGAGTCATGTGTAGAGTCAGCACGAGAACTAGTTAGTCGACTCGTGGACTCGGGACTCAACTCGAGGAGTGAACTCATCTCGAGGAGTCATGTGTACAGTCAGCAAGAGGACTAGTTAGTCGACTAGTGGACTCGGGACTCAACTCGAGGAGTCATGTAGAGTCAGCACGAGAACTAGTTAGTCGACTCGTGGACTCGGGACTCAACTCGAGGAGTGAACTCATCTCGAGGAGTCATGTGTACAGTCAGCAAGAGGACTTATCGGTCGACTCGTGGACTTGGGACTCAACTCGAGAAGTGAACTCAACTCAAGGACTCATGTAGGGTCGGCACGAGGACTTATCGGTCGACTCGTGGACTCGGGACTTAAGTCGAGGAGTGAACTCTACTCGAGGAGTCATGTGTAGAGTCAGCACGAGGACTAGTTAGTCGACTCGTGGACTCGGGACTCAACTCGAGGAGTGAACTCAACTCGATGAGTCATGTGTAGAGTCGGCACGGGGAATTATCTGTCGACTCGTGGACTCGGGACTCAACTCGAGGAGTGAACTCTACTCGAGGAGTCATGTGTAGAGTCGACACGAGGACTAGTTAGTCGACTCGTGGACTCGGGACTCAACTCGAGGAGTGAACTCAACTCGAGGAGTCATATAGAGTCGGCATGAGGAGTAGTTAGTCGACTCGTGAACTCGGACTTCAACTCGAGGAATGAACTCAACTCGAGGAGTCATGTGGAGTCAGCACGAGGAGTAGTTAGTCGACTCGTGGATTCGGATTTCAACTCGAGGAATGAACTCAACTCGAGGAGTCATGTGTAGAGTCAGCACGAGGACTAGTTAGTCTACTCGTGGACTCGGGACTCAACTCGAGGAGTGAACTCAACTCGAGGAGTCATGTAGAGTCGGCACGAGGAGTAGTTAGTCGACTCGTGAACTCGGACTTCAACTCGAGGAATGAACTCATCTCAAGGAGTCATGTGGAGTCGGCACGAGGAGTAGTTAGTCGACTCGTGGACTCAGATTTAAACTCGAGGAATGAACTCAACTCGAGGAGTCATGTGTAGAGTCAGCACGAGGAATAGTTAGTCTACTCGTGGACTCGGGACTCAACTCGAGGAGTTAACTCAACTCGAGGAGTCATGTAGAGTCGGCACGAGGACTTATCGGTCGACTCATGGACTCGGGACTCAACTCGAGGAGTGAATCAACTCGAGGATTCATGTGTAAAGTCAGCAAGAGGACTAGTTAGCCGACTCGTCGACTCATGACTCAACTCGAGGAGTGAACTCAACTCGAGGAGTCATGTATAGTCGGCACCAGGACTTATCGGTCGACTCGTGGACTCGGGATTCAACTCGAGGAGCCATGTGTAGGGTCAGCATGAGGACTAGTTACTCGACTCGTGGACTCTGGACTCAAATCGAGGAGTCATGTGTAGAGTCAGCATGAGGACTAGTTAGTCGACTCGTGGACTCGGGACTCAACTCGAGGAGTGAACTCAACTCGACGAGTCATGTAGAGTCGGCATGAGGACTTATCGATCGACTCGTGGATTCGGGACACAACTCGAGGAGTGAACTCAACTCGAGGTGTCATGTGTAGAGTCAGCACGAGAACTAGTTAGTCGACTCGTGGACTCGGGACTCAACTCGAGGAGTGAACTCATCTCGAGGAGTCATGTGTACAGTAAGCAAGAGGACTAGTTAGTCGACTAGTGGACTCGGGACTCAACTCTAGGAGTCATGTAGAGTCGGTACGAGGACTTATCGGTCGACTCGTGGACTTGGGACTCAACTCGAGAAGTGAACTCAACTCAAGGACTCATGTAGGGTCGGCACGAGGACTTATCGGTCGACTCGTGGACTCGGGACTTAAGTCGAGGAGTGAACTCTACTCGAGGAGTCATGTGTAGAGTCAGCACGAGGACTAGTTAGTCGACTCGTGGACTCGGGACTCAACTCGAGGAGTGAACTCAACTCGACGAGTCATGTGTAGAGTCGGCACGGGGAATTATCTGTCGACTCGTGGACTCGGGACTCAACTCGAGGAGTGAACTCTACTCGAGGAGTCATGTGTAGAGTCGACACGAGGACTAGTTAGTCGACTCGTGGACTCGGGACTCAAATCGAGGAGTGAAGTCAACTCGAGGAGTCATGTAGAGTCGGCACAAGGAGTAGTTAGTCGACTCGTGAACTCGGACTTCAACTTGAGGAATGGACTCAACTCGAGGAGTCATGTGGAGTCGGCACGAGGAGTAGTTAGTCGACTCGTGGACTCGGATTTCAACTCGAGGAATGAACTCAACTTGAGGAGTCATGTGTAGAGTCAGCACGAGGACTAGTTAGTCGACTCGTGGACTCGAGACTCAACTCGAGGAGTGAACTCAACTCGAGGAGTCATGTGTAGAGTCAGCACGAGGACTAGTTAGTCGACTCGTGGACTCGGGACTGAACTCGAGGAGTGAACTCAACTCGAGGAGTCATGTTGAGTCGGCATGAGGACTTATCGGTCGACTCGTGGACTCGGGACTCAACTCGAGGAGTCATGTGTAGAGTCAGCACGAGGACTAGTTAGCCGACTCGAGGAGTCATGTAGGGTCGGCACGAGGAATTATCGGTCGACTCGTGGACTCGGGACGCAACTCGAGGAGTGAACTCAACTCGAGGAGTTATGTGTAGAGTCAGCACGAGGACTAGTTAGTCGACTCATGGACTCGAGACTCAACTCGAGGAGTCATGTGTAGAGTCGGCACGAGGAATTATCGGTCGACTCGTGGACTCGGGACTCAACTCCAGGAGTGAACTATACTCGAGGAGTCATGTGTAGAGTCGACACGAGGACTAGTTAGTCGACTCGTGGACTCGGGACTCAACTCGAGGAGTGAACTCAACTCGAGGAGTCATATAGAGTCGGCATGAGGAGTAGTTAGTCGACTCGTGAACTCGGACTTCAACTCGAGGAGTCATGTCGAGTTAGCACAAGGAGTAGTTTGTCGACTCGTGGACTCGGATTTCAACTCAAGGAATGAACTCAACTCGAGGAGTCATGTGTAGAGTCAGCACGAGGACTAGTTAGTCTACTCGTGGACTCGGGACTCAACTCGAGGAGTGAACTCAACTCGAGGAGTCATGTAGAGTCGGCACGAGGAGTAGTTAGTCGACTCGTGAACTCGGACTTCAACTCGAGGAATGAACTCAACACAAGGAGTCATGTGGAGTCGGCACGAGGAGTAGTTAGTCGACTCGTGGACTCGGATTTCAACTCGAGGAATGAACTCAACTCGAGGAGTCATGTGTAGATTCAGCACGAGGAATAGTTAGTCTACTCATGGACTCGGGACTCAACTCGAGGAGTGAACTCAACTCGAGGAGTCATGTAGAGTCGGCACGAGGACTTATCGGTCAACTCGTGGACTCGGGACTCAACTCGAGGAGTGAACTCAACTCGAGGAGTCATCTGTAAAGTCAGCAAGAGGACTAGTTAGCCGACTCGTCGACTCAGGACTCAACTCGAGGAGTCGTGTAGAGTCGGCACCAGGACTGATCGGTCGACTCATGGACTCGGGACTCAACTCGAGGAGTCATGTGTATTGTCAGCACGAGGAATAGTTAGTCGACTCGTGGACTCTGGACTCAACTCGAGGAGTTATGTGTAGAGTCAGCATGAGGACTAGTTAGTCGACTCGTGGACTCGGGACTCAACTCGAGGAGTGAACTCAACTCGACGAGTCATGTAGAGTCGGCATGAGGACTTATCGATCGACTCGTGGATTCGGGACACAACTCGAGGAGTGAACTCAACTCGAGGAGTCATGTGTAGAGTCAGCACGAGAACTATTTAGTCGACTCGTGGACTCGGGACTCAACTCGAGGAGTGACCTCATCTCGAGGAGTCATGTGTACAGTCAGCAAGAGGACTAGTTAGTCGACTAGTGGACTCGGGACTCAACTCGAGGAGTCGTGTAGAGTCGGCACGAGGACTTATCGGTCGACTCGTGGACTTGGGACTCAACTCGAGGAGTGAACTCAACTCAAGGAGTCATGTAGGGTCGGCACGAGGACTTACTGGTCGACTCGTGGACTCGGGACTTAAGTCGAGGAGTGAACTCTACTCGAGGAGTCATGTGTAGAGTCAGCACGAGGACTAGTTAGTCGACTCGTGGACTCGGGACTCAACTCGAGGAGTGAACTCAACTCGACGAGTCATGTGTAGAGTCGGCACGGGGAATTATCTGTCAACTCGTGGACTCGGGACTCAACTCGAGGAGTGAACTCTACTCGAGGAGTCATGTGTAGAGTCGACACGAGGACTAGTTAGTCGACTCGTAGACTCGGGACTCAACCCGAGGAGTGAACTCAACTCGAGGAGTCATATAGAGTCGGCATGAGGAGTAGTTAGTCGACTCGTGAACTCGGACTTCAACTCGAGTAATGAACTCAACTCCAGGAGTCATGTGGAGTCAGCACGAGGAGTAGTTAGTCGACTCGTGGACTCGGATTTCAACTCGAGGAATGAACTCAACTCGAGGAGTCATGTGTACAGTCAGCACGAGGACTAGTTAGTCTACTCGTGGACTCGGGACTCAACTCGAGGAGTGAACTCAACTCGAGGAGTCATGTAGAGTCGGCACGAGGAGTAGTTAGTCGACTCGTGAACTCGGACTTCAACTCGAGGAATGAACTCAACACAAGGAGTCATGTGGAGTCGGCACCAGGAGTAGTTAGTCGACTCATGGACTCGGATTTCAACTCGAGGAATGAACTCAAATCGAGGAGTCATGTGTAGAGTCAGCACGAGGAATAGTTAGTCTACTCGTGGATTCGGGACTCAACTCGAGGAGTGAACTCAACTCGAGGAGTCATGTAGAGTCGGCACGAGGACTTATCGGTCGACTCGTGGACTCGGGACTCAACTCGAGGAGTGAACTCAACTTGAGGAGTCATGTGTAAAGTCAGCAAGAGGACTAGTTAGCCGACTCGTCGACTCAGGACTCAACTCGAGGAGTGAACTCAACTCGAGGAGTCGTGTAGAGTCGGCACCAGGACTTATCGGTCTACTCATGGACTCGGGACTCAACTCGAGGAGTCATGTGTAGGGTCAGCACGAGGACTAGTTAGTCGACTCGTGGACTCTGGACTCAACTCGAGGAGTTATGTGTAGAGTCAGCATGAGGACTAGTTAGTCGACTCGTGGACTCGGGACTCAACTCGACGAGTCATGTAGAGTCGGCATGAGGACTTATCGATCGACTCGTGGATTCGGGACACAACTCCAGGAGTGAACTCAACTCGAGGAGTCATGTGTAGAGTCAGCACGAGAACTATTTAGTCGACTCGTGGACTCGGGACTCAACTCTAGGAGTGAACTCATCTCGAGAAGTCATGTGTACAGTCAGCAAGAGGACTAGTTAGTCGACTAGTGGACTCGGGACTCAACTCGAGGAGTCATGTAGAGTCGGCACGAGGACTTATCGGTCAACTCGTGGACTTGGGACTCAACTCGAGGAGTGAACTCAACTCAAGGAGTCATGTAGGGTCGGCACGAGGACTTATTGGTCGACTCGTGGACTCGGGACTTAAGTCGAGGAGTGAACTCTACTCGAGGAGTCATGTGTAGAGTCAGCACGAGGACTAGTTAGTCGACTCGTGGACTCGGGACTCAACTCGAGGAGTAAACTCAACTCGACGAGTCATGTGTAGAGTCGACACGGGGAATTATCTGTCAACTCGTGGACTCGGGACTCAACTCGAGGAGTCATGTGTAGAGTCGACACGAGGACTAGTTAGTCGACTCGTGCACTCGGAACTCAACTTGAGGAATGAAGTCAACTCGAGGAGTCATGTAGAGTCGGCACAAGGAGTAGTTAGTCGACTCGTGAACTCGGACTTCAACTTGAGGAATGAACTCAACTCGTGGAGTCATGTGGAGTCGGCACGAGGAGTAGTTAGTCGACTCGTGGACTCGGATTTTAACTCGAGGAATGAACTCAACTCGAGGAATGAACTGAACTCGAGGAGTCATGTGTAGAGTCAGCACGAGGACTAGTTAGTCGACTCGTGGACTCGGGACTCAACTCGAGGAGTCATGTGTAGAGTCAGCACGAGGACTAGTTTGTCGACTCGTGGACTCGGGACTAAACTCGAGGAGTGAACTCAACTCGAGGAGTCATGTTGAGTCGGCACGTAGACTTATCGGTCGACTCGTGGACTCGGGACTCAACTCGAGGAGTGAACTCAACTCGGGGAGTCATGTGTACAGTCAGCACGAGGACTAGTTAGCCGACTCATGGACTCGGGACTCAACTCGAGGAGTGAACTTGACTCGAGGAGTCATGTAGGGTCGGCACTAGGAATTATCGGTCGACTCGTGGACTCGGGACGCAACTCGAGGAGTGAACTCAACTCGAGGAGTCATGTGTCGAGTCAGCACGAGGAGTAGTTTGTCGACTCGTGGACTCGAGACTCAACTCGAGGAGTCATGTGTAGAGTCAGCACAAGGAATTATCGGTCGACTCGTGGACTCGGGACTCAACTCCAGGAGTGAACTATACTCGAGGAGTCATGTGTAGAGTCGACACGAGGACTAGTTAGTCGACTCGTGGACTCGGGACTCAACTCGAGGAGTCATGTAGAGTCGGCATGAGGAGTAGTTAGTCGACTCGTGAACACGGACTTCAACTCGAGGAATGAACTCAACTCGAGGAGTCATGTGGAGTCGGCACGAGGAGTAGTTAGTCGACTCGTGGACTCGGATTTCAACTCGAGGAGTCATGTGTAGAGTCAGCACGAGGACTAGTTAGTCTACTCGTGGACTCGGGACTCAACTCGAGGAGTGAACTCAACTCGAGGAGTCATGTAGAGTCGGCACGAGGAGTAGGTAGTCGACTCGTGAACTCGGACTTCAACTCGAGGAATGAACTCAACTCAAGGAGTCATGTGGAGTCGGCAGGAGGAGTAGTTAGTCGACTCGTGGACTCGGATTTTAACCCGAGGAATGAACTCAACTCGAGGAGTCATGTGTAGAGTCAGCACGAGGAATAGTTAGTCTACTCGTGGACTCGGGACTCAACTCGAGGAGTGAACTCAACTCGAGGAGTCATGTAGAGTCGGCACGATGACTTATCGGTCGACTCCTTGACTCGGGACTCAACTCGAGGAGTGAACTCAACTCGAGGAGTCATGTGTAAAGTCAGCAAGAGGACTAGTTAGCCGACTCGTCGACTCAGGACTCAACTCGAGGAGTGAACTCAACTCGAGGAGTCATGTAGAGTCGGCACCAGGACTTATCGGTCGACTCGTGGACTCGGGAATCAACTCGAGGAGTCATGTGTAGAGTCAGCACGAGGACTAGTTAGTCGACTCGTGGACTCGGGACTCAACTCGAGGAGTCATGTGTAGAGTCAGCATGAGGACTAGTTAGTCGACTCGTGGACTCGGGACTCAACTCGAGGAGTGAACTCAACTCGACGAGTCATGTAGAGTCGGCATGAGGACTTATCGATCGACTCGTGGATTCGGGACACAACTCCAGGAGTGAACTCAACTCGAGGAGTCATGTGTAGAGTCAGCACGAGAACTATTTAGTCGACTCGTGGACTCGGGACTCAACTCTAGGAGTGAACTCATCTCGAGGAGTCATGTGTACAGTCAGCAAGAGGACTAGTTAGTCGACTAGTGGACTCGGGACTCAACTCGAGGAGTCATGTAGAGTCGGCACGAGGACTTATCGGTCAACTCGTGGACTTGGGACTCAACTCGAGGAGTGAACTCAACTCAAGGAGTCATGTAGGGTCGGCACGAGGACTTATTGGTCAACTCGTGGACTCGGGACTCAACTCGAGGAGTGAACTCAACTCGAGGAGTCATGTGTAAAGTCAGCAAGAGGACTAGTTAGCCGAATCGTCGACTCAGGACTCAACTCGAGGAGTGAACTCAACTCGAGGAGTCATGTAGAGTCGGCACCAGGACTTATCGGTCGACTCGTGGACTCAGGAATCAACTCGAGGAGTCATGTGTAGAGTCAGCACGAGGACTAGTTGGTCGACTCGTGGACTCGGGACTCAACTCGAGGAGTCATGTGTAGAGTCAGCATGAGTACTAGTTAGTCGACTCGTGGACTCGGGACTCAACTCGAGGAGTGAACTCAACTCGACGAGTCATGTAGAGTCGGCATGAGGACTTATCGATCGACTCGTGGATTCGGGACACAACTCGAGGAGTGAACTCAACTCGAGGAGTCATGTGTAGAGTCAGCACGAGAACTAGTTAGTCGACTCGTTGACTCGGGACTCAACTCGAGGAGTGAACTCATCTCGAGGAGTCATGTGTACAGTCAGCAAGAGGACTAGTTAGTCGACTAGTGGACTCGGGACTCAACTCGAGGAGTCATGTAGAGTCGGCACGAGGACTTATCGGTCGACTCGTGGACTTGGGACTCAACTCGAGGAGTGAACTCAACTCAAGGAGTCATGTAGGGTCGGCACGAGGACTTATTGGTCGACTCGTGGACTCGGGACTTAAGTCGAGGAGTGAACTCTACTAGAGGAGTCATGTGTAGAGTCAGCACGAGGACTAGTTAGTCGACTCGTGGACTCGGGACTCAACTCGAGGAGTGAACTCAACTCGACGAGTCATGTGTAGAGTCGGCACGGGGAATTATCTGTCAACTCGTGGACTCGGGACTCAACTCGAGGAGTGAACTCTACTCGAGGAGTCATGTGTAGAGTCGACACGAGGACTAGTTAGTCGACTCGTGGACTCGGGACTCAACCCGAGGAGTGAACTCAACTCGAGGAGTCATATAGAGTCGGCATGAGGAGTAGTTAGTCGACTCGTGAACTCGGACTTCAACTCGAGGAATGAACTCAACTCCAGGAGTCATGTGGAGTCAGCACGAAGAGTAGTTAGTCGACTCGTGGACTCGGATTTCAACTCGAGGAATGAACTCAACTCGAGGAGTCATGTGTACAGTCAGCACGAGGACTAGTTAGTCTACTCGTGGACTCGGGACTCAACTCGAGGAGTGAACTCAACTCGAGGAGTCATGTAGAGTCGGCACGAGGAGTAGTTAGTCGACTCGTGAACTCAGACTTCAACTCGAGGAATGAACTCAACACAAGGAGTCATGTGGATTCGGCACGAGGAGTAGTTAGTCGACTCGTGGACTCGGATTTCAACTCGAAGAATGAACTCAAATCGAGGAGTCATGTGTAGAGTCAGCACGAGGAATAGTTAGTCTACTCGTGGACTCGGGACTCAACTCGAGGAGTGAACTCAACTCGAGGAGTCATGTAGAGTCGGCACGAGGACTTATCGGTCGACTCGTGGACTCGGGACTCAACTCGAGGAGTGAACTCAACTCGAGGAGTCATGTGTAAAGTCAGCAAGAGGACTAGTTAGCCGACTCGTCGACTCAGGACTCAACTCGAGGAGTGAACTCAACTCGAGGAGTCGTGTAGAGTCGGCACCAGGACTTATCGGTCGACTCATGGACTCGGGACTCAACTCGAGGAGTCATGTGTAGGGTCAGCACGAGGACTAGTTAGTCGACTCGTGGACTCTGGACTCAACTCGAGGAGTTATGTGTAGAGTCAGCATGAGGACTAGTTAGTCGACTCGTGGACTCGGGACTCAACTCGAGGAGTGAACTCAACTCGACGAGTCATGTAGAGTCGGCATGAGGACTTATCGATCGACTCGTGGATTCGGGACACAACTCCAGGAGTGAACTCAACTCGAGGAGTCATGTGTAGAGTCAGCACGAGAACTATTTAGTCGACTCGTGGACTCGGGACTCAACTCTGGGAGTGAACTCATCTCGAGGAGTCATGTGTACAGTCAGCAAGAGGACTAGTTAGTCGACTAGTGGACTCGGGACTCAACTCGAGGAGTCATGTAGAGTCGGCACGAGGACTTATCGGTCAACTCGTGGACTTGGGACTCAACTCGAGGAGTGAACTCAACTCAAGGAGTCATGTAGGGTCGGCACGAGGACTTATTGGTCGACTCGTGGACTCGGGACTTAAGTCGAGGAGTGAACTCTACTCGAGGAGTCATGTGTAGAGTCAGCACGAGGACTAGTTAGTCGACTCGTGGACTCGGGACTCAACTCGAGGAGTAAACTCAACTCGACGAGTCATGTGTAGAGTCGGCACGGGGAATTATCTGTCAACTCGTGGACTCGGGACTCAACTCGAGGAGTCATGTGTAGAGTCGACACGAGGACTAGTTAGTCGACTCGTGCACTCGGAACTCAACTTGAGGAATGAAGTCAACTCGAGGAGTCATGTAGAGTCGGCACAAGGAGTAGTTAGTCGACTCGTGAACTCGGACTTCAACTTGAGGAATGAACTCAACTCGTGGAGTCATGTGGAGTCGGCACGAGGAGTAGTTAGTCGACTCGTGGACTCGGATTTTAACTCGAGGAATGAACTCAACTCGAGGAATGAACTGAACTCGAGGAGTCATGTGTAGAGTCAGCACGAGGACTAGTTAGTCGACTCGTGGACTCGGGACTCAACTCGAGGAGTCATGTGTAGAGTCAGCACGAGGACTAGTTAGTCGACTCGTAGACTCGGGACTCAACTCGACGAGTGAACTCAACTCGAGGAGTCATGTTGAGTCGGCACGTGCACTTATCGGTCGACTCGTGGACTCGGGACTCAACTCGAGGAGTGAACTCAACTCGGGGAGTCATGTGTACAGTCAGCACGAGGACTAGTTAGCCGACTCATGGACTCGGGACTCAACTCGAGGAGTGAACTTGACTCGAGGAGTCATGTAGGGTCGGCACTAGGAATTATCGGTCGACTCGTAGACTCGGGACGCAACTCGAGGAGTGAACTCAACTCGAGGAGTCATGTGTCGAGTCAGCACGAGGACTAGTTAGTCGACTCGTGGACTCGAGACTCAACTCGAGGAGTCATGTGTAGAGTCAGCATAAGGAATTATCGGTCGACTCGTGGACTCGGGACTCAACTCCAGGAGTGAACTATACTCGAGGAGTCATGTGTAGAGTCGACACGAGGACTAGTTAGTCGACTCGTGGACTCGGGACTCAACTCGAGGAGTGAACTCAACTCGAGGAGTCATGTAGAGTCGGCATGAGGAGTAGTTAGTCGACTCGTGAACTCGGACTTCAACTCGAGGAATGAACTCAACTCGAGGAGTCATGTGGAGTCGGCACGAGGAGTAGTTAGTCGACTCGTGGACTCGGATTTCAACTCGAGGGATGAACTCAACTCGAGGAGTCATGTGTAGAGTCAGCACGAGGACTAGTTAGTCTACTCGTGGACTCGGGACTCAACTCGGGGAGTGAACTCAACTCGAGGAGTCATGTAGAGTCGGCACGAGGACTTATCGATCGACTCGTGGACTCGGGACTCAACTCGAGAGGTGAACTCAACTCGAGGAGTCATGTGTAGAGTCAGCACGAGGACTAGTTAGCCGACTCGTCGACTCGGGACTCAACTCGAGGAGTGAACTCAACTCGAGGAGTCATGTAGAGTCGGCACCAGGACTTATCGGTCGACTCGTGGACTCGGGACTAAACTCGAGAAGTGAACTCAACTCGAGGAGTCATGTGTAGGGTCAGCATGAGGACTAGTTAGTCGACTTGTGGACTCAGGACTCAACTCAAGGAGTGAACACAACTCAAGGAGTCATGTAGAGTTGGTACGAGGACTTATCGGTGGACTCGTGGATTCGGGACACAACTCGAGGAGTGAAGTCAACTCGAGGAGTCATGTGTAGAG
Organism: Urtica dioica subsp. dioica; assembly: GCF_054948205.1. NCBI lineage: Eukaryota > Viridiplantae > Streptophyta > Magnoliopsida > Rosales > Urticaceae > Urtica > Urtica dioica. The sequence goes on along the minus strand of NC_142759.1, from coordinate 33,981,844 downwards.
TCAACACGAGGACTAGTTAGTCGACTCGTGGACTCGGGACTCAACTGGAGGAGTGAACTCATCTCGAGGAGTCATGTGTAGAGTCAGCACGAGGACTAGTTAGTCTACTCGTGGACTCGGGACTCAACTCGAGGAGTGAACTCAACTCGAGGAGTCATGTGGAGTCGGCACGAGGAGTAGTTAGTCGACTCGTGGACTCGGATTTCAACTCCAGGAATGAACTCAACTCGATGAGTCATGTGAAGTCGGCACGAGGAGTAGTTAGTCGACTCGTGGACTCGGGACTCAACTCGACGAGTCATGTGTAGAGTCGGCACGGGGAATTATCTGTCGACTCGTGGACTCGGGACTCAACTCGAGGAGTGAACTCTACTCGAGGAGTCATGTGTAGAGTCGACACGAGGACTAGTTAGTCGACTCGTGGACTCAGGACTCAACTCGAGGAGTGAAGTCAACTCGAGGAGTCATGTAGAGTCGGCTCAAGGAGTAGTTAGTCGACTCGTGAACTCGGACTTTAACTTGAGGAATGAACTCAATTCGAGGAGTCATGTGGAATCGGCACGAGGAGTAGTTAGTCGACTCGTGGACTCGGATTTCAACTCGAGGAATGAACTCAACTCGAGGAGTCATGTGTAGAGTCAGCACGGGGACTAGTTAGTCGACTCGTGGACTCGGGACTCAACTCGAGGAGTCATGTAGAGTCGGCACGAGGACTTATCGGTCGACTCGTGGACTCGGGACTCAACTCGAGGAGGGAACTCAACTCGAGGAGTCATGTGTAGAGTCAGCACGAGGTGTAGTTAGCCGACTCGTGGACTCGGGACTCAACTCGAGGAGTGATCTTGACTCGAGGAGTCATGTAGGGTCGGCACGAGGAATTATCGGTCGACTTGTGGACTCGGGACGCAACTCGAGGAGTGAACTCAACTCGCGAAGTCATGTGTAGAGTCAGCACGAGGACTAGTTACTCGACTGGTGGACTCGAGACTCAACTCGAGGAGTGAAGTCAACTTGAGGAGTCATGTGTAGAGTCAGCACGAGGAATTATCGGTCGACTCGTGGACTCAGGACTCAACTCCAGGAGTGAACTATACTCGAGGAGTCATGTGTAGAGTCGACACGAGGACTAGTTAGTCGACTCGTGGACTCGGGACTCAGCTCGAGGAGTGAACTCAACTCGAGGAGTCATGTAGAGTCGGCATGAGGAGTAGTTAGTCGACTCGTGAACTCGGACTTCAACTTGAGGAATGAACTCAACTCGAGGAGTCATGTGGAGTCGGCACGAGGAGTAGTTAGTCGACTCGTGGACTCGGATTTCAACTCGAGGAATGAACTCAACTCGAGGAGTCATGTGTAGAGTCAGCACGAGGACTAGTTAGTCTACTCGTGGACTCGGGACTCAACTCGAGGAGTGAACTAAACTCGAGGAGTCATGTAGAGTCGGCACGAGGACTTATCGGTCGACTCGTGGACTCGGGACTCAACTCGAGAAGTGAACTCAACTCGAGGAGTCATGTGTAGAGTCAGCACGAGGACTAGTTATCCGACACGTTGACTCGGGACTCAACTCGAGGAGTGAACTCAACTCGAGGAGTCATGTAGAATCGGCACCAGGGCTTATCGATCGACTCGTGGACTCGGGACTAAACTCGAGGAGTGAACTCAACTCGAGGAGTCATGTGTAGGGTCAGCATGAGGACTAGTTAGTCGACTTGTGGACTCGGGACTCAACTCAAGGAGTGAACACAACTCAAGGAGTCATGTAGAGTTGGTACGAGGACTTATCGGTCGACTCGTGGATTCGTGACACAACTCGAGGAGTGAAGTCAACTCGAGGAGTCATGTGTAGAGTCAACATGAGGACTAGTTAGTCGACTCGTGGATTCGGGACACAACTCGAGGAGTGAAGTCAACTCGAGGAGTCATGTGTAGAGTCAACACGAGGACTAGTTGGACGACTCGTGGACTCCGGACGCAACTCGAGGAGTGAACTCAACTCAAGGAGTCATGTAGGGTCGGCACGAGGACTTATCGGTCGACTCGTGGACTCGAGACTTAACTCGAGGAGTGAACTCTACTCGAGGAGTCATGTGTAGAGTCAGCACGAGGACTAGTTAGTCGGCTCGTGGACTCGGGACTCAACTCGAGGAGTCATGTGTCGAATCACAACGGGGAATTATCGGTCGACTCGTGGACTCGGGACTCAACTCGCGGAGTGAACTCTACTCGAGGAGTCATGTGTAGAGTCGACACGAGGTCTAGTTATTCGACTCGTGGACTCGGGACTAAACTCGAGGAGTCATGTAGAGTCGGCACAAGGAGTAGTTAGTCGACTCGTGAACTGGGACTTCAACTTGAGGAATGAACTCAACTCGAGGAGTCATGTGGAGTCGGCACGAGGAGTAGTTAGTGGACTCGTGGACTCGGATTTCAACTCGAGGAATGAACTCAACTCGAGGAGTCATGTGTAGAGTCAGCACGAGGACTAGTTAGTCGACTCGTGGACTCGAGACTCAACTCGAGGAGTGAACTCAACTCGAGGAGTCATGTGTAGAGTCAGCACGAGGAATTATCGGTCGACTCGTGGACTCGGGACTCAACTCCAGGAGTGAACTATACTCGAGGAGTCATGTGTAGAGTCGACACGAGGACTAGTTAGTCGACTCGTGGACTCGGGACTCAGCTCGAGGAGTGAACTCAACTCGAGGAGTCATGTAGAGTCGGCATGAGGAGTAGTTAGTCGACTCGTGAACTCGGACTTCAACTTGAGGAATGAACTCAACTCGAGGAGTCATGTGGAGTCGGCACAAGGAGTAGTTAGTCGACTCGTGGACTCGGATTTCAACTCGAGGAATGAACTCAACTCGAGGAGTCATGTGTAGAGTCAGCACGAGGACTAGTTAGTCTACTCGTGGACTCGGGACTCAACTCGAGGAGTGAACTCAACTCGAGGAGTCATGTAGAGTCGGCACGAGGACTTATCGGTCGACTCGTGGACTCGGGACGCAACTCGAGGAGTGAACTCAACTCGAGGAGTCATGTGTAGAGTCAGCACGAGGACTAGTTAGTCGACTTGTGGACTCGAGACTCAACTGGAAAAGTGAAGTCAACTCGAGGAGTCATGTGTAGAGTCAACACGAGGAATTATCGGTCGACTCGTGGACTCGGGACTCAACTCTAGGAGTGAACTATACTCGAGGAGTTATGTGTAGAGTCGACACGAGGACTAGTTAGTCGACTCGTGGACTCGGGACTCAACTCGAGGAGTGAATTCACCTCGAGAAGTCATGTAGAGTCGGCATGAGGAATAGTTAGTCGACTCGTGAACTCGGACTTCAACTTGAGGAATGAACTCAACTCGAGGAGTCATGTGGAGTCGGCACGAGGAGTAGTTAGTCGACTCGTGGACTCGGATTTCAACTCGAGGAATGAACTCAACTCGAGGAGTCATGTGTAGAGTCAGCACGAGGACTAGTTAGTCTACTCGTGGACTCGGGACTCAACTCGAGAATTGAACTCAACTCGAGGAGTCATGTGTAGAGTCAACACGAGGAGTAGTTGGACGACTCGTGGACTCGGGACTCAACTCGAGGAGTGAACTCAACTCGAGGAGTCATGTAGAGTCGGCATGAGGAGTAGTTAGTCGACTCGTGAACTCGGACTTCAACTTGAGGAATGAAGTCAACTCGAGGAGTCATGTGGAGTCGGCACGAGGAGTAGTTAGTCGACTCGTGGACTCGGATTTCAACTCGAGGAATGAACTCAACTCGAGGAGTCATGTGTAGAGTCAACACGAGGACTAGTTAGTCGACTCGTGGATTCGGGACACAACTCGAGGAGTGAAGTCAACTCGAGGAGTCATGTGTAGAGTCAACACGAGGACTAGTTGGACGACTCGTGGACTCCGGACGCAACTCGAGGAGTGAACTCAACTCAAGGAGTCATGTAGGGTCGGCACGAGGACTTATCGGTCGACTCGTGGACTCGAGACTTAACTCGAGGAGTGAACTCTACTCGAGGAGTCATGTGTAGAGTCAGCACGAGGACTAGTTAGTCGACTCGTGGACTCGGGACTCAACTCGAGGAGTCATGTGTCGAGTCGCAACGGTGAATTATCGGTCGACTCGTGGACTCGGGACTCAACTCGCGGAGTGAACTCTACTCGAGGAGTCATGTGTAGAGTCGACACGAGGTCTAGTTATTCGACTCGTGGACTCGGGACTAAACTCGAGGAGTCATGTAGAGTCGGCACAAGGAGTAGTTAGTCGACTCGTGAACTGGGACTTCAACTTGAGGAATGAACTCAACTCGAGGAGTCATGTGGAGTCGGCACGAGGAGTAGTTAGTGGACTCGTGGACTCGGATTTCAACTCGAGGAATGAACTCAACTCGAGGAGTCATGTGTAGAGTCAGCACGAGGACTAGTTAGTCGACTCGTGGACTCGGGACTCAACTCGAGGAGTGAACTCAACTCGAGGAGTCATGTGTAGAGTCAGCACAAGGAATTATCGGTCGACTTGTGGACTCGGGACTCAACTCCAGGAGTGAACTCAACTCGAGGAGTCATGTGTAGGGTCAGCATGAGGACTAGTTAGTCGACTTGTGGACTCGGGACTCAACTCAAGGAGTGAACACAACTCAAGGAGTCATGTAGAGTTGGTACGAGGACTTATCGGTGGACTCGTGGATTCGGGACACAACTCGAGGAGTGAACTCGACGGCCGCAAGAGCACTAATCAAAGCTCTCGCCGCCGGGAAGAACCTATCCGTGAGCAGAACGAACCTTGTAAAAGGCAAAACAAGGGGAACCAGGTTCTTAGCAACCAACCCCCTGTACCTCAGAAACCGCGACTTGCGGAAAACTTCAAAGGGTACTCGTCATTCACGCCGCTGAACACAGCGCCGGAAAGGATCTTGGCTCTGGCACGTGACAAGTTCACACCCCCGGCTCCAATGAAGAAGGATCCCGCAACTCGCGATCGATCCAGGTATTGTGAGTTCCATCGGGAATATGGTCATTTGACCTCGGAATGTTACAACCTCAAAAGGAAAATCGAGGCTTTGATCCAACGGGGCGAGCTGAAGGAGTTCGTGTTGCGCATGATCGGCGCTGCGGGCCCCACCGCGAACAGACAACAGTCTGGTCAAGGAGGAGGAGCAGCCGCTTCTGCCAACCAAACCACGGCTACTGCCAACGCCAACCCGCAACCGCACGTGGTAACCACCATACTGGGAGGTCCACAAGATGGGGATTCGGCCCGACAACGGAAGAAATTCCTTAGGGCCGTGTCTCAGGAAGACGCTGCTATGCACGTCAACTTCACATATGAAGAACCTCCGTCCGTGCCTCACGAGACGATGTATTTCACCAATGAAGAGGCCAAGCGAGTTGTGCATCCGCACAATGACGCGATCGTGCTCAAAGCCCAATTGGCCAATAACTTGGTGAAGAGGGTCCTCATTGATAACGGCAGCGCTGCCGATATAATTTTCAAGTCCACCCTAGAGCGCATGAAGCTCGGGGGGCTGCGCCCGACTCCGACCCAAACACCATTGTTTGGGTTCACTGGGGAAAAGGTTATGACCGAGGGCATTATCGACCTGCCGGTCACCTTTGGGACCCCTGGAGGGATCGAGGCCGTTCACATGGTCCCATTCTTAGTGGTCGATCAGGAGTCGCCTTACAACTTAATCATCGGGCGACCCACGTTGAACCGGCTAAGGGCAATCACTTCCACGTATCACCTACTGGTGAAGTTCCCCACCGAAGGAGGAATTGGCATTATGGCTGGAGACCAATCCCAAGCCAGAATATGCTACGTGCAAGGAGTTGATGGCAAGTCCGCGGGAAAAGCGGTCAACACAATCTTCCAACTGGAAGACGATTACCCATGCAACCCAAGGGATGCAAGGAAGTTCGGAGAACTTGACCCCCGTGATGAAATCGAAAGACTTAAGATGGCAACCTCCGATGATCTTGTGCCAATCGTCCTGGACGAATCGAAGCCTGATCAGGTTGTAAAAATCGGCACCCGACTTCCACTCGCCATCAAAACTCAGCTTACCGCCTTCCTTAGGGAGTTCAAGGATGTTTTTGCATGGACTCATGCGGACATGCCTGGAATCGATCCCGAGGTAATAGTGCACCGACTGAACGACGACCCAAATGTTGTCAATGGTGCCCACAAGAAGAGTAGTAGTGTCTATTTATGTACATTTGATGTCATATAGTCTTACGAACACTCTTGCTTGTGATTGCCTATTCATTCATTAATAAAGTTGAAACGTTCATTCATTCTTTCTTTGTTTGAAGCTTTATGATAAAACCTTAGTCTTTTAGTCCATAAACAAACTTAACAACTTACGAAGAGACAAATGTAGATTTGCATGAACAAACTCTTCGTAGTTTGCTTAAAACGATATATTCGCAATCTTAGGGTCAAAGGACTATTGACCTCATTATGGTCGTTAGAAGAATCTATGATGTCTGGTTATGAGGCATTGAGAATTGGAGACTCTATAGTTCTTCTAGGTATCTTCCGAAGGTACTGAATTGACCAGTGCACTTCTAGAGACAATATAAGAACAAACCATTTAACCTCTTATGTCTCGAAGTCACTATGTATGAATTGCATCATGCTTACCTTAATCCTGAAATGAGACATGCCATTTCACACCTTAGTATTCTCATTTGAGAAAGTCAAAGTTCGGACTCACTATGTGATTCCGAACAAGGCCTATTGGTGAAGTACTAAGTTGTGAGTCTGTCATGAGTAACTTTGTGAAGTTCTCATAGATATGGAATTCATGTACAAGATTGCTGAAATGCAATGTATGTCACCTCATGCTTTGTTCCTTGGAGTGTGAATAAATGAACTGGCCAGTGTCCAAATTGAGTCCTGACTCTTTTGGATGAAACAATGTGACTTGTTAGCTCCTCGTCAATACATTGTTTCTAACTTATTCACAAGCGACAAAGGAGTTGAGGAAATAACAGCTAGAAGGGTAAAATGGTAATTTAGTAAATCCCGACTAGCTGATGACATTCATGAAGGGTAAACATAGATAATATTCAATGGATCTGCTCATCATAATTAGGTCGAATTCTTGAGTAGAAAATAAATTCATTTGAACCGAGAGATTTTCAGTGTCAACTCTTTAATGGAGTCAGTTGACATTAAGCTAAACTTGGAAAAGGTTTGTGAACTTTTGAGTCCAAGTGTTTAGCACAAGCTTTGTTCATTTGGGTCCATGAGGTCACTGTCACGAATCACATCGAGTAGGAATAGTTAAACTGGAGGCTAAGCCAAAACAAAAACGAGACAAGTTTTTCGAAAATTGTCAAAAAGGGTATTTTTGTCTTTTGGGACGTAGGACGAAATGAATGTCAATAAATTATTTTTGACATTGTCATATGATGACAAATGAAATAAATATTGCTCAGCCATATTAGTGTAATTGGGCCTTGAGGATTAATTTCATTTCATAGAATTTTACTTGAAAATTCTTAATGGGCTTTTCTTATGTTGTCATGAACAATTGAAGAAACATCTAGAAGCTCCTTCTGGAAGCTCAAATTTCGTCCAACCCAAGCAAAATAAGGCTGAATTTCGTTCATGCCATAGTGGGAAAGAGAGTTTATTTTGTGCATTGATGTATGAAGATACTTGCCAAAAGAAAAAGAGGAAACAAATTTCCTTTAGAAGGAAAGTGCATTTTCGGCCAACTAAGAGAGAACAAATGAGGAAACAAATCCAAGGACTTGCATGACATGTCATGAACGTCCAACATGGGTAGAAAAGAGGAAATAAGATTTGCTCATGCCTCCCCTATAAATAGAGGCCTCATTCCTCTCATTCTAGTCATCCCACATAAGTTAGAGATTGAGAGCTTCTCTCTCTAGACCTTGTGGCCGATCCTCTCTCTCTCTCCCTCTAGTTATTTTCGGTTTTTGTTTTGGCACCTAGGTCCTCATTTGACCTAGTGGTTTTAGCTCTTCGACTCCGAGACTTGTTCTAGAGTCGTCGTGTTTAAAAGTGCCCACTCACTAATTCCTTTTATTTCGAGTGATTTAGTGATAGAAACTTTCGTGGTTGCTCGAGGTGCCGAGGAAAGAAAGAGAGACGTGCTGCGAGGGGAGACGAGCGTTGCAAACTTTCCGAAAGCTTCTTCAAAGTTCAATCTTCAAGAAAGGTTAGTAAATTCTTAGCTCATATTGGTTTTTAATTACATGTACTTGCACTTGTCTAGGTTAGTAAAAACTGTTTTACTTGTAAAAGAAAATTTTTAAAATTCCGCCGCTTACCGAAGCGTTAATTATTTTCTCAAACCCTAGATCGATTCCAACAAATGGTATCAGAGCTATGGTCAAAGATTAACATGTACATGTTTTTAAAATTATGAGCTTGAAAATCGTTTTCGAAAGTTTACTAATTTTGTGACAAGTTAGAATTGTAATCTTAGATTTTTTTTTTAATTTATTGCTCTTGCCTTTAAATTAAAAAGCATGTTGATTTTCTATGAGTTTGGGATGTTTTTAAAACACATTAGAATCTGTTCTAAAAGTTTTTAATTTTTTATATTGAAAAACGTGTTTTAAAGGTTTGAGAAATTTCGAGTAAAATTTTGTGACTAGTTTTGATATCTCGCTAGTTTCTTATTTTTACTTGAATCGTTTTATGCATGTTGTTATTTCTTTAATTCTATGTTATTACCCTGCTAATAAAACACAAATAAAAGCTTTAAACAACATCTTAAAACGTTCCGTTACACTTGATTCTTTTTCGCACCTAAATAGGACCAAGCTTTAATTTATTTCTTTTTCTTCGAGCTGGAGTAAACCCGCATTAAAAGTGGCATAACTCTCTGCTCAGAAATCGAAATTTAATGATTCGTGAATCAAATTAAAGCTCTGTCTATCCTCTGTCCAATGCAACCGGTTTCGGCGCAAAAGGACATCGGAACCGCCAGATATGGCGATTTTACTCCGAGGTGCGTGGCTGTCTGAAACTCCAGTTTTTCAGAAATCCGGATTTTCAAACCCCACTACCATGAGTTATAGAACTCCAATGAGAAAATTTTCTTGAGCAAAAATGTTTTTCATATGATTATAAACATGATGTGTAAGATTAAAATGTTTTGATTTTTGAAAGTTTAATTGAAATTGAATTTTTACAAAACTAGTTTGAATTTTGAAAAACCGTTTTCACTTTCAAACTTGAAAATATTTTGTCATCCAAATCAAATAAATTTTCAAAATGTTTTCAAAACCATATCTATATCACATATGTTCAAAATCTATATGCTCTTGAAAATTTGAGTGGGAGGTCTCCTTGTAGACAAGCCGAAAAATAAAAAGATGTGTAATCTCAAACTTTCAAGTGTTCGAGTGAGTTGAAGTTCACACTTCCCTCACGCACTTTCCCGAAATAGAAAATAGGAAAAGATCGAGTATGTACCTTGTGCCTTTATGCACTAATACTGCTCTGAACATGTCGATCTAGGATTCTCTTCTAGTTGTCCGCTCTGTCGCTCTCTAACTTGGAAATTTGTTTCCGAACTTAAAAGAGTCGATGAACCAACTCCAAAAACTAAGTGGGAGGGTTATACTTGTTGTTTGTAACCCACGATCCCCAACACTAATGAAAAGTGCAAGTGTCGCCGGACTAAGAGTCACCCTCGTGGCCCTCTCTTAAATGAGAGTACTCAAGGGCGCTTTGCTCTGATCATTGCTCAATGAGCTACGTCCGAGAGTGAGACGATGATGACAAGACCTCCCCTCGGCGGATTGTTTTTCAAAGTCAATGTTTTGGACTAAGTGGTTGGTTACACACTTAGACTCAATCCCTAGTAATCCTCCCTCGAGGCCTTGCGAAAGGATGTGAATGATCAAACCAATTTACAAGGTGGCTAGTCAAAATTGATGTATTGACATCTTGGCTATGCATTAATGATGAGTCATTTACTTATGAAAGGAGACTCGTTGCGGCCTTCCCTCGAAGGAGTAAAGTGTCATTTCGTTCATAACACCTTTGGATTTTATAAAGTCTTAAACAAACTTAAATCCTAAACCAAAGACTAATCATAAACTTGTTTCAACTTCTATAGGCAATATGTCTCCCAACTCTCTCTCTTTCATTCTTTCCTCGAACAAACTCGAAAACGAAAACTACATAGACTCGAAACGTAACCTCGACATAATACCTACCGTTAACAAGCACAAATGGGTACTCACCACCCCATGTCCTCCTCTGACGAATGATGATTCAACTCAAGAGGACAATGACGCCTTAGCGGCCTGGCTTCGATTCGATGAGATTGTGAGGTGCTATATCTTGGCATCTATGAACAATATGCTGAAAGAGCAACATCAGGACTTCGAGACTGCCGCTGACATGCTCTACAATCTCCTTCAGATGTTTGGAGGGCAAAGGCGTCAAACAAGGCTACAAGCAGTCCGACAGTTTATGAACTGTCATATGCAGGCTAGGACTCCTATTGGAGACTTTATGATATTGATCATTAGTCATCTGAGTAAAATGGAAATCCTAGGATCTGAGATTGATGGGAAGAATGTCATAGATGTGATCTTAGAAACTCTCCCCGCATCTCTTGATACCTCCAAAATGAACTACTCCATAAACAAGCTAGAGTACACTGTTACCAAGCTTATAAAGGAGTTTCACACTGCTGAAGGTCTCACTAAGAGAAAGAGGAATCAAGGAGAGGCACATGCTACTGAGCAAAAAGCCTCCGCCTCTGGAACTGTGAAGAGACCTTACAAGGCCGATTAATAGAACTGTCCCACCTATCTCAAAGCAAAGGAACATAGTATTGTAGTAGTTACCGAAGCATGCTTAGTAGCTGATAATGTATCAACGTGGATTATTGACTCCGCTGCTACTAACCATATTTGCTGTTCCTTGAATGGTTTCAAGAAAACCAAAAGCTTAGAGGAAGGCGAGTTCTGTTTCAAATGGGGTGATGGGAGCCTGGTGTCTGCAAAGGCTGTGGGATCCGTGACGCTGTCTTTTGAAGACCGCACTTTAAACTTGAATAATGTTTATTTTGTTCCTACCTTTGGGAAGAACTTAATATCCGTTGCTCGTCTTCGTGAGCAAGATTATTGTTTAAAGTTCATTAAGAATGGAATTCGTATTTCGTTTCCTGATAATTCTTTTGTCACTGATGCATGTATGAAGAATGCTCTTTTCTACATCTATCCCACTCAACCTTCTCTTTTAGACACCGAAATAGACAATGATCTAATTAGGGAGCCAAAGAGGATCAAACTTTCTGAATCCTCCGATCTAACAAAATCAACACACCTATGGCACTTAAGACTTGGTCATATCAGTCTAGAAAGGATTAAGAGACTTGTGAGGGATGGTCCACTCCAAGCCTCTGCAATAGGTTCACTACCTACTTGTGAATCCTGCATACAAGGAAAAATGACTAAGCGACCTTTCTCTGATCAAGGTCGAAGAGCCACTGAGTTGCTGGAACTAATACATTCTGATGTATGTGGTCCGCTCAGCCAACAGGCACGTGGAGGATACGAATACTTCGTTACCTTCACTGATGATTACTCACGATATGGGTTTGTGTATTTGCTCAAACACAAATCCGAGACCTTTAACATATTTAAGGTCTTTAGGGCTTTAGTGGAAAAGCAAACTGGCAAAGTGATCAAAACCCTTCGATCTGATCGAGGTGGTGAGTATATGTCTGGAGAGTTCGATGAATTTCTTAAAGAAGAAGGTTTCGCTTCTCAGCTTACCGCACCTGGCACACCTCAACAAAACGGAGTGTCAGAGAGAAGAAACCGAACTCTTATAAAGATGGTTAGATCGATGATGAGTTACTCATCACTCCCGCTTTCCTTTTGGGGATATGCCCTCGAAACAGCCGCTTACATTCTGAACCAAGTTCCGTCTAAAACGGTTCCTGGTACTCCTTATGAAAGATGGACTGGCCGTAAAGTAAGTTTGGGCCACATCCGAATTTGGGGTTGCCCTGCACATGTGCTAAGGCAAAAGACTAGCAAGTTGGCTAGTAGGTCAGAATTGTGCCAGTTTGTGGGATATCCAAAGGAAACCAAAGGTTTCATTTTCTATAGTCCCGAGGACGATAAGACTTTCGTTAGCACGAATGCTCGTTTCCTTGAGGAGGACTTCATGAAGGATGCAAAACCTAGAAGCAAAATTGTGCTTGAAGAAAAGTTGGGTGAGGAAGCTTCTACCTCATCTGTAAGAACTGTTCTTACCCCAACTGAAACACAACCTAACTCATCAGAATCTCGTCAAGTAGTACTTCGATGTAGTGGGAGGGCTGTTCAACAGCCTGACAGGTAGATGTCTTATGGAGACTCTCTCGTAGCCGTCTCCGACATGGATAACCCTGTTTCCTATAGCCTAGCGATGGCTTGTTCTGAATCAAACCTTTGGCTTGATGCCATGAAAGTTGAAATGCACTCGATGTATGTCAACAATGTCTGGAAACTTGTAGACCTTCCTGAAGGGATTAAACCCGTAGGGTGTAAGTGGATATACAAGAAGAAAGGGGGTCCTGATGGGAACGTTGAGACGTTCAAAGCACGACTTGTGGCGAAGGGTTATACCCAACAAGAAGGGATTGACTATGAAGAAACCTTCTCGCCAGTCGCGATGCTTGAATCCATCCGCATACTCCTATCCATAGCTGCAGCTCTCGACTATGAGATCTGGCAAATGGATGTCAAGACAGCCTTTCTGAATAGCAATCTTGACGAGCGCATTTACATAGCTCAACCAGACGGTTTCGTGGATAAAGGTCAAGAGACCAAGGTTTGTGAGTTGCTTAAATCCATTTATGGACTAAAGCAAGCATCTAGGTCATGGAATATTAGATTCGATGAAACTGTAAAGAGCTTTGGCTTTGAACAGTCAATAGATGAGCCTTGTGTTTACAAGTTAATACACGAAGGTAAAGTTGTGTTTCTGGTAATATATGTCGATGATATACTACTCATTGGTAATGACGTGGGTAAGTTATCTGAGGTTAAGGTCTGGCTAGCAAAGCAATTCGATATGAAGGATCTAGGAGAAGCCGCATACATTCTGGGAATCCAAATCTTTCGAGATAGGAAAAACCGGACCCTGTCGCTCTCTCAAGCATCTTATATTGATAAGGTGATGGATCGCTTCTCGATGCAAGACTGCAAGAGGGGTCAAACACCCTTTAGGCATGGAGTTTAACTCTCTAAGGACCAGTCTCCTAAGACTGCACAAGAGATTGAATACATGAGGAAGATTCCTTACGCCTCTGCCGTAGGAAGCCTCATGTATGCTATGCTTTGCACTAGACCTGACATCTGTTTCGCCGTTGGCGTAGTTAGTCGTTTCCAATCCAACCCTGGACCCGAGCACTGGATTGCTGTTAAGCATTTTCTTAAGTATCTTCGAAGAACTAGGAACTTGATGCTTACATACTCAGGTACTGACCTGACTATGACGGGATATACCGACTCCGATTTTCAAGCGGATAAGGATTCCAGGAAATCCACTTCTGGATATGTGTTCATCCTTAATAGTGGAGCTGTTGTGTGGAGGAGTATTAAGCAATCTTGCATTGCTGACTCCACAATGGAAGCAGAATATGTGGCTGCTTGTGAAGCATGCAAAGAGGCTGTATGGCTTAGAAAATTCCTTAAGTATTTGGAAGTTGTTCCAAACGTCGACGAGCCCATGACCCTTTATTGTGATAATAGTGGGGCTATCGCTAACTCAAAGGAACCTCGAAGCCATAAGCGCTCTAAGCATATTGAGAGGAAATACCATTTGATTCAAGAGATCGCGCAGCGCGGAGACGTGGAGGTGAAGTAGATCTCTGGCAGATCCATTCACCAAGGCCCTAGCGAACATGGTCTTCGACCAACTTCGAGAGGGATTAGGCATGTAGGACTACTCACATCTTCTTTGAGTCAAGTGGGAGTTTGTTGTCAATGGTGCCCACAAGAAGAGTAGTAGTGTCTATTTATGTACATTTGATGTCATATAGTCTTACGAAGACTCTTGCTTGTGATTGCCTATTCATTCATTCATAAAGTTGAAACGTTCATTCATTCTTTCTTTGTTTGAAGCTTTATGATAAAACCTTAGTCTTTTAGTCCATAAACAAACTTAACAACTTACGAAGAGACAAATGTAGATTTGCATGAACAAACTCTTCGTAGTTTGCTTAAAACGATATATTCGCAATCTTAGGGTCAAAGGACTATTGACCTCATTATGATTGTTAGAAGAATCTATGATGTCTGGTTATGAGGCATTGAGAGTTGGAGACTCTATAGTTCTTCTAGGTATCTTCCGAAGGTACTGAATTGACCAGTGCACTTCTAGAGACAATATAAGAACAAACCATTTAACCTCTTATGTCTCGAAGTCACTATGTATGAATTGCATCATGCTTACCTTAATCCTGAAATGAGACATGCCATTTCACACCTTAGTATTCTCATTTGAGAAAGTCAAAGTTCGGACTCACTATGTGATTCCGAACAAGGCCTATTGGTGAAGTACTAAGTTGTGAGTCTGTCATGAGTAACTTTGTGAAGTTCTCATAGATATGGAATTCATGTACAAGATTGCTGAAATGCAATGTATGTCACCTCATGCTTTGTTCCTTGGAGTGTGAATAAATGAACTGGCCAGTGTCCAAATTGAGTCCTGACTCTTTTGGATGAAACAATGTGACTTGTTAGCTCCTCGTCAATACATTGTTTCTAACTTATTCACAAGCGACAAAGGAGTTGAGGAAATAACAGCTAGAAGGGTAAAATGGTAATTTAGTAAATCCCGACTAGCTGATGACATTCATGAAGGGTAAACATAGATAATATTCAATGGATCCGCTCATCATAATTAGGTCGAATTCTTGAGTAGAAAATAAATTCATTTGAACCGAGAGATTTTCAGTGTCAACTCTTTAGTGGAGTTAGTTGACATTAAGCTAAACTTGGAAAAGGTTTGTGAACTTTTGAGTCCAAGTGTATAGCTCAAGCTTTGTTCATTTGGGTCCATGAGGTCTGTTGTCGGCCCGTCTAGGGCCGACGAGGAAAAAGACATTACTTCGACCGGCGCGAGGCCTTTGACGACGGAGCCTTGCCTCAGCCATTGGCCGGCCCAAGTTCCAGCCGGCCAATGGCCGGCCATATGCTCAGCCGGCCCATGGCCGGCCCAAGGGTGTCACTCGGCCATTGGCCGAGTCAAAGCCTCAGCAGGCCAATGGCCGGCCCAGTCCACTCGGCCATTGGCCGAGGCAAAGTTTCAGTCGGCCAATGGTCGACCCAAGGGTCTCACTCAGCCATTGGCCGAGGCAAAGCTTCAGCCGGCCAATGGTCGGCCCAGTTCACTCGGCCATTGGCCGAGGCAAAGCTTCAGCCGGCCAATGGCCGGCCCAGTCCACTCGGCCATTGGCCGAGGCAAAGTTTCAGTCGGCCAATGGCCGACCCAAGGGTCTCACTCGGCCATTGGCCGAGGCAAAGCTTCAGCCGGCCAATGGCCGGCCCAGTTCACTCGGCCATTGGCCGAGGCAAAGCTTCAGTCGGCCAATGGCCGACCCAAGGGTCTCACTCGGCCATTGGCCGAGGCAAAGCTTCAGCCGGCCAATGGCCGGCCCAGTTCACTCGGCCATTGGCCGAGGCAAAGCTTCAGTCGGCCAATGGCCGACCCAACATGCTCACTCGGCCATTGGCCGGCCCAACCCTTCAGCCGGCCAATGGCCGACCCAACCTTGCTCACTCGGCCAAGGGGTCTTCAAACCACCCCTTGGCTGCCTATAAATACAAGGGTCCTTCCCTTGACCCAGGTAATCCATTCTTGAGTACTGAAACGCTGTCGAACTCGTACCTCACTCGTTTCTCTCAAGTCTCGGCCTCTAAACACCCCTAAAACCTCTATACTCCACCTCAATCCCACTAATGTTGAGCGTCGGAGAGGTAAACAGGGGCCCCCCTGTTTCCCCTTTGTAGTTCACAATCTCTTGCTTGCTTTTCAGGTATCGAGACGAAGTGAGCTTCACCCACAGCTAAGGGACAACTTGGGATACCAAGTCCGACACGCTTGAGTCGAGACGAGACCACTTGGTCCGGTCTTGGGTCTAACCGTCTGCGACTCCTAAATCGTTGTCCGAAAAACAGCGACAACATTTTGGCGCTAGAAGGAGGGGACCACCGACCTTAGCACGCTCTCCCTTCCATTCCACACTTTCACTACAACTACGACTCTCGAGAGATGAGTCATCTACCCACTACCTCCGCGGGTACCCGAGCGACGAGCTCGAGGTACGGTCTCCGACTCCTCGCGCACCGTCTTGAAGGGCAACCTCGCGATAGCGAGAGCCAGCCCCAAGACCCGGTGAACGACCCCGAGGCCGAGCTCCGAGAGGACACGGCCCGGCGGCTCGCGGAGCTCCTGGACCGTCCCGGCGTTGATAGCTCCCTCATCGCCGGTCTCCTCGGCTACGACGTCGAGGATCGATCTGCTCAAGATTACTCCGACCCCGAATACGTGGAGGAGTCGAGGACCGACGAGGCCACCCCTAGCCTCGCTCAAGCGCGACCCGAGAGGGCCAACGGTGCGTTGGCCGATCCTTTGTACCCAGCGCGACAACAGGCACGGTCACAGTCCCGGGGACTCGCCCCTTCGGTTTCAAGAGGTGGCCGGACACGGCCCCTCGCCGAGGAGAGAGCGACTCTGGTCGACGATGGAGCCGATAGCCGAAGCGCTCGCCGGACGACACGACCAAGGGCGACCTCGCCTCGTCGTGCGCCAAGCGTGGACCTTAGAGAGCGCTTGACGGCGCAGAGAAACTCCCGAGGGGAGGATCTCCGCCAAAGGCTAAATTCTCGAAGGGACGCGCTCCCCGCCGCAACTCTTGGCCGACCTCAGGCCAATGTCATGGACCAAGCGTCCAACGAACGCCAACCGGTGGCTCCCGTGGCCCCGACGGTCGGCCCTGCTAACGGGCTTGACGTGGTCACGATGATTCAGAGCCTCCAGAATCAAATCATCGAGATGAGGGAGTCTGGGAGGCAAAGGCCGTACGGAGGGATCGAGGAATCATACTTTCCCTTCGCCGCACAGGTCCTCGCGCAGCCATGCGTGGGAAACTTTAAGTTACCGTCCATTCCCCCCTATGATGGACGTACGGACCCCCACTTCCACGTCCAACACTATGAGACGTGGATGACGATGCAAGGGCAGACGGACGCCACCCTCTGCCAAGCCTTCAGCCTGACCCTCACAGGGTCGGGCTTTGAGTGGTTCCAAAGTTTGAGGCCTGGAAGCATCCCGTCCTTCAGGGCCTTGCGAGAGGCTTTCCTCGCTCGCTTTGCCACGCTTGTGGCACAAAAGAAATCGAAGACCCACCTCCTCTCCATTCGACAGGGGAGAGATGAGACATTGAGACAATACCTCGCTCGCTTCACCGAGGAGTCTCACAAAGTCGAGGGCTTCGACGACAAGGACGCCATCACGGCGATCACCGAGGGAGTTCGCACGAGCGACTTCCTCAAGTCCATTGTCGGGCAAGTCCCGCGAGACATGGCGGAGCTGATGACGAGAGCCCGCACACATATGGGAATCGAGGACTATCTCGATGGCCGCGATGGCCGAAAGCCAGGAGGACAAGGTAGTCGCCACCGTGAAGAACAGGACGAAGATCGCCCCGACCCTCAAAGCAAGAGGAGCAAGGGAGGTCGGGCCCATAACGGTCGCCCCCTCTCCGGTCCAAGATCGTCGCACGTTGATAGCTTCCGAGCGTCATCAACATACACCCCTCTGAACACTCCGCAAGAGCGGATCCTAGCTCTGCACCGTGACAAGCTAGGAAGTCCGGCTCCTCTAGCGAAGGATCCCGCGAAGAGGGATCGGAACAAGTTCTGTGAGTACCACCAGGATCACGGGCATCTGACGTCCGAGTGCTATCATCTTAGGTGTCAGATCGAGGCCCTGATTCAAGACGGGAAATTAAAAGAGTATGTCCTGAGAACGGTCGGGGCGGCCACGGTGCACGAAGGCCGTCCACGGCAGGGAAGGAAGGGTCCGGCGACGGTGACTGTCATGGACCAGGCAGCGATTGAAGAACCGGAGAGCTCACAGCTGCATGTCGTGGGCTAAGCCCGTCCCTTTTTCTCATTATGTCATTTTATTTCAAGACAATCTCGAATTTCAATAAGGCCAATGGCCCAGGGATGTAATTTTTGACTATTTGTGCATGATAATTGTATCACATTTCGCCTCGAAGTCTTTATCTTGCTGCATTATAATTTCTAGTCTCCTCTACGAGTACACGAGAAACTCGGGGGGCTAATGGGAAACAATGCTCAATGAAGAACAATGCTCGACGAAACTAGAGTTCGCTCGCTCAACAAAAAAAAAAAAAAAAAAAAAAGAAACAACAAAGACGTGCAAATCGATTATGCCTTCGTTGGCAGTTCGAGAACATAAGACGCGCACCAAACGACAAAGACGTGCAAATCGATTATGCCTTCATTGGCAAATCGAGAAAACAAGACGCGCACCAAACAAAAAAGACGCGCAAATCGATTATGCCTTCGTTGGCAAGTCGAGAAAGGTAAGACGCGCACAATACAACAAAGACGTGCAAATCGATTATGCCTTCGTTGGCAAGTCGAGAAAAGTAAGACGCGCACAAAACAAAAAAGACGCGCAAATCGATTATGCCTTCGTTGGCAAGTCGAGAAAAGTAAGACGCGCACAAAACGACAAAGACGCGCAAATCGATTATGCCTTCGTTGGCAAGTCGAGAAAAGTAAGACGCGCACAAAACGACAAAGACGCGCAAATCGATTATGCCTTCGTTGGCAAGTCGAGAAAGGTAAGACGCGCACAATACAACAAAGATGTGCAAATCGATTATGCCTTCGTTGGCGAGTCGAGAAAAGTAAGACGCGCACAAAACGACAAAGACGTGCAAATCGATTATGCCTTCGCTGGCGAGTCGAGAAAAGTAAGACGCGCACAACACAACGAAGACGTGCTAATCGATCACGCCCTCACTGGTAGATCGAGAAAATAAGCCGCGCGCGATCAACCCGAAACAATAAGTCGTCCCTCGCGACGCCCTAAGGCCTTCCCTCGCGACACGAGAAGGCCATTCCTCATGACGCAAACCCGAGAGCGTTCATCCCGCATCCGTAAAAAAGCGCAGATTTTGAGTTTCCACTCGATCTACACTCAACCGGAAACTCGGGGGGCTAATGTTGTCGGCCCGTCTAGGGCCGACGAGGAAAAAGACATTACTTCGACCGGCGGGAGGCCTTTGACGGCGGAGCCTTGCCTCAGCCATTGGCCGGCCCAAACCAATGGCCGGCCCAAGTTCCAGCCGGCCAATGGCCGGCCATATGCTCAGCCGGCCGATGGCCGGCCCAAGGGTGTCACTCGGCCATTGGCCGAGTCAAAGCCTCAGCAGGCCAATGGCCGGCCCAGTCCACTCGGCCATTGGCCGAGGCAAAGTTTCAGTCGCCCAATGGCCGACCCAAGGGTCTCACTCGGCCATTCGCCGAGGCAAAGCTTCAGCCGGCCAATGGCCGGCCCAGTTCACTCGGCCATTGGCCGAGGCAAAGCTTCAGCCGGCCAATGGCCGGCCCAGTCCACTCGGCCATTGGCCGAGGCAAAGTTTCAGTCGGCCAATGGCCGACCCAAGGGTCTCACTCGGCCATTGGCCGAGGCAAAGCTTCAGCCGGCCAATGGCCGGCCCAGTTCACTCGGCCATTAGCCGAGGCAAAGCTTCAGTCGGCCAATGGCCGACCCAAGGGTCTCACTCGGCCATTGGCCGAGGCAAAGCTTCAGCCGGCCAATGGCCGGCCCAGTTCACTCGGCCATTGGCCGAGGCAAAGCTTCAGTCGGCCAATGGCCGACCCAACATGCTCACTCGGCCATTGGCCGGCCCAACCCTTCAGCCGGCCAATGGCCGACCCAACCTTGCTCACTCGGCCAAGGGGTCTTCAAACCACCCCTTGGCTGCCTATAAATACAAGGGTCCTTCCCTTGACCCAGGTAATCCATTCTTGAGTACTGAAACGCTGTTGAACTCGTACCTCACTCGTTTCTCTCAAGTCTCGGCCTCTAAACACCCCTAAAACCTCTATACTCCACCTCAATCCCACTAATGTTGAGCGTCGGAGAGGTAAACAGGGGCCCCCCTGTTTCCCCTTTGTAGTTCACAATCTCTTGCTTGCTTTTCAGGTATCGAGACGAAGTGAGCTTCACCCACAGCTAAGGGACGACTTGGGATACCAAGTCCGACACGCTTGAGTCGAGACGAGACCACTTGGTCCGGCCTTGGGTCTAACCGTCTGCGACTCCTAAATCGTTGTCCGAAAAACAGTGACAACAAGGTCACTGTCACGAATCACATCGAGTAGGAATAGTTATACTGGAAGCTAAGCCAAAACAAAAACGAGACAAGTTTTTCGAAAATTGTCAAAAATGGTATTTTTGTCTTTTGGGACGTAGGACGAAATGAATGTCAATAAATTATTTTTGACATTGTCATATGATGACAAATGAAATAAATATTGCTCAGCCATATTAGTGTAATTGGGCCTTGAGGATTAATTTCATTTCATAGAATTTTACTTGAAAATTCTTAATGGGCTTTTCTTATGTTGTCATGAACAATTGAAGAAACATCTAGAAGCTCCTTCTAGAAGCTCAAATTTCGTCCAACCCAAGGAAAATAAGGCTGAATTTCGTTCATGCCATAGTGGGAAAGAGAGTTTATTTTGTGCATTGATGTATGAAGATACTTGCCAAAAGAAAAAGAGGAAACAAATTTCCTTTAGAAGGAAAGTGCATTTTCGGCCAACTAAGAGAGAACAAATGAGGAAACAAATCCAAGGACTTGCATGACATGTCATGAACGTCCAACATGGGTAGAAAAGAGGAAATAAGATTTGCTCATGCCTCCCCTATAAATAGAGGCCTCATTCCTCTCATTCTAGTCATCCCACATACGTTAGAGATTGAGAGCTTCTCTCTCTAGAACTTGTGGCCGATCCTCTCTCTCTCCCTCTAGTTATTTTCGGTTTTTGTTTTGGCACCTAGGTCCTCATTTGACCTGGTGGTTTTAGCTCTTCGACTCCGAGACTTGTTCTCGAGTCGTCGTGTTTAAAAGTGCCCACTCACTAATTCCTTTTATTTCGAGTGATTTAGTGATAGAAACTTTCGTGGTTGCTCGAGGTGCCGAGGAAAGAAAGAGAGACGTGCTGCGAGGGGAGACGAGCGTTGCAAACTTTCCGAAAGCTTCTTCAAAGTTCAATCTTCAAGAAAGGTTAGTAAATTCTTAGCTCATATTGGTTTTTAATTACATGTACTTGCACTTGTCTAGGTTAGTAAAAACTGTTTTACTTGTAAAAGAAAATTTTTAAAATTCCGCCACTTACCGAAGCGTTAATTATTTTCTCAAACCCTAGATCGATTCCAACACCAAAAGTCGCCGAAAAAGTGTAGGCTAGACGAACGTTCAACCCAAAACGATACCTGGCCATAGATGAAGAAGTCGAGAAACTCCTCACCGCAAACTTCATTCGAGAGGCTAAGTACCCCAAGTGGGTCGCCAACGTGGTAATGGTAAAAAAGGCCAACGGGAAGTGGCGAATTTGTATAGACTATAAAGATCTTAACAAAGCCTGCCCTAAGGACTGCTTTCCACTCCCGCGCATCGAACAACTGGTGGACGCCACGGCCGGCCATGAACTTCTAAGCTTCATGGACGCTTATTCAGGCTACAACCAAATTCGAATGCACGAGCCCGATCAAATTAAGACAACCTTTGTCACTGATCGAGGTCTCTACTGTTACAAGGTCATGCCTTTCGGCCTTAAGAACGCGGGAGCAACGTACCAACGCTTGGTAAATCGGATCTTCACCGATCAAATCGGCAAGACGATGGAAGTATACGTGGACGACATGCTCGTTAAAAGCCTACTGGCAACCAATCACGTACGCGACCTAAGGGAGATGTTCACAATCCTCCGCCGATATAAAATGAAGCTCAACCCCAATAAATGCGTATTCGGGGTTGAATCCGGAAAGTTCCTCGGTTATATCGTCAGCCGACGAGGCATAGAGGCGAACCTGGAAAAAATCAAGGCACTCCTTGAAATGAAGTCGCCAAGACGAGTTAAAGAGGTACAAAGCCTGACCGATCGGATTGCCGCTCTGACACGCTCCGTGTCTAAAGCCACCGACAAGTGTCAACCGTTCTTCAAAGCTCTGAAGAAGACGGACGGTTTTGAGTGGACGGACGAATGCGAAAATGCCTTCCAAGAAATGAAGGCTTACTTTGGGTCCCCACCATTCCTCTCTAAACCAAGAGAGGGCGAGACGCTATACGTGTATCTCACCGTCTCTGAAAGAGCTGTAAGTGCTGTCCTTGTCCGCGAAGAAAACAAGGTCCAGTGGCCGATCTACTACGTGAGCAAAGCCTTACTCGACGCGGAAACGCGCTACACCGAGATTGAGAAACTTTCTCTGGCTCTCGTAACGGCAGCAAAGAAGCTACGACCGTACTTCCAAGCTCACCCAATTGCGGTGCGAACTGAGCATCCGATCGGTAAAGCTCTTCAAAAGGGAACATCGACTCGCATGGCGATCTGGTCCCAAGAATTGAGCGAGTACGGGATTGAGTTCCACCCAAGAACGGCTATAAAGGGGCAGGCCTTAGCCGACTTCGTGGCAGAATTCTCCTACGCTCCCGATATGGGAAGAGCGGAAGCCGACCTTAGCGACGATACGCTAACTCGGAAAAGGAAGGTAGACCCAACGGGTCCCATCTGGGAGTTATACGTAGACGGAGCATCTAATGCTCGGGGGGCTGGCGCCGGAATAATCCTGATTAATCCCGACGGGGAAAAGCTGCGATACGCCCTTCACTACGGCTTCCAAGCCTCCAACAATGAAGCTGAATACGAGGCGCTCATTGTAGGGATAGAACTGGCACAGAAACTCGGCTCCCATAACCTGCGAATACACTGCGACTCGCAGTTGATCGTAAACCAGGTTAGAGGAGATTACACCGCCAAGGAACTCAACATGATCGCGTACCTGGCTAAGACAAACTCCAAACTCGAGGCTTTCTCTTGGTTCGAGATTCACCAAATCCCGAGAGAGCAAAATTCGGAGGCTGACGCGCTTGCTCGCCTCGGATCTGGCATCGACGAAGATGGATTGGGGACCGTACCCATTGAATCTCTCCCACGACCATCCGTCTCCCGAGACGAAGTCGGGACCTTAGAGATGGCATCTCAGCCCACTTGGATGGACTCAATTGTCAAGTTTTTGCGAAGAGGGGAACTCCCCGAAGACCGCAAGGAAGCCGACAAACTGAGGGCCTTAGCATCCAAATACACGCTCCGTGAGGGCACACTCTATAAGCGCGGTTACTCGACACCGTTGCTCCGATGCCTCGATGGCGTTGAGTCGACTAAGGTCCTCCGCGAAATCCATGAGGGCATCTGCGGAAACCATGCCGCCGGAACTTCCCTTGCGCTCAAAGCGCTTAAGCAAGGCTATTTCTGGCCTACTATGAAGCGAGATGCTTGCGAATGGGCAAGGCGTTGCGATAAATGCCAGCGCTTCGTGGAAATTCTGCGACAGCCCCCGACCCCATTACGCAGCATCGTTGTCCCACGTCCCTTTGTTAAGTGGGGCGTGGACATCATTGGCAAGCTCCCTAGAGCGCCAAGGCAATACGAGTACGCCATTATCGCCATCGACTACTTCACTAAGTGGGTAGAGGCCGAGCCGCTTGCCAGAATAACTGAAGCAAACACGACAAACTTCATCTGGAAGAACATCATATGCAGGCACGGTATCCCCGCCTCGATTGTGACCGACAACGGAGCACAATTTGACAACGCGCGAGTAAGAGATATCTGCGATCAACTGAAGATCAGCAAGACCTTCTCCTCGCCGCGTCATCCTCAGGCCAACGGCCAAGTCGAGGCAGTCAACAAGACAATCAAAAGCAACCAGAAAAAGAAGCTCGAAGACAAGAAAGGCGCCTGGGCCGAGGAATTGCCATTCGTCCTATGGGCATATAGGACAACCGCGCGAAACGCCACCGGCGAGACGCCATTCTCCCTTGCATATGGGGTCGAGGCCGTGGTTCCAATTGAAACCGAGGTACCCACGTTCTGAGTCGATACATTCGACGAAGCGGACAATGACGAGGCCATGCGCCTTGAGTTGGACCTGATCGATGAAAAGAGAACGGAAGCATTCAGACGCCTCGCCGCACAGAAGCGCAAGGTCGAAAGATACTACAACTCCAAGATCAAAAGGCGAACCTTCGCCGTCGGAAGCCTCGTCCTCAGACGAGTGTTCCAGAACACACAAGTCCAAGGCGCCGGCGTCCTAGGCCCGAACTGGGAAGGCCCTTACAGAGTCCGCAAAGTCATTCACGACGGGACATACTACATCGAGCACACGGACGGAACTCCGATTCGCCACCCGTGGATCGCGGAGCACTTGAGGCAGTACTATCAGTAGCTAGCGTCCCCCGCTTTTTTATCGCTTTTTATTTCCTATTTTCAATAAGGCCTACGAGCCAATGTTTTAGGATTTAAATTTTCTCGCAAGTTTTTTCGCAAAAGTAATAAAACTCAAGTTTTCCGTTTCAAATTTTGTTTTACGCAAGTTTTCTGGTTATCATACAATTAATTTATAACCCAAAAACTTGGGGGGGCTAGCTATGGTAAGGAAACTCTCAAAAGAACACGCTCCACCAAAAAACTTAAGACGCCTACATGGCGCAACCCGTAAGACGCCTACATGGCGCAACTTAAGACGCCTACATGGCGCACTTAAGACGCCTACATGGCGCAAACCAAAGACGCCTACATGGCGCAACCTAAGACGCCTACATGGCGCAACTTAAGACGCCTACATGGCGCAACCTAAGACGCCTATGTGGTGCACGTAAGACGCCTACATGGCGCAACCTAAGACGCCTACATGGCGCACGTAAGACGCCTACATGGCGCAACCTAAGACGCCTACATGGTGCACGTAAGACGCCTACATGGCGCAACCTAAGACGCCTACATGGCGCACGTATGACGCGTAAAGGCGCAACCCGTAAGACGCCTACATGGCGCAACTTAAGACGCCTACATGGCGCACGTAAGTCGCGTAAAGGCGCAACCCGTAAGACGCCTACATGGCGCAACTTAAGACGCCTACATGGCGCACGTAAGTCGCGTAAAGGCGCAACCCGTAAGACGCCTACATGGCGCACTTAAGACGCCTACATGGCGCACATAAGTCGCGTAAAGGCGCAACCCATAAGACGCCTACCTGGCGCACTTAAGACGCCTACATGGCGCACGTAAGACGCGTAAAGGCGCAACACGTAAGACGCCTACATGGCGCAACCTAAGACGCCTACATGGCGCATGTAAGACGCGTAAAGGCGCAGCCCGTAAGACGCCTACATGGCGCAACCTAAGACGCCTACATGGCGCACGTAAGACGCGTAAAGGCGCAGCCCGTAAGACGCGTAAAGGGGCAGCCCGTAAGATGCCTACATGGCGCAACCTAAGACGCCTACATGGCGCACGTAAGACGCGTAAGGGCGCAGCCCGTAAGACGCCTACATGGCGCAACCTAAGACGCCTACATGGCGCACGTAAGACGCGTAAAGGCGCAGCCCGTAAGACGGCTACATGGCGCAACCTAAGACGCCTACATGGCGCATGTAAGACGCGTAAAGGCGCAGCCCGTAAGACGCCTACATGGCGCAACCCAAGACGCCTACATGGCACACGTAAGACGCGTAAAGGCGCAGCCCGTAAGACGCCTACATGGCGCAACTTAAGACGCCTACATGGCGCACGTAAGACGCGTAAAGGCGCAGCCCGTAAGACGCCTACATGGCGCAACCTAAGACGCCTACATGGCGCACGTAAGACGCGTAAAGGCGCAGCCCGTAAGACGCCTACATGGCGCAGCCTGAGACGCCTACATGGCGCACTTAAGACGTCTACATGGCGCAACCTAAGACGCCTACATGGCGCAATCCAAGACGCCTGCATGGTGCACTTAAAACGCCTACCTAGCGCGGCCTGATACATCCACTTGACGCAATCCGGCACACGTAAGGCGCCTACGTAGCATGGCTGACCCGCAGTTGAAAATACTTAAAAACGCGAACCATCCAAGTGACTGGCGTGTTTGAAAAGGTACCCTGCTGAGGTAAAAGGATGGGCAAAACCATTGACACAAACAAATCGACCATCCAAGCATGCCACAAAAGATGAATGTGCGAAAACATTCGTAAGAATAAATAAAAAAAAACTTTTCATAAAAGAAAGAGGCAATTGCCTCGAATCCTAGAAAGCATGCGCTAAGACAAGTGCGCTAAAGGGAAAAATCCTAGTAAGCAAGTGCTAAGACAGGTGCGCTGAATGGAAAAACCTAAAAAGCATGCGCTAAACACTTGCGCGAGAAAAATAAATAAAGGAAAAGGTCACTCGGCGGGAACATCGCCTACAGGATCGGCCCCGTCGAGTGGTGGGAATAGCGAGTCGAAGAAGTCGAAGGTGACCCCCCGAGAAACATTCTCGGTAGCTGTGGCGTCCCGACACTCCACCGCCGCTGCATGCCTTGCCTCCTCAACTCCGACATCAAAGTCGTCTTGGAGGTCGGACACAAGCTGTTCCGCCGCGACTTTCTCCTCGGTGACCCGAACCACCTCCTCCGCCAAGGAGTCGCGCTTACGCTCCGCACGAACACGGGCAGCCTCACTCGATGTAAGCTGGCCCTGAAGAATGCCAACTTCTTCCGTGCGCGATTCCAACTGACGTCGTAGGTCCCGCGCTTCGCTCCGGAAGACCTCCGTTGATCGAGTCGCCACTTCGAGGGCTTGACGTTCCGTCGTTAGCTCCTCAGCCATCTTCGCCACCGCCGCCTGAGCGCGGTCGCACTTGCCGCGGGTAACTCCCAATTCCACGCGAGCCTCCTGAAGCTGCTCGCAAACTCCGCCTTTGAGTGAGAACCTTGCTCGGCGTGGGCCAGCTGAGACTTCGCTTGAGCAAGCTCTTCCTGGGCACGGCTCATCCGCCTGATGAGATCGTGAAGGATCTTCTCGCCCCGGGTCGCTCGAGTAAGCACCTGAGAAGGCAAAAAGATAATTTAGCAAAAGAAAGGTTCATCACAAACGAGGCAAGGGAAACTTACTCTCTGTGCATCGGAAACGCCGTGACGAAAGAACTCCACGTCGCTGCTGGCCACGACGCTCTTCCACATCTTCATCGAAGATTGAGCGAGGCCCAGGAAACATTCCCCCCTAACCTCCGCGGCCTCCACGTCAACCATCGAGTTTACGCGCTTGGAGTCCGACGACGTGTCGGGTAAAGCCGAGGAGGAGGGTCGCTTCAAAGAAGCGCGAGGACCACTCCCCGTCCGATGATCGGTATCGAGTTTCTCCCGATCGTTCCGGATGGCAATCCGGCAACGGACCGCCGCCAACGACTTCGGGTCCCGAGAAGCCTTCGCTAGGCGCGCTCGAGCCCTTGCCGTAGCCGAAGAGACTACAAAAGCAACAAAAGTCAAAAACCTAATCTAAAAACAAGAAGCAAGAAGTGTGAAACATCGACATACCTTTCGGATCGCCACTCGAGAGAGATGAAGCGGCACTGGGGGCGCTCTCGGTCCGCTGGCTAGGTGGAAATGGCGGGAACCACCCGGTAGAAGCCATCAGCTCAGGGGAACGAAATCGTTCGACGGCTTTCCGAGCCTCCGACATTCCCCGGATCTCCTTCACAAAGTCGAGGTCATCGGCCCCTACGTTAGCAGAAAACTCGGCCAAAGGGGCGAACCGGAGCGGTGCGTCCCCAAAAGCCTCCGCCGAGACCCACACCCATGGTCGTCGATTATACTTCTCTGAAATCGACGATCAGCTTGGTATTCCGGCGATCGCGGGCCACAAAGAAACTGGGTTGCCCGGGCGCAGGGAAGACCGCGATGAGGTTGCGAAAATCACTCACGGTCATTACCCGCTCAGTGTGGCAATGCCACTCCATGTGGCACATCGCCACTATACGGTAGAATGCCGGGCTCATCTGACATGCGTGCACCCCCAGACGGGCGAGAAGCTGCTTAACAATGGGTTGAAACGGCAGACGTAACCCGCAGTTGAGACTTGCAACTGAAACTACGGTAAATCCACGACGAGGCCGGAAAGGACGGTCGTCCTGTAAAGGATGGAGAAGCGCCACGGACGACGGAATGGCGAATGCCTCACGGAGACCAACGAATGTCCGGTAGGTGAGCGAGCTCGAAGCATCGACCCCCGAACAATCGAAGTCCCCGGGAGCGGCAAGGCCCTCCTCGGGATACCACTCCGTCCTAGCAAGCGACCTCGCCGATACTAACGCCTCAGCGTCAGGGGTCTCGGGCTGAGAACCCCCTGGCTCCACGGAGGGGTCCCTGCCCTCCGACACGACCGCGGCAGCTGCCGACGGTACCTCGGGACACTCCGATGCGAGGCCTTCGGCCCCCGGACATGTCTCTGACTCACCTCCGGGATCTTCAGACTCGGGACCAAAGTCGTCCACGCAGTCTATCTCGTCGAGAACCGACCCTAGCGGAGTCACCGCATCCGCGTCCGTAACATCTCCCGGCACGCCTTGAAAGCCCAAGTCGGACTGCGGCACGTCGAGGCGGACTTTGTCGCGGACCCCCCCGCCAACTATGTTGATCACGAGGCGAGGGGCAGGCTCCCCGGATGCGGGATGATCAAACTCCCCACCTGTACCGCGCCCAGTTGGCGCGCACTCTTCGAGAGGCTGAGCAGCGGGCACGGTCGCACCCAGCTCGCCTTCCTCCAACCACTGCTCTACTCCGCTTGGATTTTCTTCCACGTGCAGAGGAACTTCCCTTAATCCCGCGAAGAGATCATCCTCTGCGTGTTCAGAACCCTGAAACAAGAGAGAGAAATCAATCTCGGGACTCTCAGCTGAGAAAAGGGGAGGGACACCCATAATGCAAGCGTAAAAAAGAAAACAAGCGTAGAGAAAAAGAGAAAAAATAAAGTGAGGAATAAAGGGAAGGGGGGAGGTCTATTTATAGACTTCTAGGGGGGTAGGAGTCGAAATCCTACTCCCACAAGGAGCAAAATCGGAGTAAAAACTCCAAAAAGTCAGAGTTCTCCCGCGCAAGGTGAACCAGCCCCGCGCACGGGGCGCGCCGCGCGGGTCATGCAGCACAGACCGCGCGCCACGCCGTCCAGGGCGCGCGCCGCGTGGCCCTCTAAAAAAAAAAAAAAAAAAGGAAAGAGAAGAGGAAAAGATTTTTCCTAGGGGTCACAAGACACGGGAAATATGTTCCTCAAACACCCAACTAGAAGAACAAAAAGTTCATCGCTGGGACGCCTCCCGAACGACGAACTTGGGGGGCTAATGTTGTCGGTCGTTTTCGGAAAACCCGAGACGCCAAGAAGGCACGTCGCTCAAAGGGCCGATGGTCAAGCCGGAGGTCCTGAAGAGCGGCAAATCTTCAAGCCCTCGCCCAAACTCTTGACTCCTCGAGTCGAGCTCCGCTCCTCGAGTCGAGCCTTGAGTCAATCTCCTCGAGTCGAGCTTAGCTCCTCGAGTCGAGCCTTGAATTGTTCCTCGAGTCGAGCCTCGAGTCATTCTCGAGTCGAGCCTCGAGTCATTCTCGAGTCGCTCCTCGAGTCAAGTCGCTAGTCGCTCTCGTCGAGTTAAGCCTTGCTCCTCGAATCGGGTCACTCTCGTCAAGTGGAAATCTTCATATTTCACGTGGGAAGAATGATATTCTAAGGCCCGCAAAAGCCCGGCAAGACGAGCCGCTCATCACGCACACAACACGCTACTCCGGCCGGCCGTGCAGCAGATGGCACGCCGCGCCAGACAGGCGCGCGCCGCGAGCTCCTAGCGCCGCACGACCTGCGCCGCGCCCGGTGACCCTCGCGCCGCGCCCGGTGGCCCGCGCGCCGCGCGTTGTGCGCCACGCTTTGTGCGCCGCGCGCCTCCACTTGATGGTATGCGCGTTCCTAGTCCCACATGGACGAAAAAGGGACCTTCTAAGGCTCCCAAAGACCTATATAAACCCCCTCCCATTGAGGGGAAAGCCATCCCATTGAATCCTATTCAATACACAAAATTCTCTTCATCTCCTATCGACACGCTCGATTTCTTACTCGCCTCTGCTTCTCCGGATGCCATATTTGGCCTGAAGCAGACTCTCTTCTCCCTCCCTCGTTCTCAAAGGTTCCGAAGCACTCACGGGGACTTCCCGGACGTCGCTCCCTTTGACCGAACGTTCTCCGGTGCTCAAGCGCGCCCCAATGGTTCTCAACTAGAGTTACCCTCGCGCGTCTAACACGCTAGACGCCTACGCGATCTCCGAAGTTCTGAGATGCCGCCGAGAACTCCTCGCGCCCCGTCTCCTTCGTCGAGCACGCCACTCCGCCAAGGCTCCGCGCCTCATACTGCGTCCTACACGCTTTAACTACGTTCTGACCTGATCCCACGCACGGGTACGTAGGCAGCCGACAACCAAGGCACGGTCACTCCTCCTCCTCATCCCCTACCTCTCCCGAGAGGTGGGTTGATCGGAGAAAACCCTAGCTCGAGACTATCGAGTTCCCGCTCTTGGCCCGGGTGCGATCACTTGGTTAGGCCTTGGATCGAACCGCCCGAGGTTTTAAATAGTTGTTCATTTTCGTGCGACAACAGGAAGCGTGGCTGGCCAACGAGGGCGAGGGCGCGCGTGCCAGAGATGGCCAGCGCCGGCAGGGGGACGCCGGGGGCAGCGCGCGCGCTGGAGGAGGCGCCCGGGTCGGGACGGCACCGGCGGCGCTGGAGACGTCGGGGAGGACCTGCCCAGGCCGGGAGGCAAAACCCCTTCGCCCGCTGGTGGCCTGGGCAGCGCGCGCGTGCCTGAGACGGCCGCGCCTGGAGCGGCCGGCGCCGGAGGAGACGTGCCGGAGGAGGGCGACGTCGGGGGGGACGCGATGACCAGGGAGGACGCGACCTGGGTCGACCCCAGCCCCGGGGAAGCCCTACCTCACTTGGGCCGGGCCGACCAGGCGCTCACCAGGCGCGCCGACGAGGGGGAGCGCCCGGGCGACGCGAGAGACCCCAGGGCGGCCGCGCGCGACGAAGCCGGAGTCGACAGAGGCGCGCCGGCCGGCCTCGGCGCTGTCTGGGCCGGTCTTGACGTGGGGGAGGCCGTTGCTCGGCTGGTGGCGGCCGCCAGGCGGCCTGCAGGTGACGCGCGGGAGCATAGCCCGTCGGGCCCGGCCGCGCCGGCGATGGTGCGCGCCGCTGGAGGATGGCCAGCGCCGGGAGACACTGCCCAGGGAGGGGCCGGCGCCGGACAGGAGGTGGCGCCGCCGGGTTGCGTCGGCAAGGGGGCGGCCACTTGCCCAGCCCTAGGGAAAACCCTAGGCCCCATTGGGCCGGGCCTGGGCGAGGAGAGTGCAGCCGGCCAGGAGTCGGGCCGGGCCGGTGCGCGCGAGGAAGGCCCAACCGGCCAGAGGCCGAACGGGGCCGCTGGGCCGTGCGCGCACGAGGAGGGCCTAGCAAGCCATGAGCTGGGCCGGGCCGAGGGGCCGGATGCACCTGGGATGATCGCTGGGACGCCCGGGCAGGGCTCAAGTGCCGGAGACCCGACTGGCCGAGAGTCGGGCCGGGCCGACGGGCCTGACGCGCGCGCCGAAGGCCGGAGGTCGCCTGGACCGCGCGTGGAGGAACCACCCAGCCAGGAGACGGGCTGGGTCCTTGGGCTCGACGTGCACACAGGAGGGAGCGTCGCCGGCCACAGGATGGGCCGGTCCGAGGGCAGTGACCCGGCCGACCGGCGACCAGCCGAGCGCTCGGGTAACATCCCGGGCTCCGAACGCTCCGGCGACTCGTCGAGCCATCGTGCAGCACCTACGGCGAGGGGACTTTCTTCCACTGCGCGGGAGGAAACGCGGACCTCAACCTTCCCGATAGGAGAGTCAGTCGTGCGGGGCAACCTCGACTGCTCGGGTGTCGATGTCCCGAGCTTGATCTCCATCGTCAGCTTCAAGAGCCTTAGGAAACGCTACAGCATCCCGGATTCTGTGTCAATCCTCAGACCGTTGCCCGATGATCTTCCGTCCCGCCCTCGAAAGGGGTATGCCGCGGTCCACGAGGCGAGTCTTCGCGGGGGACTAAGGTTGCCTTTTCAGCCGGGTATCTAGGAGTTGTTAGCTCGACTGGGGGTTCACGCTTTACAGATGTCCCGGCCTTCTACCGGCTGGTCGCGGCATGCCATATGATGCTTTATCGGGCGAAGAAGAGGGCCGTCACCGCCGACGACATCCAGGACCTCATGACGATACGAGGGGTGCCGGGGAAGCCGGGCTTCTACCTAGCGCTACACCGCAAACGTTTCGTCATCGTCAGCAATGTCAACTCGAAGCATAGATATCCATGGATATGGGTGTTCGAGTCAGCCTTCGCGGTCGCGCCTCTCTTCTTCGGTCTCGCGGCTGATTTCCCACCTGCGGGCGATATCGAGGATTCTGAGCTCCATGAGGTGATCAGGGCGATCCCGGAATCGAGGTGGCAAGGGCCGCACTTCAAATCCCCAGACCTAATGGCAAGGACTGGGTTGTTCACGCCCGGAGACGATGCTCCTCCGTGCCCGGGCCTCGGCGCGGAGGCTACGGAGGACCCTGAATCAGAGGCGGGGGGCTCGTCTGCCCCTCCCCCTGTCGTGGGGGGTACCAACCACACACCTGCTTCCAGTTAGTGCACGTTCCGTTGTATTGTACTCTAACCTGTCATCTCTTTATATTTTTCAGATACGATGACCCGGCGACACCGACCACGCACGCAGGCACCGAGGGTGGCCCCCGACGTTGAGGCCGTGACCACAGCTCAACCACAAGCTGAGGCCCGCCATGGAGTGCTTCCAACGCGGGCGAGGACCGAGGCGAACTCCTCGAATAAGCGATCGTCATCGACGATCCTCCCCGGCTCGTCCTCCGACCACAAGCGAGCGCATACGTCGGTGACGTCAGACGGCATGGAGTCGATGCTCTTGGCGGAGGCGGCGGAGCTGAGGGACCAATGCTCTCGAGGGATCCTTGAAACCTCTCTACGGGATTTCAAGAGTCTCCTGACGGCGAGCGACCTCGAGCATTTCCAGAGCGGGATCGGCGACGCCCGAAAGGTATGATTTGCTTGTTTGCCTTATTTGTGATTATTGTGCTTATTTCGATTGCATGTATGTTGTTTGTTTCCACAGATGCTCGCGCGCCAAGAACGGAGCGACCGTATTCTCCGGGACTTGCTGCGTCGCATGCAGATCATGGAAAAAGAAAAGGAGAACACGGCGGCCGCTCATGCCGCCGCTTTGGCGGGGGTCCGCACCGTCCGAGAGTTTCAGGCGCTTGAGGAGGAACTGAAGCGAGCTCGTGAGAAGGCGGCGGCCGAGAAAGCGTCTCGGGAGAAGGCTGAGCAAGCGGCCGATACTTTCTTAGGGGAGACAAAGAAACTTCAGGCGGCACTCTCGAGCCGAGACGAGGAGCTGAACATTGTCCACGCCCGACTTTCGGCGAGCGAGATCTCTAGGGTCAAGGCCGAGAGGGAGAGGGAAACCTTGCGAGCGGAGGTGCAGACCCTCGTTGAGGAGAAGGACGACGCCGTGCGATCCAAGACGGAGTTGGAGGAGGACTGGGATCTCTCGCTGGAGGTGGCTCATTACGAGGTGGCCATGTGGGTCAAAGACGCGACCGCGGAGGAGAACGCATCTCGAGGGATCACATTTTCCTTCTTCGACGCCATGTTTCCTCCCTTGGAGGATGAGTTGCCAGAGGATGATCTGCCTCCCGATGTCCCTGCGGAGGCCGCCCAGTCGTCAAACTGACGGTTCGGTGGAGGAACCGTTGGCGGGTCGGGCGCCCCTCGTCCCGAAGACGACGAAGAGCAGGTCGACTATGGCTCAGAGTAGCCAAGTTTTCTTTGGTTTTCTGCGCATTTGTTTAGCGCTCGCTTTACACTTTCCTTCGGATTTCTGTTATGTTCTCGTCGGGTTGTTTGTGCAACATTGTTTTGCTCTAATGGAAGCTTTCTTTTTATTGTGCGTCTTATTTTCTCGACTTGCTATGCTTAGTGTAATTGATTTGCGCAATTTTGACTGGTGCGTGTCTTACGAACTCGGCTTACTATGTTTAGCGTAACCGGTCGGCACGGCTTACTGCCGCATTTGGCGGCGAAGTTTCCCGCGGACGCTGGCTAGACCAGTTTCCCACGGACGCTCATTTTCCAGTGAGTACGCTACCTATCGGCGTGCGTATCGCGACGAGCTCGCAGTTCCCAGTGAGCGTGGTACATGTCGGTACGCGTGTCACGTTTTGGGTTTTGACTGCCGGGATCGACAATCCGGTGCGCGGACGTGATCCATCGATGCCTTGCTGCCTATCGGTGTGCAAGGTGCATCGTCACGCGGGAGGGTCGCAGCAAAAGACGTGCGAGGTCGGAGGTCCGATGCGCGGATCCAACCTATCGATGTCTCGCTATCTCTCGGCGTATGGCCTCAACCCGTGCGAGAGCATCGCACGAGGAGGGTACGAAGCCGGAGGTCCGGTGCGCGGATCCGATTTATGGGTGTTTTGTTACCGCTTGGTGCGTGGAAAGTGGAGTAAGCGAGCTTGTTACTCTCGCCTTATCCCCCTTAGCCCCCCGAGTTTCTTGGGTACTCGTAGAGGAGGCTAGAAATTATAATACAATGCTTTGAAGCGAAATGTAATTCATTATATTGTTGAAATGGATAAAAAATTACATCCCAGGCCGTTGGCTGAACTTGAAATTTTAAATTGTCTTTGGTAGAATCGAAAATTACATGAAAACAACAAAGCGAAAAATGGACGAATGAACATCTACTGGTAATATTGCCGAAGGTGCTCCGCGTTCCACGGGTGTGTGAACACGAGACCCTCCATGTTCTCGAGCTCGTACGTGCCGTTGTGGATGGCTCGGCGCACACGGTACGGGCCTTCCCAGGTGGGGCCTAGAACTCCCGCACCTTGCACCTTGGTGTTTTGGAACACCCTTCGAAGAACGAGGCTTCCGTCGGCGAACTTTCGCAGCTTGATCTTTGAGTTGTAGTATTTCTCGACTTTCCTCTTTTGCGCAGCAAGTCGGGTGAGTGCGTCCGACCTCCTTTCGTCTATGAGGTCTAACTCGAGCCTGATTGCGTCGTCGTTGGTGGCTTCTTCATACTCCTCGATGCGCAAGGTTGGTAGCTTGGTCTCGACGGGTACCACGGCCTCGACGCCGAATGCGAGAGCGAAAGGGGTTTCGCCGGTCGCATTTCGAGCGGTGGTGCGGTACGCCCATAAGACCATGGGGAGCTCGTCGGCCCAAGCCCCTTTTCTTTCCTCCAGCTTCTTCTTCAAGTTCTCTTTGATTGTCTTGTTAACCGCCTCGACTTGACCGTTGGCTTGAGGATGGCGAGGAGAGGAGAAAGTCTTGCTAATGCCCAGTTGTTCGCACATTTCTCGGAGGCGCGCGTTGTCGAATTGTTTCCCGTTGTCGGTTACAATTGACGCGGGGATCCCGAAAGCAGATGATGCTTTTCCAAATGAAGCTCGTCGTGTTCGCCTCAGTGATCTTCGCTAGCGGCTCGGCCTCTACCCACTTTGTGAAGTAATCGATGGCAACGATTGCGTGCTTGTATTGCCTCGGGGCCGTAGGTAGCTCACCAATGAGGTCGATTCCCCACTTTGCGAAAGGTCGCGGCACAATGATTGGACACAATGGGGCCGGTGCTTGACGCGGGATGTGGGCGAACCTTTGGCACTTATCACACTTTTTGGCCTACTCGTGGGAGTCCTTTTTCAAGGTCGGCCAAAAAAATCCAAGTCTCAGTAGCTTCAATGCCAACGATTACCTAGCGGCGTGGTTTCCGCACACCCCTTCGTGCACTTCGCGGAGCGCTTTTCTCGCCTCGACTTCGGTTAGGCAGCGGAGAAGGGGCATAGAGTAGCCTCTCTTGAACAGGTTATCCTCCCTCATTGTGTACTACGGCGCCAAGCTTCTCAGCTTTCTGGCCTTTTCTTTGTCTTCGGGGACGACTCCTCGCCTTAGGAATTCCACGAGCGGAGTCATCCATGAGGGAGGCGGAGTCTCGTCAACTACCCCCACGTCGCCTCTCGAGACGTAGGGTCGGGTCAGTACCTCGATCGGGACGCTGCCTTCGCCCTCCTCATCTATCCCAGACGCGAGGCGGGCCAAGGCGTCAGCGTCAATGTTCACCTCTCGGGGAACTTGGACGATCTCGAACCACGACAGGGCCTCTAGGTTCTTTTGGGCCTTGGACAAGTATGCGATCATGTGTGGCTCCTTTGCGGCGTAGTCGCCCTTAACCTGGTTCACAATCAGTTGCGAGTCGCAATGGATGCGCAGGTTTTGGGCGCCTAACTTGTTCGCTAGCTCCAAGCCAACGATCAGAGCCTCGTACTCTGCCTCGTTGTTGGAAGCCTTGAACTCGAACCGCAGAGCGTATCTCAGCTTTTCCCCATCGGGATTTGTGAGCACAACACCGGCGCCAGCCCCCCGGGCGTTTGACGCGCCATCCACGTGCAAGTCCCAGACCGGCCCTATCGGGTCGTTGGTTCTCTTCTTCGACGACTCGTTGTGGTCATCCTCCTTGTCTTCCGTGCTCTTACTACTCTCGTCGCCCTCGTTGGTTGGGGGCGCGCTTGTGAACTCGGCGATGAAGTCGGCGAGGGCCTGACCCTTAATGGCGGTTCTTGGTTGGAACTCGATCCCGTACTCGCCCAGCTCTTGGGACCATATCGCCATTCAAGAGGAGGTCCCTTTTTGAAGGGCCTTCTCGATGGGATGTCCCGAGCGGACCACAATGGGGTGCGCTTGGAAGTAGGGCCGGTGCTTTCTCGCGCTCATGACGAGGGCGGGGGACAGTCTCTCGATTTCCGGGTATCGGGTTTTGGCGTCGAGGAGCACCTTGCTAACGTAGTAGACCGGCCATTGTACCCTGTCTTCCTCGCGTATCAGGACCGCGCTCACGGCCCTATCGAAAACCGCGAGGTAGAGGTACAAGGTTTCGCCATTCTTCGGCTTCGCGAGGAACGGGGGGGAGGTGAAATAGGCTTTCATATCGCGGAATGCTTCCTCGCACTCCTCCGTCCACACGAACCCATCGGTCTTCTTTAGTGCCTTGAAGAACGGTTGGCACCTATCAGTGGCTTTGGAAACGAATCGCGTCAGGGCGGCGATTCTTCCCGTCAAGCTTTGTACTTCTTTGACTTTTTCTGGCGACCTCATCTCTAAGATCGCCTTAATCTTCTCAGGATTGGCCTCGATCCCGCGGCGGCTCACTATGTAGCCCAGAAACTTTCCAGACTCGACCCCGAAAGCGCACTTGTTGGGGTTGAGCTTCATTCTGTAGCGTCGCAGGATCGTGAACATTTCCCTAAGGTCTCGAACGTGGTCGTGGGCTTTGAGGCTTTTGACAAGCATGTCCTCCACGTAGACCTCCATGGTTTTGCCAATTTGATTGGCGAACATCCGGTTCACCAACCTTTGATACGTTGCTCCCGCGTTTTTGAGGCCAAAGGGCATGACCTTGTAACAGTAGAGTCCGCGGTTCGTAACAAAGGTGGTCTTTATATGATCCGGCTCGTGCATGCGGATCTGATTGTAGCCTGAGTAGGCGCCCATGAAGCTTAGCAATTTGTGGCCCGCAGTGGCGTCCACGAGTTGCTCGATCCTCGGGAGAGGGAAGCTGTCTTTCGGGCAGGCTTTGTTGAGATCTTTGTAGTCGATACAGATCCGCCACTTCCCGCTTGGCTTCTTGACCATCACCACATTGGACACCCACTTGGGGTGCTCCGCCTCCCTGATGAAGTCGGCGGCGAGAAGTTTGTCAACTTCTTCACCAATGGCTTGGTACCTCTCCCCACTGAACGCCCGTCGCGGTTGAACACGCTCGGCCACTCTCTTGTCGTCGTTGAGACGATGAACCATGATTTCGGGGTCGATCCCCGGCATGTCGGCGTGTGTCCACGCGAAGACATCTTTGTGCTCTTGGAGGAAAGCGGCGAACTCGGTTCGGACTTCAGACGAGAGTTGGGCGCCTACCTTGACCACTTGGTCAGGCTTGGCATCGTCCAACACGATGGGAACGAGGTCGTCCGGTGTCTCCACCTTTCGACGCTCGACTTCGTCCCTTTGGTCTAGCTCTCCGAAGGTGCCTCCCTCCTCTAACTTGCACGGGAATTTGTCCCCGAGTTGGAAGACGGTGCTCACCATCTTTCCTTTTCCTTTTCCGTCCACGCCCTGGATGTAGCACATCCTCGCCATGGATTGGTCTCCCAACATCACGGCGATTCCTTTCTCGGTCGGGAACTTCATCATCAGGTGGTACGTGGACGTTATGGCTTTCAACCGATTGAGAGTCGGGCGGCCGACGATAATGTTGTAAGCCGAGGGCTGATCCACTACTAGGAACGACACGATGTAGGTAACCTCGAGCCCCCTCGGCGTACCGAAGGTAACTGGGAGGTCGATAGTTCCCTCCGTCATGACCCTCTCCCCGGAGAAGCCGAAGAGCGGGGTTGAGATTGGGGTCGGTCTCACCCCAGATAGCTTCATCCTGTCCAACGCCGACTTGAAGATTATGTCGGCGGAGCTCCCATTGTCGATCAGGATTCTCCGGACGAGGTTGTTGGCGACCGGGGCAGAGACGACTATCACGTCCTTGTGTGGATGGAGTACTCGCGCCGCTTCCTGTCCGGTGAAGAACATGGATTCGAAGGGGGCCGGAGGAGGGACCTCGTACGTATGGTTGATGTAGTGCGCTATTTTCCCTTGGGAAACTTCGCGCACGTACTTCTTCCTTTGAGTAGCCGAGTCTCCGAACTCCGGGCCGCCCAAGATTGCGCCCACGACGTGAAGTTGCGAGCTCTCCGGTTCTTCGTTTGCCGCGCGGTCCGTGACAGTCACCGTCGCCGGACCTTTCTTTCCCTGCCGCGGGCGGCCTCCGTGCGCCGCGGCCGTCCCGATAGTTCTAAGGACGTACTCTTTTAGTTTCCCATCTTGAATCAGGGCTTCAATCTGACGCTTGAGTTGATAGCATTCGGACGTCAGGTGCCCGTGATCCTGATGGTAGTCACAGTACTTGCTTTGATTCCTTTTGGCGGGATCCTTCGTGAGAGGGGTTGGACTCCCCAGCTTGTCACGGTGCAGAGCTAGGATTCGCTCCGGCGAAGTGTTCAGAGGAGTGAATGTCGAGAACTTTCGGAAGTTTCGGAAGGGAGCGGCCGTTAGGGGCCTGGCTTCCCTTATTCCTCCTCTTCCGAGGGTCGAGACGATCTTCATCTCGATCGTCGCAGCGGCGACTCCCCTGTCCTCCTGACTTTCGGCCATCGAGATAGTCCTCGACTCCCATGTGTGTGCGAGCTCTCGTCATTAGCTCCGCCATGTCTCGCGGGACTTGGCCAACAATAGACTTGAGGAAGTCGCTCGTGCGGACTCCCTCGGTGATCGCCGTGATGGCGTCTCTGTCGTCGAACCCTTCGACCTTGTGAGATTCCTCAGTGAAGCGAGCGAGGTATTGTCTCAGCGTCTCGTCTCTTCCTTGCCGGATAGAGAGGAGGTGGGTCTTTGGTTTCTTTTGCGCCACGAGGGTGGCGAATCGGGCAAGGAACGCCTCTCGTAAGGCCCGGAAAGACGGGATGCTTCCCGGCCTCAAACTTCGGAACCACTCAAACCCCGACCCTGTGAGGGTCAGGCTGAAGGCCTGGCAGAGGGTGGCGTCCGTCTGCCCTTGCATCGTCATCCACGTCTCATAGTGTTGGACGTGGAAGTGGGGGTCCGTACGTCCATCGTAGGGGGGAATGGACGGTAACTTGAAGTTTCCCACGCATGGTTGCGCGAGGACTTGTGCGGCGAAGGGAGAGTATGATTCCTCGATCCCTCCGTACGGCCTTTGCGTCCCTGACTCCCTC
The DNA here is from genome assembly GCF_054948205.1 of Urtica dioica subsp. dioica. Classification (NCBI taxonomy): domain Eukaryota; kingdom Viridiplantae; phylum Streptophyta; class Magnoliopsida; order Rosales; family Urticaceae; genus Urtica; species Urtica dioica. The sequence goes on along the minus strand of NC_142759.1, from coordinate 33,941,806 downwards.
ATTTCGATGATTTGATTTTGGAGGCTCTGAATCATCGTGACCATGTCAAGCCCATTAGCGGGGCCGACCGTCTGGGCCACGGGTGTCACTGGTTGGCGTTCGTTGGACGCTTGGTCCACGACATTGGCCTGAGGCCGGCCGAGAGTTGCAGCGGGGAGCGTGTCCCTTCGAGAGTTTAGCCTTTGGCGGAGATCCTCCCCTCGGGAGTTTCTCTACGCCGTCAAGCGCTCTCTAAGGTCCACGCTTGGTGCGGGGTGAGGCGAGGTCGCCCTTGGTCGGACCGTCCGGCGGGCGCTTCGGCTATTGGCCCCATCATCTACCAGAGTCGCTCTCTCCTCGGCGAGAGGCCATGTCCGGCCGCCTCTTGAAACCGAGGGGGCGAGTCCCCGGGAATGTGACCGTGCCTGCTGCCGTGCCAGGTGCGACGGCCCGGCCAAAGCATTGTTAGACCTCTCGGGCCGCGAAGGGGCAAGGCTGGACGTTGCCTCATTGGTCCTCGACTCCCCCACATATTCGGGATCGGAGTCGTCTTGGGCGGACCTATCTTCAATGTCATAGCCGAGGAGGTCGGGGTCATTCATCGGGTCTTGGGGCTGGCTCTCGCTATCGCGAGGTTGCCCTTCAAGACGATGTGCGAGGCGTCGAAGGCCGTACCTCGAGCTTGTCGCTCGGGTACTCGCGGAGGTGGTGGGAATGTGACTCATCTCTCGAGAGTCGTGAGAACAAAGGGAGAAAACTGGTAGAGGGAATGTGTCGTCAAGGTCGAGAGATCCCCTCCTTCTAGCGCCAAAATGTTGTCGCAGTTTTTCGGACAACGATTTAGGAGTCGCAGACGGTTAGACCCAAGGCCGGACCAAGTGGTCTCGTCTCGACTCGAGCGTGTCGGACCTGGTATCCCAAGTCTTCCCTTAGCTGTCTATGGTATTTGTCTCGTCCAGGCACCTGAAAAGCAAGCAGAGAAGGTGTGAACTACAAAGGGGAAACATAGGGGTTGCCTCTGTTTACCTCTCCGACGCTCAACATTAGTAGGATTGAGGTGGTTTGTAGAGGGTTTAGTGTTTAGAGGTCGAGACTTGAGAGAAACGAGCGAGGTACGAGTTCGACAGCGTTTCAGTACTCAAATTCGGATTACCTGGGTCAAGGGAGAGACCCTCATATTTATAGGCGGCCAAGGGGTGTTTGGGGAACCCCTTGGCCGAGCGCCGGTCTTGGAGTGCCGGCCTTGGAGAGCCGGCCTTGGAGAGCCGGCCTTGGAGCGCCAGTCTTGGAGACCCGGCCTTGGAGAGCCGGCCTTGGAGAGCCGGCCTTGGAGCGCCGGCCTTGGAGAGCCGGCCTTGGAGAGGCGGCCTTGGAGCCCCGGCCTTGGAGAGCCGGCCTAGGAGCGCCGGCCTTGGAGAGCCGGCCATGGAGTGCCGGCTTTGTAGAGCCGGCCATGGAGAGCCGGCCTTGGAGCGCCGGCCTTGGAGCGCCGGCCTTGGAGCGCCGGCCTTGGAGCGCCGGCCTTGGAGCGCCGGCCTTGGAGAGCCGGCCTTGGAGAGCCGGCCTTGGAGAGCCGGCCATGGAGAGCCAGCCTTAGAGAGCCGGCCATGGAGAGCCGGCCATGGAGAGCCGGCCTTGGAGAGCCGGCCATGACGAGCGCCGGCCCCAGACGAGCGCCGGGCTCAGGACGGCCGCCAGCGTGGCCGTCGTCGATCTACCGGACCGAGACGGACCGGTAACACTTATCGGTCGACTCGTGGACTTGGGACTCAACTCGAGGAGTCATGTAGGGTCGGCACGATGTCTTATTGGTCGACTCGTGGACTCGGGACTTAACTCGAGGAGTGAACTCAACTCGAGGAGTCATGTGTAGAGTCAGCACGAGGACTAGTTAGTCGACTCGTGGACTCGGGACTCAACTCGAGGAGTGAACTCAACTCGAGGAGTCATGTGTCGAGTCGCCACGGGGAATTATCGGTCGACTCGTGGACTCGAGACTCAAATCGAGGAGTGAACTCTACTCGAGGAGTCATGTGTAGAGTCGACACGAGGACTAGTTAGTCGACTCGTGGACTCGGGACTCAACTCGAGGAGTGAACTCAACTCGAGGAGTCATGTAGAGTCGGCACAAGGAGTAGTTAGTCGACTCGTGAACTCGGACTTCAACTTGAGGAATGAACTCAACTCGAGGAGTCATGTGGAGTCGGCACGAGCAGTAGTTAGATGACTCCTGGACTCGGATTTCAACTCGAGGAATGAACTCAACTCCAGGAGTCATGTGTAGAGTCATCACGAGGACTAGTTAGTCGACTCGTGGACTCGGGACTCAACTCGAGGAGTGAAATCAACTCGAGGAGTCATGTAGAGTCGGCACAAGGACTTATCTGTCGACTCGTGGACTCGGGACTCAACTCCAGGAGTGAACTATACTCGAGGAGTCATGTGTAGAGTCGACACGAGGACTAGTTTGTCGACTCGTGGACTCGAGACTCAACTCGAGGAGTGAACTCAACTCGAGGAGTCATGTAGAGTCGACACGAGGAGTAGTTAGTCGACTCGTGAACTCAAACTTCAACTCGAGGAATGAACTCAACTCGAGGAGTCATGTAGGGTCGGCACGATGACTTATTGGTCGACTCGTGGACTCAGGACTTAACTCGAGGAGTGAACTCAACTCGAGGAGTCATGTGTAGAGTCGGCACGAGGACTAGTTAGTCGACTCGTGGACTCGGGACTCAACTCGAGGAGTGAACTCAACTCGAGGAGTCATGTGTCGAGTCGCCATGGGGAATTATCGATCGACTCGTGGACTCGGGACTCAACTCGAGGAGTGAACTCTACTCGAGGAGTCATGTGTAGAGTTGACACGAGGACTAGTTAATCGACTCGTGGACTCGGGACTAAACTCGAGGAGTGAACTCAACTCGAGGAGTCATGTAGAGTCGGCACAAGGAGTAGGTAGTCGACTCGTGAACTCGGACTTCAACTAAAGGAATGAACTCAACTCCAGGAGTCATGTGGAGTCGGCACGAGGAGTAGTTAGTCGACTCGTGGACTCGGATTTCAACTCGAGGAATGAACTCAACTCGAGGAGTCATGTGTAGAGTCAGCACGAGGACAAGTTAGTCGACTCGTGGACTCAGGACTCAACTCGAGGAGTGAACTCAACTCGAGGAGTCACGTGTAGAGTCAGCACGAGGACTAGTTAGCCGACTCGTGGACTCGGGACTCAACTCGAGGAGTGAACTTGACTCGAGGAGTCATGTAGGGTCGGCACGAGGAATTATCGGTCGACTCGTGGACTCGGGACGCAACTCGAGGAGTGAACTCAACTCGAGGAGTCATGTGTAGAGTCAGCACGAGGAGTCATGTAGAGTCGGCACGAGGAGTAGTTAGTCGACTCGTGGACTCGAAACTCAACTCGAGGAGTGCAGTCAACTCGAGGAGTCATGTGTAGAGTCGGCACGAAGAATTATCGGTCGACTCGTGGACTTGGGACTCAACTCCAGGAGTGAACTATACTCGAGGAGTCATGTGTAGAGTCGACACGAGGACTAGTTAGTCGACTCGTGGACTCGGGACTCAACTCGAGGAGTCATGTAGAGTCGGCACGAGGAGTAGTTAGTCGACTCGTGAACTCGGACTTCAACTCGAGGAATGATCTCAACTCGAGGAGTCATGTGGAGTCGGCACGAGGAGTAGTTAGTCGACTCGTGGACTCAGATTTCAACTCGAGGAATGAACTCAACTCGAGGAGTCATGTGTAGAGTCAGCACTAGGACTAGTTAGTCGACTCGTGGACTCGGGTCTCAACTCGAGGAGTAAACTCAACTCGAGGAGTCATGTAGAGTCGGCACGAGGACTTATCAGTCGACTCGTGGACTCGGGACTCAACTCGAGGAGTGAACTCAGCTCGAGGAGTCATGTGTAGAGTCAGCACGAGGACTAGTTAGCCGACTCGTCGACTCGGGACTTAACTCGAGGAGTGATCTCAACTCGAGGAGTCATGTAGAGTCGGCACGAGGACTTATCGGTCGACTCGTGGACTCGGGACTCAACTCGAGGAGTGAACTCAACTCGAGGAGTCATGTGTAGAGTCAGCAAGAGGACTAGTTAGTCGACTCGTGGACTCGGGACTCAACTCGAGGAGTCATGTGTAGAGTCAGCACGAGGACTAGTTAGTCGACTCGTGGACTCGGGACTCAACTCGAGGAGTGAACTTGACTCGAGGAGTCATGTAGGGTCGGCACGAGGAATTATCGGTCGACTCGTGGACTCGAGACGCAACTCGAGGAGTCATGTGTAGAGTCAGCACGAGGACTAGTTAGTCGACTCGTGGACTCGAGACTCAACTCGAGGAGTGAAGTCAACTCGAGGAGTCATGTGTAGAGTCGGCACGAGGAATTATCGGTCGACTCGTGGACTCGGGACTCAACTCCAGGAGTGAACTATACTCGAGGAGTCATGTGTAGAGTCGACACGAGGACTAGTTAGTCGACTCGTGGACTCGGGACTCAACTCGAGGAGTGAAGTCAACTAGAGGACTCATGTAGAGTCGGCACGAGGAGTAGTTAGTCGACTCGTGAACTCGGACTTCAACTCGAGGAATGAACTCAACTCGAGGAGTCATGTGGAGTCGGCACGAGGAGTAGTGAGTCGACTCGTGGACTCGGATTTCAACTCGAGGAATGAACTCAACTCGAGGAGTCATGTGTATAGTCAGCACTAGGACTAGTTAGTCGACTCTTTGACTCGGGTCTCAACTCGAGGAGTGAACTCAACTCGAGGAGTCATGTAGAGTCGGTACGAGGACTTATCGGTCGACTCGTGGACTCGGGACTCAACTCGAGGAGTGAACTCAACTCGAGGAGTCATGTGTAGAGTCAGCACGAGGACTAGTTAGCCGACTCGTCGACTCGGGACTCAACTCGAGGAGTCATGTAGAGTTGGCACGAGGACTTATCGGTCTACTCGTGGACTCGGGACTCAACTCGAGGAGTGAACTCAACTCGAGGAGTCATGTGTAGAGTCAGCAAGAGGACTAGTTAGTCGACTCGTGGACTCGGGACTCAACTCGAGGAGTCATGTGTAGAGTCAGCACGAGGACTAGTTAGTCGACTCGTGGACTCGGGACTCAACTCGAGGAGTAAACTTGACTCGAGGAGTCATGTAGGGTCGGCACGAGGAATTATCGGTCGACTCGTGGACTCGGGACGCAACTCGAGGAGTGAACTCAACTCGAGGAGTCATGTGTAGAGTCAGCACGAGGAGTAGTTAGTCGACTCGTGGACTCGATACTCAACTCGAGGAGTGAAGTCAACTCGAGGAGTCATGTGTAGAGTCGGCACGAGGAATTATCGGTCGACTCGTGGACTCGGGACTCAACTCCAGTAGTGAACTATAGTCGAGGAGTCATGTGTAGAGTCGACACGAGGACTATTTAGTCGACTCGTGGACTCGGGATTCAACTCGAGGAGTGAACTCAACTCGAGGAGTCATGTAGAGTCGGCACGAGGAGTAGTTAGTCGCCTCGTGAACTCGGACTTCAACTCGAGGAATGAACTCAACTCGAGGAGTCATGTAGGGTCGGCACGATGACTTATTGGTCGACTCGTGGACTCAAGACTTAACTCGAGGAGTGAACTCAACTCGAGGAGTCATGTGTAAAGTCAGCACGAGGACTAGTTAGTCGACTCGTGGACTCGGGACTCAACTCGAGGAGTGAACTCAACTCAAGGAGTCATGTGTCGAGTCGCCACGGGGAATTATCGATCGACTCGTGGACTCGGGACTCAACTCGAGGAGTGAACTCTACTCGAGGAGTCATGTGTAGAGTTGACACGAGGACTAGTTAGTCGACTCGTGGACTCGGGACTAAACTCGAGGAGTCATGTAGAGTCGGCACAAGGAGTAGGTAGTCGACTCGTGAACTCGGACTTCAACTAAAGGAATGAACTCAACTCAAGGAGTCATGTGGAGTCGGCACGAGGAGTAGTTAGTCGACTCGTGGACTCGGATTTCAACTCGAGGAATGAACTCAACTCGAGGAGTCATGTGTAGAGTCAGCACGAGGACTAGTTAGTCGACTCGTGGACTCGGGACTCAACTCGAGGAGTGAACTCAACTCGAGGAGTCATGTAGAGTCGGCACGAGGACTTATCGGTCGACTCGTGGACTCGGGACTCAACTCGAGGAGTGAACTCAACTCGAGGAGTCACGTGTAGAGTCAGCACGAGGACTAGTTAGCCGACTCGTGGACTCGGGACTCAACTCGAGGAGTGAACTTGACTCGACGAGTAATGTAGGGTCGGCACGAGGAATTATCGGTCGACTCGTGGACTCTGGACGCAACTCGAGGAGTGAACTCAACTCGAGGAGTCATGTGTAGAGTCAGCACGAGGACTAGTTAGTCGTCTCGTGGACTCGAGACTCAACTCGAGGAGTGAAGTCAACTCGAGGAGTCATGTGTAGAGTCGGCACGAGGAATTATCGGTCGACTCGTGGACTCGGGACTCAACTCCAGGAGTGAACTATACTCGAGGAGTCATGTGTAGAGTCGACACGAGGACTAGTTAGTCGACTCGTGGACTCGGGACTCAACTCGAGGAGTGAACTCAACTCGAGGAGTCATGTAGAGTCGGCAAGAGGAGTAGTTAGTCGACTCGTGAACTCGGACTTCAACTCGAGGAATGAACTCAACTCGAGGAGTCATGTGGAGTCGCCACGAGGAGTAGTGAGTCGACTCGTGGACTCGGATTTCAACTCAAGGAATGAACTCAACTCGAGGAGTCATGTGTAGAGTCAGCACTAGGACTAGTTAGTCGACTCTTGGACTCGGATTTCAACTCGAGGAATGAACTCAACTCGAGGAGTCATGTGTATAGTCAGCACTAGGACTAGTTAGTCGACTCTTTGACTCGGGTCTCAACTCGAGGAGTGAACTCAACTCGAGGAGTCATGTAGAGTCGGTACGAGGACTTATCGGTCGACTCGTGGACTCGGGACTCAACTCGAGGAGTGAACTCAACTCGAGGAGTCATGTGTAGAGTCAGCACGAGGACTAGTTAGCCGACTCGTCGACTCGGGACTCAACTCGAGGAGTCATGTAGAGTCGGCACGAGGACTTATCGGTCTACTCGTGGACTCGGGACTCAACTCGAGGAGTGAACTCAACTCGAGGAGTCATGTGTAGAGTCAGCAAGAGGACTAGTTAGTCGACTCGTGGACTCGGGACTCAACTCGAGGAGTGAACTCAACTCGAGGAGTCATGTGTAGAGTCAGCAAGAGGACTAGTTAGTCGACTCGTGGACTCAGGACTCAACTCGAGGAGTCATGTGTAGAGTCAGCACGAGGACTAGTTAGTCGACTCGTGGACTCGGGACTCAACTCGAGGAGTGAACTTGACTCGAGGAGTCATATAGGGTCGGCACGAGGAATTATCGGTCGACTCGTGGACTCGGGACGCAACTCGAGGAGTGAACTCAACTCGAGGAGTCATGTGTAGAGTCAGCACGAGGAGTAGTTAGACGACTCTTGGACTCGGATTTCAACTCGAGGAATGAACTCAACTCGAGGAGTCATGTGTAGAGTCAGCACGAGGACAAGTTAGTCGACTCGTGGACTCGGGACTCAACTCGAGGAGTGAACTCAACTCGAGGAGTCACGTGTAGAGTCAGCACGAGGACTAGTTAGCCGACTCGTGGACTCGGGACTCAACTCGAGGAGTGAACTTGACTCGAGGAGTCATGTAGGGTCGGCACGAGGAATTATCGGTCGACTCGTGGACTCGGGACGCAACTCGAGGAGTGAACTCAACTCGAGGAGTCATGTGTAGAGTCAGCACGAGGATTAGTTAGTCGACTCGTGGACTCGGGACTCAACTCCAGGAGTGAACTATACTCGAGGAGTCATGTGTAGAGTCGACACGAGGACTAGTTAGTCGACTCGTGGACTCGGGACTCAACTCGAGGAGTCATGTAGAGTCGGCACGAGGAGTAGTTAGTCGACTCGTGAACTCGGACTTCAACTCGAGGTATGATCTCAACTCGAGGAGTCATGTGGAGTCGGCACGAGGAGTAGTTAGTCGACTCGTGGACTCAGATTTCAACTCGAGGAATGAACTCAACTCGAGGAGTCATGTGTAGAGTCAGCACTAGGACTAGTTAGTCGACTCGTGGACTCGGGTCTCAACTCGAGGAATGAACTCAACTCGAGGAGTCATGTGTAGAGTCAGCACGAGGACAAGTTAGTCGACTCGTGGACTCGGGACTCAACTCGAGGAGTGAACTCAACTCGAGGAGTCACGTGTAGAGTCAGCACGAGGACTAGTTAGCCGACTCGTGGACTCGGGACTCAACTCGAGGAGTGAACTTGACTCGAGGAGTCATGTAGGGTCGGCACGAGGAATTATCGGTCGACTCGTGGACTCGGGACGCAACTCGAGGAGTGAACTCAACTCGAGGAGTCATGTGTAGAGTCAGCACGAGGATTAGTTAGTCGACTCGTGGACTCGAAACTCAACTCGAGGAGTGAAGTCAACTCGAGGAGTGAACTCAACTCGAGGAGTCATGTGTAGAGTCAGCAAGAGGACTAGTTAGTCGACTCGTGGACTCAGGACTCAACTCGAGGAGTCATGTGTAGAGTCAGCACGAGGACTAGTTAGTCGACTCGTGGACTCGGGACTCAACTCGAGGAGTGAACTTGACTCGAGGAGTCATATAGGGTCGGCACGAGGAATTATCGGTCGACTCGTGGACTCGGGACGCAACTCGAGGAGTGAACTCAACTCGAGGAGTCATGTGTAGAGTCAGCACGAGGAGTAGTTAGACGACTCTTGGACTCGGATTTCAACTCGAGGAATGAACTCAACTCGAGGAGTCATGTGTAGAGTCAGCACGAGGACAAGTTAGTCGACTCGTGGACTCGGGACTCAACTCGAGGAGTGAACTCAACTCGAGGAGTCACGTGTAGAGTCAGCACGAGGACTAGTTAGCCGACTCGTGGACTCGGGACTCAACTCGAGGAGTGAACTTGACTCGAGGAGTCATGTAGGGTCGGCACGAGGAATTATCGGTCGACTCGTGGACTCGGGACGCAACTCGAGGAGTGAACTCAACTCGAGGAGTCATGTGTAGAGTCAGCACGAGGATTAGTTAGTCGACTCGTGGACTCGGGACTCAACTCCAGGAGTGAACTATACTCGAGGAGTCATGTGTAGAGTCGACACGAGGACTAGTTAGTCGACTCGTGGACTCGGGACTCAACTCGAGGAGTCATGTAGAGTCGGCACGAGGAGTAGTTAGTCGACTCGTGAACTCGGACTTCAACTCGAGGTATGATCTCAACTCGAGGAGTCATGTGGAGTCGGCACGAGGAGTAGTTAGTCGACTCGTGGACTCAGATTTCAACTCGAGGAATGAACTCAACTCGAGGAGTCATGTGTAGAGTCAGCACTAGGACTAGTTAGTCGACTCGTGGACTCGGGTCTCAACTCGAGGAGTAAACTCAACTCGAGGAGTCATGTAGAGTCGGCACGAGGACTTATCGGTCGACTCGTGGACTCGGGACTCAACTCGAGGAGTGAACTCAGCTCGAGGAGTCATGTGTAGAGTCAGCACGAGGACTAGTTAGCCGACTCGTCGACTCGGGACTTAACTCGAGGAGTGATCTCAACTCGAGGAGTCATGTAGAGTCGGCACGAGGACTTATCGGTCGACTCGTGGACTCGGGACTCAACTCGAGGAGTGAACTCAACTCGAGGAGTCATGTGTAGAGTCAGCAAGAGGACTAGTTAGTCGACTCGTGGACTCGGGACTCAACTCGAGGAGTCATGTGTAGAGTCAGCACGAGGACTAGTTAGTCGACTCGTGGACTCGGGACTCAACTCGAGGAGTGAACTTGACTCGAGGAGTCATGTAGGGTCGGCACGAGGAATTATCGGTCGACTCGTGGACTCGAGACGCAACTCGAGGAGTCATGTGTAGAGTCAGCACGAGGACTAGTTAGTCGACTCGTGGACTCGAGACTCAACTCGAGGAGTGAAGTCAACTCGAGGAGTCATGTGTAGAGTCGGCACGAGGAATTATCGGTCGACTCGTGGACTCGGGACTCAACTCCAGGAGTGAACTATACTCGAGGAGTCATGTGTAGAGTCGACACGAGGACCAGTTAGTCGACTCGTGGACTCGGGACTCAACTCGAGGAGTGAAGTCAACTAGAGGACTCATGTAGAGTCGGCACGAGGAGTAGTTAGTCGACTCGTGAACTCGGACTTCAACTCGAGGAATGAACTCAACTCGAGGAGTCATGTGGAGTCGGCACGAGGAGTAGTGAGTCGACTCGTGGACTCGGATTTCAACTCGAGGAATGAACTCAACTCGAGGAGTCATGTGTATAGTCAGCACTAGGACTAGTTAGTCGACTCTTTGACTCGGGTCTCAACTCGAGGAGTGAACTCAACTCGAGGAGTCATGTAGAGTCGGTACGAGGACTTATCGGTCGACTCGTGGACTCGGGACTCAACTCGAGGAGTGAACTCAACTCGAGGAGTCATGTGTAGAGTCAGCACGAGGACTAGTTAGCCGACTCGTCGACTCGGGACTCAACTCGAGGAGTCATGTAGAGTCGGCACGAGGACTTATCGGTCTACTCGTGGACTCGGGACTCAACTCGAGGAGTGAACTCAACTCGAGGAGTCATGTGTAGAGTCAGCAAGAGGACTAGTTAGTCGACTCGTGGACTCGGGACTCAACTCGAGGAGTCATGTGTAGAGTCAGCACGAGGACTAGTTAGTCGACTCGTGGACTCGGGACTCAACACGAGGAGTAAACTTGACTCGAGGAGTCATGTAGGGTCGGCACGAGGAATTATCGGTCGACTCGTGGACTCGGGACGCAACTCGAGGAGTGAACTCAACTCGAGGAGTCATGTGTAGAGTCAGCACGAGGAGTAGTTAGTCGACTCGTGGACTCGATACTCAACTCGAGGAGTGAAGTCAACTCGAGGAGTCATGTGTAGAGTCGGCACGAGGAATTATCGGTCGACTCGTGGACTCGGGACTCAACTCCAGTAGTGAACTATAGTCGAGGAGTCATGTGTAGAGTCGACACGAGGACTATTTAGTCGACTCGTGGACTCGGGATTCAACTCGAGGAGTGAACTCAACTCGAGGAGTCATGTAGAGTCGGCACGAGGAGTAGTTAGTCGCCTCGTGAACTCGGACTTCAACTCGAGGAATGAACTCAACTCGAGGAGTCATGTAGGGTCGGCACGATGACTTATTGGTCGACTCGTGGACTCAAGACTTAACTCGAGGAGTGAACTCAACTCGAGGAGTCATGTGTAGAGTCAGCACGAGGACTAGTTAGTCGACTCGTGGACTCGGGACTCAACTCGAGGAGTGAACTCAACTCGAGGAGTCATGTGTCGAGTCGCCACGGGGAATTATCGATCGACTCGTGGACTCGGGACTCAACTCGAGGAGTGAACTCTACTCGAGGAGTCATGTGTAGAGTTGACACGAGGACTAGTTAGTCGACTCGTGGACTCGGGACTAAACTCGAGGAGTGAACTCAACTCGAGGAGTCATGTAGAGTCGGCACAAGGAGTAGGTAGTCGACTCGTGAACTCGGACTTCAACTAAAGGAATGAACTCAACTCAAGGAGTCATGTGGAGTCGGCACGAGGAGTAGTTAGTCGACTCGTGGACTCGGATTTCAACTCGAGGAATGAACTCAACTCGAGGAGTCATGTGTAGAGTCAGCACGAGGACTAGTTAGTCGACTCGTGGACTCGGGACTCAACTCGAGGAGTGAACTCAACTCGAGGAGTCATGTAGAGTCGGCACGAGGACTTATCGGTCGACTCGTGGACTCGGGACTCAACTCGAGGAGTGAACTCAACTCGAGGAGTCACGTGTAGAGTCAGCACGAGGACTAGTTAGCCGACTCGTGGACTCGGGACTCAACTCGAGGAGTGAACTTGACTCGACGAGTCATGTAGGGTCGGCACGAGGAATTATCGGTCGACTCGTGGACTCTGGACGCAACTCGAGGAGTGAACTCAACTCGAGGAGTCATGTGTAGAGTCACCACGAGGACTAGTTAGTCGTCTCGTGGACTCGAGACTCAACTCGAGGAGTGAAGTCAACTCGAGGAGTCATGTGTAGAGTCGGCACGAGGAATTATCGGTCGACTCGTGGACTCGGGACTCAACTCCAGGAGTGAACTATACTCGAGGAGTCATGTGTAGAGTCGACACGAGGACTAGTTAGTCGACTCGTGGACTCGGGACTCAACTCGAGGAGTGAACTCAACTCGAGGAGTCATGTAGAGTCGGCAAGAGGAGTAGTTGGTCGACTCGTGAACTCGGACTTCAACTCGAGGAATGAACTCAACTCGAGGAGTCATGTGGGGTCGCCACGAGGAGTAGTGAGTCGACTCGTGGACTCGGATTTCAACTCAAGGAATGAACTCAACTCGAGGAGTCATGTGTAGAGTCAGCACTAGGACTAGTTAGTCGACTCTTGGACTCGGGTCTCAACTCGAGGAGTGAACTCAACTCGAGGAGTCATGTAGAGTCGGTACGAGGACTTATCGGTCGACTCGTGGACTCGGGACTCAACTCGAGGAGTGAACTCAACTCGAGGAGTCATGTGTAGAGTCAGCACGAGGACTAGTTAGCCGACTCGTCGACACGGGACTCAACTCGAGGAGTGATCTCAACTCGAGGAGTCATGTAGAGTCGGCACGAGGACTTATCGGTCGACTCGTGGACTCGGGACTCAACTCGAGGAGTGAACTCAACTCGAGGAGTCATGTGTAGAGTCAGCAAGAGGACTAGTTAGTCGACTCGTGGACTCAGGACTCAACTCGAGGAGTCATGTGTAGAGTCAGCACGAGGACTAGTTAGTCGACTCGTGGACTCGGGACTCAACTCGAGGAGTGAACTTGACTCGAGGAGTCATATAGGGTCGGCACGAGGAATTATCGGTCGACTCGTGGACTCGGGACGCAACTCGAGGAGTGAACTCAACTCGAGGAGTCATGTGTAGAGTCAGCACGAGGAGTAGTTAGTCGACTCTTGGACTCGATACTCAACTCGAGGAGTGAAGTCAACTCGAGGAGTCATGTGTAGAGTCGGCACGAGGAATTATCGGTCGACTCGTGGACTCGGGACTCAACTCCAGGAGTGAACTATACTCGAGGAGTCATGTGTAGAGTCGACACGAGGACTATTTAGTCGACTCGTGGACTCGGGACTCAACTCGAGGAGTGAACTCAATTCGAGGAGTCATGTAGAGTCGGCACGAGGAGTAGTTAGTCGACTCGTGAACTCGGACTTCAACTCAAGGAATGAACTCAACTCGAGGAGTCATGTAGGGTCGGCACGATGACTTATTGGTCGACTCATGGACTCAGGACTTAACTCGAGGAGTGAACTCAACTCGAGGAGTCATGTGTAGAGTCAGCACGAGGACTAGTTAGTCGACTCGTGGACTCGGGACTCAACTCGAGGAGTGAACTCAACTCGAGGAGTCATGTGTCGAGTCGCCACGGGGAATTATCGATCGACTCGTGGACTCGGGACTCAACTCGAGGAGTGAACTCTACTCGAGGAGTCATGTGTGGAGTTGACACGAGGACTAGTTAGTCGACTCGTGGACTCGGGACTAAACTCGAGGAGTGAACTCAACTCGAGGAGTCATGTAGAGTCGGCACAAGGAATAGGTAGTCGACTCGTGAACTCGGACTTCAACTAAAGGAATGAACTCAACTCAAGGAGTCATGTGGAGTCGGCACGAGGAGTAGTTAGTCGACTCGTGGACTCGGATTTCAACTCGAGGAATGAACTCAACTCGAGGAGTCATGTGTAGAGTCAGCACGAGGACTAGTTAGTCGACTCGTGGACTTGGGACTCGACTCGAGGAGTGAACTCAACTCGAGGAGTCATGTAGAGTCGGCACGAGGACTTATCGGTCGACTCGTGGACTCGGGACTCAACTCGAGGAGTGAACTCAACTCGAGGAGTCACGTGTAGAGTCAGCACGAGGACTAGTTAGCCGACTCGTGGACTCGGGACTCAACTCGAGGAGTGAACTTGACTCGAGGAGTCATGTAGGGTCGGCACGAGGAATTATCGGTCGACTCGTGGACTCGGGACGCAACTCGAGGAGTGAACTCAACTCGAGGAGTCATGTGTAGAGTCAGCACGAGGACTAGTTAGTCGACTCGTGGACTCGAGACTCAACTCGAGGAGTGAAGTCAACTCGAGGAGTCATGTGTAGAGTCGGCACGAGGAATTATCGGTCGACTCGTGGACTCGGGACTCAACTCCAGGAATGAACTATACTCGAGGAGTCATGTGTAGAGTCGACACGAGGACTAGTTAGTCGACTCGTGGACTCGGGACTCAACTCGAGGAGTGAACTCAACTAGAGGAGTCATGTAAAGTCGGCACGAGGAGTAGTTAGTCGACTCGTGAACTCGGACTTCAACTCGAGGAATCATGTGGAGTCGCCACGAGGAGTAGTTAGTCGACTCGTGGACTCGGATTTCAACTCGAGGAATGAACTCAACTCGAGGAGTCATGTGTAGAGTCAGCACTAGGACTAGTTAGTCGACTCGTGGACTCGGGTCTCAACTCGAGGAGTAAACTCAACTCGAGGAGTCATGTAGAGTCGGCACGAGGACTTATCGGTCGACTCGTGGACTCGGGACTCAACTCGAGGAGTGAACTCAACTCGAGGAGTCATGTATAGAGTCAGCACGAGGACTAGTTAGCCGACTCGTCGACTCGGAACTCAACTCGAGGAGTGATCTCAACTCGAGGAGTCATGTAGAGTCGGCACGAGGACTTATCGATCGACTCGTGAACTCGGCACTCAACTCGAGGAGTAAACTCAACTCGAGGAGTCATGTGTAGAGTCAGCAAGAGGACTAGTTAGTCGACTCGTGGACTCGGGACTCAACTCGAGGAGTCATGTGTAGAGTCAGCACGAGGACTAGTTAGTCGACTCGTGGACTCGGGACTCAACTCGAGGAGTGAACTTGACTCGAGGAGTCATGTAGGGTCGGCACGAGGAATTATCGGTCGACTCGTGGACTCGGGACACAACTCGAGGAGTGAACTCAACTCGAGGAGTCATGTGTAGAGTCAGCACGAGGACTAGTTAGTCGACTCGTGGACTCGAGACTCAACTCGAGGAGTGAAGTCAACTCGAGGAGTCATGTGTAGAGTCGGCACGAGGAATTATCGGTCGACTCGTGGACTCGGGACTCAACTCCAGGAGAGAACTATTCTCGAGGAGTCATGTGTAGAGTCGACACGAGGACTAGTTAGTCGACTCGTGGACTCGGGACTCAACTCGAGGAGTGAAGTCAACTCGAGGACTCATGTAGAGTCGGCACGAGGAGTAGTTAGTCGACTCGTGAACTCGGACTTCAACTTGAGGATTGAACTCAACTCGAGGAGTCATGTGGAGTCGGCACGAGGAGTAGTGAGTCGACTCGTGGACTCGGATTTCAACTCGAGGAATGAACTCAACTCGAGGAGTCATGTAGAGTCGGCACGAGGACTTATCGGTCGACTCGTGGACTCGGGACTCAACTCGAGGAGTGAACTCAACTCGAGGAGTCACGTGTAGAGTCAGCACGAGGACTAGTTAGCCGACTCGTGGACTCGGGACTCAACTCGAGGAGTGAACTTGACTCGAGGAGTCATGTAGGGTCGGCACGAGGAATTATCGGTCGACTCGTGGACTCGGGACGCAACTCGAGGAGTGAACTCAACTCGAGGAGTCATGTGTAGAGTCAGCACGAGGACTAGTTAGTCGACTCGTGGACTCGAGACTCAACTCGAGGAGTGAAGTCAACTCGAGGAGTCATGTGTAGAGTCGGCACGAGGAATTATCTGTCGACTCGTGGACTCGGGACTCAACTCCAGGAATGAACTATACTCGAGGAGTCATGTGTAGAGTCGACACGAGGACTAGTTAGTCGACTCGTGGACTCGGGACTCAACTCGAGGAGTGAACTCAACTCGAGGAGTCATGTAAAGTCGGCACGAGGAGTAGTTAGTCGACTCGTGATCTCGGACTTCAACTCGAGGAATCATGTGGAGTCGCCACGAGGAGTAGTTAGTCGACTCGTGGACTCGGATTTCAACTCGAGGAATGAACTCAACTCGAGGAGTCATGTGTAGAGTCAGCACTAGGACTAGTTAGTCGACTCGTGGACTCGGGTCTCAACTCGAGGAGTAAACTCAACTCGAGGAGTCATGTAGAGTCGGCACGAGGACTTATCGGTCGACTCGTGGACTCGGGACTCAACTCGAGGAGTGAACTCAACTCGAGGAGTCATGTATAGAGTCAGCACGAGGACTAGTTAGCCGACTCGTCGACTCGGAACTCAACTCGAGGAGTGATCTCAACTCGAGGAGTTATGTAGAGTCGGCACGAGGACTTATCGATCAACTCGTGAACTCGGCACTCAACTCGAGGAGTAAACTCAACTCGAGGAGTCATGTGTAGAGTCAGCAAGAGGACTAGTTAGTCGACTCGTGGACTCGGGACTCAACTCGAGGAGTCATGTGTAGAGTCAGCACGAGGACTAGTTAGTCGACTCGTGGACTCGGGACTCAACTCGAGGAGTGAACTTGACTCGAGGAGTCATGTAGGGTCGGCACGAGGAATTATCGGTCGACTCGTGGACTCGGGACACAACTCGAGGAGTGAACTCAACTCGAGGAGTCATGTGTAGAGTCAGCACGAGGACTAGTTAGTCGACTCGTGGACTCGAGACTCAACTCGAGGAGTGAAGTCAACTCGAGGAGTCATGTGTAGAGTCGGCACGAGGAATTATCGGTCGACTCGTGGACTCGGGACTCAACTCCAGGAGAGAACTATACTCGAGGAGTCATGTGTAGAGTCGACACGAGGACTAGTTAGTCGACTCGTGGACTCGGGACTCAACTCGAGGAGTGAAGTCAACTCGAGGACTCATGTAGAGTCGGCACGAGGAGTAGTTAGTCGACTCGTGAACTCGGACTTCAACTCGAGGATTGAACTCAACTCGAGGAGTCATGTGGAGTCGGCACGAGGAGTAGTGAGTCGACTCGTGGACTCGGATTTCAACTCGAGGAATGAACTCAACTCGAGGAGTCATGTGTAGAGTCAGCACTAGGACTAGTTAGTCGACTCTTGGACTCGGGTCTCAACTCAAGGAGTGAACTCAACTCGAGGAGTCATGTAGAGTCGGTACGAGGACTTATCGGTCGACTCGTGGACTTTGGACTCAACTCGAGGAGTGAACTCAACTCGAGGAGTCATGTGTAGAGTCAGCACGAGGACTAGTTAGCCGACTCGTTGACTCGGGACTCAACTCGAGGAGTGATCTCAACTCGAGGAGTCATGTAGAGTCGGCACGAGGACTTATCGGTCGACTTGTGGACTCGGGACTCAACTCGAGGAGTGAACTCAACTCGAGGAGTCATGTGTAGAGTCAGCAAGAGGACTAGTTAGTCGACTCGTGGACTCGGGACTCAACTCGAGGAGTCATGTGTAGAGTCAGCACGAGGACTAGTTAGTCGACTCGTGGACTCGGGACTCAACTCGAGGAGTGAACTTGACTCGACGAGTCATGTAGGGTCGGCACGAGGAATTATCGATCGACTCGTGGACTCGGGACGCAACTCGAGGAGTGAACTCAACTCGAGGAGTCATGTGTAGAGTCAGCACGAGGAGTAGTTAGTCAACTCGTGGACTCGATACTCAACTCGAGGAGTGAAGTCAACTCGAGGAGTCATGTGTAGAGTCGGCACGAGGAATTATCGGTCGACTCGTGGACTCGGGACTCAACTCCATGAGTGAACTATACTCGAGGAGTCATGTGTAGAGTCGACACGAGGACTATTTAGTCGACTCGTGGACTCGGGACTCAACTCGAGGAGTGAACTCAACTCGAGGAGTCATGTAGAGTCGGCACGAGGAGTAGTTAGTCGACTCGTGAACTCGGACTTCAACTCGAGGAATGAACTCAACTCGAGGAGTCATGTAGGGTCGGCACGATGACTTATTGGTCGACTCGTGGACTCAGGACTTAACTCGAGGAGTGAACTCAACTTGAGGAGTCATGTGTAGAGTCAGCACGAGGACTAGTTAGTCGACTCGTGGACTCGGGACTCAACTCGAGGAGTGAACTCAACTCGAGGAGTCATGTGTCGAGTCACCACGGGGAATTATCGATCGACTCGTGGAGTCGGGACTCAACTCGAGGAGTGAACTCTACTCGAGGAGTCATGTGTAGAGTTGACACGAGGACTAGTTAGTCGACTCGTGGACTCGGGACTAAACTCGAGGAGTGAACTCAACTCGAGGAGTCATGTAGAGTCGGCACAAGGAGTAGGTAGTCGACTCGTGAACTCGGACTTCAACTAAAGGAATGAACTCAACTCGAGGAGTCATGTGGAGTCGGCATGAGGAGTAGTTAGTCGACTCGTGGACTCGGATTTCAACTCGAGGAATGAACTCAACTCGAGGAGTCATGTGTAGAGTCAGCACGAGGACTAGTTAGTCGACTCGTGGACTCGGGACTCAACTCGAGGAGTGAACTCAACTCGAGGAGTCATGTGTCGAGTCGCCACGGGGAATTATCGATCGACTCGTGGACTCGGGACTCAACTCGAGGAGTGAACTCTACTCGAGGAGTCATGTGTAGAGTTGACACGAGGACTAGTTAGTCGACTCGTGGACTCGGGACTAAACTCGAGGAGTGAACTCAACTCGAGGAGTCATGTAGAGTCGGAACAAGGAGTAGGTAGTCGACTCGTGAACTCGGACTTCAACTAAAGGAATGAACTCAACTCAAGGAGTCATGTGGAGTCGGCACGAGGAGTAGTTAGTCGACTCGTGGACTCGGATTTCAACTCGAGGAATGAACTCAACTCGAGGAGTCATGTGTAGAGTCAGCACGAGGACTAGTTAGTCGACTCGTGGACTCGGGACTCAACTCGAGGAGTGAACTCAACTCGAGGAGTCATGTAGAGTCGGAACAAGGAGTAGGTAGTCGACTCGTGAACTCGGACTTCAACTAAAGGAATGAACTCAACTCAAGGAGTCATGTGGAGTCGGCACGAGGAGTAGTTAGTCGACTCGTGGACTCGGATTTCAACTCGAGGAATGAACTCAACTCGAGGAGTCATGTGTAGAGTCAGCACGAGGACTAGTTAGTCGACTCGTGGACTCGGGACTCAACTCGAGGAGTGAACTCAACTCGAGGAGTCATGTAGAGTCGGCACGAGGACTTATCGGTCGACTCGTGGACTCGGGACTCAACTCGAGGAGTGAACTCAACTCGAGGAGTGAACTCAACTCGAGGAGTCACGTGTAGAGTCAGCACGAGGACTAGTTAGCCGACTCGTGGACTCGGGACTCAACTCGAGGAGTGAACTTGACTCGAGGAGTCATGTAGGGTCGGCACGAGGAATTATCGGTCGACTCGTGGACTCGGGACGCAACTCGAGGAGTGAACTCAACTCGAGGAGTCATGTGTAGAGTCAGCACGAGGACTAGTTAGTCGACTCGTGGACTCGAGACTCAACTCGAGGAGTGAAGTCAACTCGAGGAGTCATGTGTAGAGTCGGCACGAGGAATTATCGGTCGACTCGTGGACTCGGGACTCAACTCCAGGAATGAACTATACTCGAGGAGTCATGTGTAGAGTCGACACGAGGACTAGTTAGTCGACTCGTGGACTCGGGACTCAACTCGAGGAGTGAACTCAACTCGAGGAGTCATGTAAAGTCGGCACGAGGAGTAGTTAGTCGACTCGTGAACTCGGACTTCAACTCGAGGAATCATGTGGAGTCGCCACGAGGAGTAGTTAGTCGACTCGTGGACTCGGATTTCAACTCGAGGAATGAACTCAACTCGAGGAGTCATGTGTAGAGTCAGCACTAGGACTAGTTAGTCGACTCGTGGACTCGGGTCTCAACTCGAGGAGTAAACTCAACTCGAGGAGTCATGTAGAGTCGGCACGAGGACTTATCGGTCGACTCGTGGACTCGGGACTCAACTCGAGGAGTGAACTCAACTCGAGGAGTCATGTATAGAGTCAGCACGAGGACTAGTTAGCCGACTCGTCGACTCGGAACTCAACTCGAGGAGTGATCTCAACTCGAGGAGTCATGTAGAGTCGGCACGAGGACTAGTTAGTCGACTCGTGGACTCGGGTCTCAACTCGAGGAGTAAACTCAACTCGAGGAGTCATGTAGAGTCGGCACGAGGAGTAGTTAGTCGACTCGTGAACTCGGACTTCAACTCGAGGAATGAACTCAACTCGAGGAGTCATGTAGGGTCGGCACGATCACTTATTGGTCGACTCGTGGACTCGGGACTCAACTCGAGGAGTCATGTGTAGAGTCAGCACGAGGACTAGTTAGTCGACTCGTGGACTCGGGACTCAACTCGAGGAGTGAACTTGACTCGAGGAGTCATGTAGGGTCGGCACGAGGAATTATCGGTCGACTCGTGGACTCGGGACACAACTCGAGGAGTGAACTCAACTCGAGGAGTCATGTGTAGAGTCAGCACGAGGACTAGTTAGTCGACTCGTGGACTCGAGACTCAACTCGAGGAGTGAAGTCAACTCGAGGAGTCATGTGTAGAGTCGGCACGAGGAATTATCGGTCGACTCGTGGACTCGGGACTCAACTCCAGGAGAGAACTATACTCGAGGAGTCATGTGTAGAGTCGACACGAGGACTAGTTAGTCGACTCGTGGACTCGGGACTCAACTCAAGGAGTGAAGTCAACTCGAGGACTCATGTAGAGTCGGCACGAGGAGTAGTTAGTCGACTCGTGAACTCGGACTTCAACTCGAGGATTGAACTCAACTCGAGGAGTCATGTGGAGTCGGCACGAGGAGTAGTGAGTCGACTCGTGGACTCGGATTTCAACTCGAGGAATGAACTCAACTCGAGGAGTCATGTGTAGAGTCAGCACTAGGACTAGTTAGTCGACTCTTGGACTCGGGTCTCAACTCAGGGAGTGAACTCAACTCGAGGAGTCATGTAGAGTCGGTACGAGGACTTATCGGTCGACTCGTGGACTCGGGACTCAACTCGAGGAGTGAACTTGACTCGACGAGTCATGTAGGGTCGGCACGAGGAATTATCGGTCGACTCGTGGACTCTGGACGCAACTCGAGGAGTGAACTCAACTCGAGGAGTCATGTGTAGAGTCAGCACGAGGACTAGTTAGTCGTCTCGTGGACTCGAGACTCAACTCGAGGAGTGAAGTCAACTCGAGGAGTCATGTGTAGAGTCGGCACGAGGAATTATCGGTCGACTCGTGGACTCGGGACGCAACTCGAGGAGTGAACTCAACTCGAGGAGTCATGTGTAGAGTCAGCACGAGGAGTAGTTAGTCGACTCGTGGACTCGATACTCAACTCGAGGAGTGAAGTCAACTCGAGGAGTCATGTGTAGAGTCGGCACGAGGAATTATCGGTCTACTCGTGGACTCGGGACTCAACTCCAGGAGTGAACTATACTCGAGGAGTCATGTGTAGAGTCGACACGAGGACTATTTAGTCGACTCGTGGACTCGGGACTCAACTCGAGGAGTGAACTCAACTCGAGGAGTCATGTAGAGTCGGCACGAGGAATAGTTAGTCGACTCGTGAACTCGGACTTCAACTCGAGGAATGAACTCAACTCGAGGAGTCATGTAGGGTCGGCACGATGACTTATTGGTCGACTCGTGGACTCAGGACTTAACTCGAGGAGTGAACTCAACTTGAGGAGTCATGTGTAGAGTCAGCACGAGGACTAGTTAGTCGACTCGTGGACTCGGGACTCAACTCGAGGAGTGAACTCAACTCGAGGAGTCATGTGTCGAGTCACCACGGGGAATTATTATCGACTCGTGGAGTCGGGACTCAACTCGAGGAGTGAACTCTACTCGAGGAGTCATGTGTAGAGTTGACACGAGGACTAGTTAGTCGACTCGTGGACTCGGGACTAAACTCGAGGAGTGAACTCAACTCGAGGAGTCATGTAGAGTCGGCACAAGGAGTAGGTAGTCGACTCGTGAACTCGGACTTCAACTAAAGGAATGAACTCAACTCGAGGAGTCATGTGGAGTCGGCACGAGGAGTAGTTAGTCGACTCGTGGACTCGGATTTCAACTCGAGTAATGAACTCAACTCGAGGAGTCATGTGTAGAGTCAGCACGAGGACTAGTTAGTCGACTCGTGGACTCGGGACTCAACTCGAGGAGTGAACTCAACTCGAGGAGTCATGTAGAGTCGGCACGAGGACTTATCGGTCGACTCGTGGACTCGGGACTCAACTCGAGGAGTGAACTCTACTCGAGGAGTCACGTGTAGAGTCAGCACGAGGACTAGTTAGCCGACTCGTGGACTCGGGACTCAACTCGAGGAGTGAACTTGACTCGAGGAGTCATGTAGGGTCGGCACAAGGAGTAGGTAGTCGACTCGTGAACTCGGACTTCAACTAAAGGAATGAACTCAACTCAAGGAGTCATGTGGAGTCGGCACGAGGAGTAGTTAGTCGACTCGTGGACTCGGATTTCAATTCGAGGAATGAACTCAACTCGAGGAGTCATGTGTAGAGTCAGCACGAGGACTAGTTAGTCGACTCGTGGACTGGGGACTCAACTCGAGGAGTGAACTCAACTCGAGGAGTCATGTAGAGTCGGCACGAGGACTTATCGGTCGACTCGTGGACTCGGGACTCAACTCGAGGAGTGAACTCCACTCGAGGAGTCACGTGTAGAGTCAGCACGAGGACTAGTTAGCCGACTCATGGACTCGGGACTCAACTCGAGGAGTGAACTTGACTCGAGGAGTCATGTAGGGTCGGCACGAGGAATTATCGGTCGACTCGTGGACTCGGGACGCAACTCGAGGAGTGAACTCAACTCGAGGAGTCATGTGTAGAGTCAGCACGAGGACTAGTTAGTCGACTCGTGGACTCGAGACTCAACTCGAGGAGTGAAGTCAACTCGAGGAGTCATGTGTAGAGTCGGCACGAGGAATTATCGGTCGACTCGTGGACTCGGGACTCAACTCCAGGAATGAACTATACTCGAGGAGTCATGTGTAGAGTCGACACGAGGACTAGTTAGTCGACTCGTGGACTCGGGACTCAACTCGAGGAGTGAACTCAACTCGAGGAGTCATGTAAAGTCGGCACGAGGAGTAGTTAGTCGACTCGTGAACTCGGACTTCAACTCGAGGAATCATGTGGAGTCACCACGAGGAGTAGTTAGTCGACTCGTGGACTCGGATTTCAACTCGAGGAATGAACTCAACTCGAGGAGTCATGTGTAGAGTCAGCACTAGGACTAGTTAGTCGACTCGTGGACTCGGGTCTCAACTCGAGGAGTAAACTCAACTCGAGGAGTCATGTAGAGTCGGCACGAGGACTTATCGGTCGACTCGTGGACTCGGGACTCAACTCGAGGAGTGAACTCAACTCGAGGAGTCATGTATAGAGTCAGCACGAGGACTAGTTAGCCGACTCGTCGACTCGGAACTCAACTCGAGGAGTGATCTCAACTCGAGGAGTCATGTAGAGTCGGCACGAGGACTTATCGATCGACTCGTGAACTCGGCACTCAACTCGAGGAGTAAACTCAACTCGAGGAGTCATGTGTAGAGTCAGCAAGAGGACTAGTTAGTCGACTCGTGGACTCGGGACTCAACTCGAGGAGTCATGTGTAGAGTCAGCACGAGGACTAGTTAGTCGACTCGTGGACTCGGGACTCAACTCGAGGAGTGAACTTGACTCGAGGAGTCATGTAGGGTCGGCACGAGGAATTATCGGTCGACTCGTGGACTCGGGACACAACTCGAGGAGTGAACTCAACTCGAGGAGTCATGTGTAGAGTCAGCACGAGGACTAGTTAGTCGACTCGTGGACTCGAGACTCAACTCGAGGAGTGAAGTCAACTCGAGGAGTCATGTGTAGAGTCGGCACGAGGAATTATCGGTCGACTCGTGGACTCGGGACTCAACTCCAGGAGAGAACTATACTCGAGGAGTCATGTGTAGAGTCGACACGAGGACTAGTTAGTCGACTCGTGGACTCGGGACTCAACTCGAGGAGTGAAGTCAACTCGAGGACTCATGTAGAGTCGGCACGAGGAGTAGTTAGTCGACTCGTGAACTCGGACTTCAACTCGAGGATTGAACTCAACTCGAGGAGTCATGTGGAGTCGGCACGAGGAGTAGTGAGTCGACTCGTGGACTCGGATTTCAACTCGAGGAATGAACTCAACTCGAGGAGTCATGTGTAGAGTCAGCACTAGGACTAGTTAGTCGACTCTTGGACTCGGGTCTCAACTCAAGGAGTGAACTCAACTCGAGGAGTCATGTAGAGTCGGTACGAGGACTTATCGGTCGACTCGTGGACTTTGGACTCAACTCGAGGAGTGAACTCAACTCGAGGAGTCATGTGTAGAGTCAGCACGAGGACTAGTTAGCCGACTCGTTGACTCGGCACTCAACTCGAGGAGTGATCTCAACTCGAGGAGTCATGTAGAGTCGGCACGAGGACTTATCGGTCGACTTGTGGACTCGGGACTCAACTCGAGGAGTGAACTCAACTCGAGGAGTCATGTGTAGAGTCAGCAAGAGGACTAGTTAGTCGACTCGTGGACTCGGGACTCAACTCGAGGAGTCATGTGTAGAGTCAGCACGAGGACTAGTTAGTCGACTCGTGGACTCGGGACTCAACTCGAGGAGTGAACTTGACTCGACGAGTCATGTAGGGTCGGCACGAGGAATTATCGATCGACTCGTGGACTCGGGACGCAACTCGAGGAGTGAACTCAACTCGAGGAGTCATGTGTAGAGTCAGCACGAGGAGTAGTTAGTCTACTCGTGGACTCGATACTCAACTCGAGGAGTGAAGTCAACTCGAGGAGTCATGTGTAGAATCGGCACGAGGAATTATCGGTCGACTCGTGGACTCGGGACTCAACTCCATGAGTGAACTATACTCGAGGAGTCATGTGTAGAGTCGACACGAGGACTATTTAGTCGACTCGTGGACTCGGGACTCAACTCGAGGAGTGAACTCAACTCGAGGTGTCATGTAGAGTCGGCACGAGGAGTAGTTAGTCGACTCGTGAACTCGGACTTCAACTCGAGGAATGAACTCAACTCGAGGAGTCATGTAGGGTCGGCACGATGACTTATTGGTCGACTCGTGGACTCAGGACTTAACTCGAGGAGTGAACTCAACTTGAGGAGTCATGTGTAGAGTCAGCACGAGGACTAGTTAGTCGACTCGTGGACTCGGGACTCAACTCGAGGAGTGAACTCAACTCGAGGAGTCATGTGTCGAGTCACCACGGGGAATTATCGATCGACTCGTGGAGTCGGGACTCAACTCGAGGAATGAACTCTACTCGAGGAGTCATGTGTAGAGTTGACACGATGACTAGTTAGTCGACTCGTGGACTCGGGACTAAACTCGAGGAGTGAACTCAACTCGAGGAGTCATGTAGAGTCGGCACAAGGAGTAGGTAGTCGACTCGTGAACTCGGACTTCAACTAAAGGAATGAACTCAACTCGAGGAGTCATGTGGAGTCGGCACGAGGAGTAGTTAGTCGACTCGTGGACTCGGATTTCAACTCGAGGAATGAACTCAACTCGAGGAGTCATGTGTAGAGTCAGCACGAGGACTAGTTAGTCGACTCGTGGACTCGGGACTCAACTCGAGGAGTGAACTCAACTCGAGGAGTCATGTGTCGAGTCGCCACGGGGAATTATCGATCGACTCGTGGACTCGGGACTCAACTCGAGGAGTGAACTCTACTCGAGGAGTCATGTGTAGAGTTGACACGAGGACTAGTTAGTCGACTCGTGGACTCGGGACTAAACTCGAGGAGTGAACTCAACTCGAGGAGTCATGTAGAGTCGGCACAAGGAGTAGGTAGTCGACTCGTGAACTCGGACTTCAACTAAAGGAATGAACTCAACTCAAGGAGTCATGTGGAGTCGGCACGAGGAGTAGTTAGTCGACTCGTGGACTCGGATTTCAACTCGAGGAATGAACTCAACTCGAGGAGTCATGTGTAGAGTCAGCACGAGGACTAGTTAGTCGACTCGTGGACTCGGGACTCAACTCGAGGAGTGAACACAACTCGAGGAGTCATGTAGAATCGGCACGAGGACTTATCGGTCGACTCGTGGACTCGGGACTCAACTCGAGGAGTGAACTCAACTCGAGGAGTCACGTGTAGAGTCAGCACGAGGACTAGTTAGCCGACTCGTGGACTCGGGACTCAACTCGAGGAGTGAACTTGACTCGACGAGTCATGTAGGGTCGGCACGAGGAATTATCGGTCGACTCGTGGACTCTGGACGCAACTCGAGGAGTGAACTCAACTCGAGGAGTCATGTGTAGAGTCAGCACGAGGACTAGTTAGTCGTCTCGTGGACTCGAGACTCAACTCGAGGAGTGAAGTCAACTCGAGGAGTCATGTGTAGAGTCGGCACGAGGAATTATCGGTCGACTCGTGGACTCGGGACGCAACTCGAGGAGTGAACTCAACTCGAGGAGTCATGTGTAGAGTCAGCACGAGGAGTAGTTAGTCGACTCGTGGACTCGATACTCAACTCGAGGAGTGAAGTCAACTCGAGGAGTCATGTGTAGAGTCGGCACGAGGAATTATCGGTCTACTCGTGGACTCGGGACTCAACTCCAGGAGTGAACTATACTCGAGGAGTCATGTGTAGAGTCGACACGAGGACTATTTAGTCGACTCGTTGACTCGGGACTCAACTCGAGGAGTGAACTCAACTCGAGGAGTCATGTAGAGTCGGCACGAGGAGTAGTTAGTCGACTCGTGAACTCGGACTTCAACTCGAGGAATGAACTCAACTCGAGGAGTCATGTAGGGTCGGCACGATGACTTATTGGTCGACTCGTGGACTCAGGACTTAACTCGAGGAGTGAACTCAACTTGAGGAGTCATGTGTAGAGTCAGCACGAGGACTAGTTAGTCGACTCGTGGACTCGGGACTCAACTCGAGGAGTGAACTCAACTCGAGGAGTCATGTGTCGAGTCACCACGGGGAATTATTATCGACTCGTGGAGTCGGGACTCAACTCGAGGAGTGAACTCTACTCGAGGAGTCATGTGTAGAGTTGACACGAGGACTAGTTAGTCGACTCGTGGACTCGGGACTAAACTCGAGGAGTGAACTCAACTCGAGGAGTCATGTAGAGTCGGCACAAGGAGTAGGTAGTCGACTCGTGAACTCGGACTTCAACTAAAGGAATGAACTCAACTCGAGGAGTCATGTGGAGTCGGCACGAGGAGTAGTTAGTCGACTCGTGGACTCGGATTTCAACTCGAGGAATGAACTCAACTCGAGGAGTCATGTGTAGAGTCAGCACGAGGACTAGTTAGTCGACTCGTGGACTCGGGACTCAACTCGAGGAGTGAACTCAACTCGAGGAGTCATGTGTCGAGTCGCCACGGGGAATTATCGATCGACTCGTGGACTCGGGACTCAACTCGAGGAGTGAACTCTACTCGAGGAGTCATGTGTAGAGTTGACACGAGGACTAGTTAGTCGACTCGTGGACTCGGGACTAAACTCGAGGAGTGAACTCAACTCGAGGAGTCATGTAGAGTCGGCACAAGGAGTAGGTAGTAGACTCGTGAACTCGGACTTCAACTAAAGGAATGAACTCAACTCAAGGAGTCATGTGGAGTCGGCACGAGGAGTAGTTAGTCGACTCGTGGACTCGGATTTCAACTCGAGGAATGAACTCAACTCGAGGAGTCATGTGTAGAGTCGGCACGAGGACTTATCGGTCGACTCGTGGACTCGGGACTCAACTCGAGGAGTGAACTCAACTCGAGGAGTCACGTGTAGAGTCAGCACGAGGACTAGTTAGCCGACTCGTGGACTCGGGACTCAACTCGAGGAGTGAACTTGACTCGAGGAGTCATGTAGGGTCGGCACGAGGAATTATCGGTCGACTCGTGGACTCGGGACGCAACTCGAGGAGTGAACTCAACTCGAGGAGTCATGTGTAGAGTCAGCACGAGGACTAGTTAGTCGACTCGTGGACTCGAGACTCAACTCGAGGAGTGAAGTCAACTCGAGGAGTCATGTGTAGAGTCGGCACGAGGAATTATCGGTCGACTCGTGGACTCGGGACTCAACTCCAGGAATGAACTATACTCGAGGAGTCATGTGTAGAGTCGCCACGAGGACTAGTTAGTCGACTCGTTGTCTCGGGACTCAACTCGAGGAGTCATGTAAAGTCGGCACGAGGAGTAGTTAGTCGACTCGTGAACTCGGACTTCAACTCGAGGAATCATGTGGAGTCGCCACGAGGAGTAGTTAGTCGACTCGTGGACTCGGATTTCAACTCGAGGAATGAACTCAACTCGAGGAGTCATGTGTAGAGTCAGCACTAGGACTAGTTAGTCGACTCGTGGACTCGGGTCTCAACTCGAGGAGTAAACTCAACTCGAGGAGTCATGTAGAGTCGGCACGAGGACTTATCGGTCGACTCGTGGACTCGGGACTCAACTCGAGGAGTGAACTCAACTCGAGGAGTCATGTATAGAGTCAGCACGAGGACTAGTTAGCCGACTCGTCGACTCGGAACTCAACTCGAGGAGTCATGTAGAGTCGGCACGAGGACTTATCGATCGACTCGTGAACTCGGCACTCAACTCGAGGAGTAAACTCAACTCGAGGAGTCATGTGTAGAGTCAGCAAGAGGACTAGTTAGTCGACTCGTGGACTCGGGACTCAACTCGAGGAGTCATGTGTAGAGTCAGCACGAGGACTAGTTAGTCGACTCGTGGACTCGGGACTTAACTCGAGGAGTGAACTTGACTCGAGGAGTCATGTAGGGTCGGCACGAGGAATTATCGGTCGACTCGTGGACTCGGGACACAACTCGAGGAGTGAACTCAACTCGAGGAGTCATGTGTAGAGTCAGCACGAGGACTAGTTAGTCGACTCGTGGACTCGAGACTCAACTCGAGGAGTGAAGTCAACTCGAGGAGTCATGTGTAGAGTCGGCACGAGGAATTATCGGTCGACTCGTGGACTCGGGACTCAACTCCAGGAGAGAACTATACTCGAGGAGTCATGTGTAGAGTCGACACGAGGACTAGTTAGTCGACTCGTGGACTCGGGACTCAACTCGAGGAGTGAAGTCAACTCGAGGACTCATGTAGAGTCGGCACGAGGAGTAGTTAGTCGACTCGTGAACTCGGACTTCAACTCGACGAATGAACTCAACTCGAGGAGTCATGTGGAGTCGGCACGAGGAGTAGTGAGTCGACTCGTGGACTCGTATTTCAACTCGAGGAATAAACTCAACTCGAGGAGTCATGTGTAGAGTCAGCACTAGGACTAGTTAGTCGACTCTTGGACTCGGGTCTCAACTCAAGGAGTGAACTCAACTCGAGGAGTCATGTAGAGTCGGTACGAGGACTTATCGGTCGACTTGTGGACTTTGGACTCAACTCGAGGAGTGAACTCAACTCGAGGAGTCATGTGTAGAGTCAGCACGAGGACTAGTTAGCCGACTCGTCGACTCGGGACTCAACTCGAGGAGTGATCTCAACTCGAGGAGTCATGTAGAGTCGGCACGAGGACTTATCGGTCGACTTGTGGACTCGGGACTCAACTCGAGGAGTGAACTCAACTCGAGGAGTCATGTGTAGAGTCAGCAAGAGGACTAGTTAGTCGACTCGTGGACTCGGGACTCAACTCGAGGAGTCATGTGTAGAGTCAGCACGAGGACTAGTTAGTCGACTCGTGGACTCGGGACTCAACTCGAGGAGTGAACTTGACTCGACGAGTCATGTAGGGTCGGCACGAGGAATTATCGGTCGACTCGTGGACTCGGGACGCAACTCGAGGAGTGAACTCAACTCGAGGAGTCATGTGTAGAGTCAGCACGAGGAGTAGTTAGTCGACTCGTGGACTCGATACTCAACTCGAGGAGTGAAGTCAACTCGAGGAGTGATGTGTAGAGTCGGCACGAGGAATTATCGGTCGACTCGTGGACTCGGGACTCAACTCCAGGAGTGAACTATACTCGAGGAGTCATGTGTAGAGTCGACACGAGGACTATTTAGTCGACTCGTGGACTCGGGACTCAACTCGAGGAGTGAACTCAACTCGAGGAGTCATGTAGAGTCGGCACGAGGAGTAGTTAGTCGACTCGTGAACTCGGACTTCAACTCGAGGAATGAACTCAACTCGAGGAGTCATGTAGGGTCGGCACGATCACTTATTGGTCGACTCGTGGACTCGGGACTCAACTCGAGGAGTCATGTGTAGAGTCAGCACGAGGACTAGTTAGTCGACTCGTGGACTCGGGACTCAACTCGAGGAGTGAACTTGACTCGAGGAGTCATGTAGGGTCGGCACGAGGAATTATCGGTCGACTCGTGGACTCGGGACACAACTCGAGGAGTGAACTCAACTCGAGGAGTCATGTGTAGAGTCAGCACGAGGACTAGTTAGTCGACTCGTGGACTCGAGACTCAACTCGAGGAGTGAAGTCAACTCGAGGAGTCATGTGTAGAGTCGGCACGAGGAATTATCGGTCGACTCGTGGACTCGGGACTCAACTCCAGGAGAGAACTATACTCGAGGAGTCATGTGTAGAGTCGACACGAGGACTAGTTAGTCGACTCGTGGACTCGGGACTCAACTAGAGGAGTGAAGTCAACTCGAGGACTCATGTAGAGTCGGCACGAGGAGTAGTTAGTCGACTCGTGAACTCGGACTTCAACTCGACGAATGAACTCAACTCGAGGAGTCATGTGGAGTCGGCACGAGGAGTAGTGAGTCGACTCGTGGACTCGGATTTCAACTCGAGGAATGAACTCAACTCGAGGAGTCATGTGTAGAGTCAGCACTAGGACTAGTTAGTCGACTCTTGGACTCGGGTCTCAACTCAAGGAGTGAACTCAACTCGAGGAGTCATGTAGAGTCGGTACGAGGACTTATCGGTCGACTCGTGGACTTTGGACTCAACTCGAGGAGTCATGTGTAGAGTCAGCACGAGGACTAGTTAGCCGACTCGTCGACTCGGGACTCAACTCGAGGAGTGATCTCAACTCGAGGAGTCATGTAGAGTCGGCACGAGGACTTATCGGTCGACTTGTGGACTCGGGACTCAACTCGAGGAGTGAACTCAACTCGAGGAGTCATGTAGAGTCGGCACGAGGAGTAGTTAGTCGACTCGTGAACTCGGACTTCAACTCGAGGAATGAACTCAACTCGAGGAGTCATGTAGGGTCGGCACGATGACTTATTGGTCGACTCGTGGACTCAGGACTTAACTCGAGGAGTGAACTCAACTTGAGGAGTCATGTGTAGAGTCAGCAGGAGGACTAGTTAGTCGACTCGTGGACTCGGGACTCAACTCGAGGAGTGAACTCAACTCGAGGAGTCATGTGTCGAGTCACCACG
This sequence comes from Urtica dioica subsp. dioica, assembly GCF_054948205.1. Classification (NCBI taxonomy): domain Eukaryota; kingdom Viridiplantae; phylum Streptophyta; class Magnoliopsida; order Rosales; family Urticaceae; genus Urtica; species Urtica dioica. The sequence goes on along the minus strand of NC_142759.1, from coordinate 33,910,330 downwards.
GGGAATTATCGATCGACTCGTGGAGTCGGGACTCAACTCGAGGAGTGAACTCTACTCGAGGAGTCATGTGTAGAGTTGACACGAGGACTAGTTAGTCGACTCGTGGACTCGGGACTAAACTCGAGGAGTGAACTCAACTCGAGGAGTCATGTAGAGTCGGCACAAGGAGTAGGTAGTCGACTCGTGAACTCGGACTTCAACTAATGGAATGAACTCAACTCGAGGAGTCATGTGGAGTCGGCACGAGGAGTAGTTAGTCGACTCGTGGACTCGGATTTCAACTCGAGGAATGAACTCAACTCGAGGAGTCATGTGTAGAGTCAGCACGAGGACTAGTTAGTCGACTCGTGGACTCGGGACTCAACTCGAGGAGTGAACTCAACTCGAGGAGTCATGTGTCGAGTCGCCACGGGGAATTATCGATCGACTCGTGGACTCGGGACTCAACTCGAGGAGTGAACTCTACTCGAGGAGTCATGTGTAGAGTTGACACGAGGACTAGTTAGTCGACTCGTGGACTCGGGACTAAACTCGAGGAGTGAACTCAACTCGATGAGTCATGTAGAGTCGGCACAAGGAGTAGGTAGTCGACTCGTGAACTCGGACTTCAACTAAAGGAATGAACTCAACTCAAGGAGTCATGTGGAGTCGGCACGAGGAGTAGTTAGTCGACTCGTGGACTCGGATTTCAACTCGAGGAATGAACTCAACTCGAGGAGTCATGTGTAGAGTCAGCACGAGGACTAGTTAGTCGACTCGTGGACTCGGGACTCAACTCGAGGAGTGAACTCAACTCGAGGAGTCATGTAGAGTCGGCACGAGGACTTATCGGTCGACTCGTGGACTCGGGACTCAACTCGAGGAGTGAACTCAACTCGAGGAGTCACGTGTAGAGTCAGCACGAGGACTAGTTAGCCGACTCGTGGACTCGGGACTCAACTCGAGGAGTGAACTTGACTCGACGAGTCATGTAGGGTCGGCACGAGGAATTATCGGTCGACTCGTGGACTCTGGACGCAACTCGAGGAGTGAACTCAACTCGAGGAGTCATATGTAGAGTCAGCACGAGGACTAGTTAGTCGTCTCGTGGACTAGAGACTCAACTCGAGGAGTGAAGTCAACTCGAGGAGTCATGTGTAGAGTCGGCACGAGGAATTATCGGTCGACTCGTGGACTCGGGACGCAACTCGAGGAGTGAACTCAACTCGAGGAGTCATGTGTAGAGTCCGCACGAGGAGTAGTTAGTCTACTCGTGGACTCGATACTCAACTCGAGGAGTGAAGCCAACTCGAGGAGTCATGTGTAGAGTCGGCACGAGGAATTATCGGTCGACTCATGGACTCGGGACTCAACTCCAGGAGTGAACTATACTCGAGGAGTCATGTGTAGAGTCGACACGAGGACTATTTAGTCGACTCGTGGACTCGGGACTCAACTCGAGGAGTGAACTCAACTCGAGGAGTCATGTAGAGTCGGCACGAGGAGTAGTTAGTCGACTCGTGAACTCGGACTTCAACTCGAGGAATGAACTCAACTCGAGGAGTCATGTAGGGTCGGCACGATGACTTATTGGTCGACTCGTGGACTCAGGACTTAACTCGAGGAGTGAACTCAACTTGAGGAGTCATGTGTAGAGTCAGCACGAGGACTAGTTAGTCGACTCGTGGACTCGGGACTCAACTCGAGGAGTGAACTCAACTCGAGGAGTCATGTGTCGAGTCACCACGGGGAATTATCGATCGACTCGTGGAGTCGGGACTCAACTCGAGGAGTGAACTCTACTCGAGGAGTCATGTGTAGAGTTGACACGAGGACTAGTTAGTCGACTCGTGGACTCGGGACTAAACTTGATTAGTGAACTCAACTCGAGGAGTCATGTAGAGTCGGCACAAGGAGTAGGTAGTCGACTCGTGAACTCGGACTTCAACTAAAGGAATGAACTCAACTCGAGGAGTCATGTGGAGTCGGCACGAGGAGTAGTTAGTCGACTCGTGGACTCGGATTTCAACTCGAGGAATGAACTCAACTCGAGGAGTCATGTGTAGAGTCAGCACGAGGACTAGTTAGTCGACTCGTGGACTCGGGACTCAACTCGAGGAGTGAACTCAACTTGAGGAGTCATGTGTCTAGTCGCCACGGGGAATTATCGATCGACTCGTGGACTCGGGACTCAACTCGAGGAGTGAACTCTACTCGAGGAGTCATGTGTAGAGTTGACACGAGGACTAGTTAGTCGACTCGTGGACTCGGGACTAAACTCGAGGAGTGAACTCAACTCGAGGAGTCATGTAGAGTCGGCACAAGGAGTAGGTAGTCGACTCGTGAACTCGGACTTCAACTAAAGGAATGAACTCAATTCAAGGAGTCATGTGTGTTGTCAATGGTGCCCACAAGAAGAGTAGTAGTGTCTATTTATGTACATTTGATGTCATATAGTCTTACGAAGACTCTTGCTTGTAATTGCCTATCTATTCATTAATAAAGTTGAAACGTTCATTCAATCTTCCTTGTCTGAAGCTTTATGATAAAACCATAGTCTTTTAGTCCATAAACAAACTTAACAACTTACGAAGAGACAAATGTAGATTTGCATGAACAAACTCTTCGTAGTTTGCTTAAAACGATATATTCGCAATCTTAGGGTCAAAGGACTATTGACCTCAGTATGATTGTTAGAAGAATCTATGATGTCTGGTTATGAGGCATTGAGAGTTGGAGACTCTATAGTTCTTCTAGGTATCTTCCGAAGGTACTGAATTGACCAGTGCACTTCTAGAGACAATATAAGAACAAACCATTTAACCTCTTATGTCTCGAAGTCACTATGTATGAATTGCATCATGCTTACCTTAATCCTGAAATGAGACATGTCATTTCACACCTTAGTATTCTCATTTGAGAAAGTCAAATTTCGGACTCACTATGTGATTCCGAACAAGGCCTATTGGTGAGGTACTAAGTTGTGAGTCTGTCATGAGTAACTTTGTGAAGTTCTCATAGATATGGAATTCATGTACAAGATTGCTGAAATGCAATGTATGTCACCTCATGCTTTGTTCCTTGGAGTGTGAATAAATGAACTGGCCAGTGTCCAAATTGAGTCCTGACTCTTTTGGATGAAACAATGTGACTTGTTAGCTCCTCGTCAATACATTGTTTCTAACTTATTCACAAGCGACAAAGGAGTTGAGGAAATAACAGCTAGAAGGGTAAAATGGTAATTTAGCAAATCCCGACTAGCTGATGACATTCATGAAGGGTAAACATAGATAATATTCAGTGGATCCGCTCATCATAATTAGGTCGAATTCTTGAGTAGAAAATAAATTCATTTGAACCGAGAGATTTTCAGTGTCAGCTCTTTAGTGGAGTCAGTTGGCATTAAGCTAAACTTGGAAAAGGTTTGTGAACTTTTGAGTCCAAGTGTTTAGCTAAAGCTTTGTTCATTTGGGTCCATGAGGTCACTGTCACGAATCACATCGATAGGAATAGTTAAACTGGAAGCTAAGTCAAAACAAGAACGAAAATAGTCAAAAGGGTATTTTTGTCTTTTGAGACAAAGGATGAAATGAATGTCAATAAATTTTTTTTGACAAGTTCATTTGATGACTTAATGTCACTCGGCCATGACTTGATCATTGGGCCTTGTGAATTAATTTCATTTCATAAGAATTTTATTGAAAATTCTAAATGGGCCTTTTTCATGTTCTCATGAATAAATGAAGAAGCTTCTAGAAGCTCCTTCTAGAAGTGAAATGGGCGCCCATAATACCCAAGGAAAGAGAGTTTATTTTGTGCATAAATGTATTTAGATACTTGCCAAAAGAAAAAGAGGAAACAAATTTCCCACACATGCAATGGGAAATTCGGCCAAGTGAGAAAAGGGAAAGCCAAGGAACAAAAAAGGAAACAAATCCTTGCCTCTAGGAGGCAGCCTTGGGCGCCCAACAAGGAATGGGAAATGAAGGATTTTTGCTCATGAATATGTGATATTCTATAGAAGAGGAAACTACCTTATTGAAGGTGAGACCTCTCCTATAAATAGGAGCCCCATTTCCTCACAATTCATTCATCCAAGTTTAAGAGATTTGAGAGACTCTCTCTCTAGAACTTGGCCGAAGTCCTCTTCTCTCTCTCTCTAGTTTATTTTCGGTTTTCTCTTGTCTTGGCACCTAGGTCCTCACTCGACCTAGTCTTTAGCTCTGCGACTTCGAGACTCGTTCTCAAGTCGTAATGTTTAAAAGTGCCCACTCACTAATTCCTTCTTTTCGAGTGATTTAGTGATAGAAACTTTCGTGGTTGCTCGAGGTGCCGAGGAAAGAAAAGAGAGACGTGCGGCGAGGGGAGACGAACGTTGCCAACCTTCCAAAGGCTCATCAACGTTCAAGCATCAAAAGGTTAGTAACTTTTATAGCTCATATTAGTTTTTATTTACATGCATATGCTCTTGTCTAGGTTAGTAAAAACTAGTTTTACTTAAAAAGAAAATTTTTAAAATTCCGCCGCTTTGCGAAGCGTTTAATCTTTTTCTTAAACCCTAGATCGATTCCAACAAATGGTATCAGAGCTATGGTCAAAGGAATGCATGTGCATGTTTTTTAAATTATGAGCTTGAAAATCGTTTTCGAAAGTTTACTAATTTTGTGACAAGTTAGAATTGTAATCTTAGATTTTTTTTTAATTTATTGCTCTTGTCTTTAAATTAAAAAGCATGTTGATTTTCTATGAGTTTGGGATGATGTTAAAACACATTAGAATCAGTTCTAAAAGTTTTTAATTTTTTATATTGAAAAACGTGTTTTAAAGGTTTGAGAATTTTCGAGTAAATTTTGTGACTAGTTTTATTTTCTTACTAGTTCCGTTTATTTACTTGAATCGTTTTATGCATGTTGTTATTTCTTTTATTCTATGTTGTTACCCTGCTAATAAAACACAAATAAAAGCTTTAAACAACCTCATAAAACGTTCCGTTACACTCGATTCTTTTTCGCACCTAAAAGGACAAAGCTTTAATTTATTTCTTTTTCTTCGAGCTGGAATGTAAACCCGCATTAAAAGCGGCATAACTCTCTGCTCAGAAATCGAAATTTAATGATTCTTGAATCAAATTAAAGCTCTGTCTGTCCTCTGTCCAATGCCACCGGTTTCGGCTCAAAAGGACATCGGAGCCGCCAGTTATGGCGATTTTACTCCGAGGTGCGCGGCTGTCTGAAACTCCAGTTTTTTTTAGAAATCCGGATTTTCAAACCCCACTACCATGAGTTATAGAACTCTAATGAGAAAACTTTCTTGAGCAAAAATGTTTTTCATATGATTATAAACATGATGTGTAAAGATTAAAAGTTTTGTTTTTTGAAAGATTAATTGAAATTGAATTTTTACAAAACTAGTTTGAATTTTGAAAAACCGTTTTCACTTTCAAACTTGAAAATATTTTGTCATCCAAATCAAATAAATTTTCAAAATGTTTTCAAAACTATATCTATATCACATATGTTCAAAATCTATATGCTCTTGAAATTTTGAGTGGGAGGTCTCTTTGTAGACAAAACCGAAAAATAAAAAGATGTGTAATCTCAAACTTTCAAGTGTTCGAGTGAGTTGAAGTTCACACTTCCCTCACGCACTTTCCCGAAATAGAAAATAGGAAAAGATCGAGTATGTCCCTTGTGCCTTTATGCACTAATACTGCTCTGAACATGTCGATCTAGGATTCTCTTCTAGTTGTCCGCTCCGTCGCTCTCTAACTGGGAAATCTGTTTCCGAACTTAAAAGAGTCGATGAACCAACTCCAAAAACTAAGTGGGAGGGTTATACTCGTTGTTTGTAACCCGCGATCCCCAACACTAGTGAAAGATGCAATAACGTGGGACTAAGAGCCGCTCTTGCGACCCTCACTTAAATGTGAGTACTCCAAGGCGTTATTGCTTCGATCATTGCTCAATGAGCTACGTCCGAGAGTGATGCAATGATGGCAAGGCCTCCCCTTGGGGGATTGTTTTTCAAAGCTGATCTTTTGGACTAAGTGGTTGGTTGCACACTTAGGCTCAATCCCTAGTATCCTTCCTTAAGGCTCTGCGAAAGGATATGAGTGATCAAACCAATTTACAAGGTGGCTAGTCAAAATGATGTACTGACATCTTGGCTTAGCATTAATGATGTGTCATTTACTTATAAAAGGAGATTTTTTGCGGCCTTCTCTTGAGGGAGTAAATTATCGTTTGGTTTATAACACCTTTGGGTTTTACAAAAGTCTTAATAAAACTTAAATCCTAAACCAAAGACTAATCATAAACTTGTTTCAACTTAAATAGGCAATATGTCTCTCAACCCACTCTCAATCTTTCTTTCCTCGATCAAACTCGAAAACGAAAACTGCGTAGATTCGAAACGTAACCTCGACATAATACCTACCGTTAACAAGCACAAATGGGTACTCACCACCCCGTGTCCTCCTCTGACGAATGATGATTCAACTCTAGAGGACAATGACGCCTTAGCGGCCTGGCTTCGATCCGATGAGATTGTGAGGTGCTATATCTTAGCATCTATGAACAATATGCTGAAAAAGCAACATCGTGACATCGAGACTGCCGCCGACATGCTCTACAATCTCCTTGAGAGTTTTGGAGGGCAAAGGCGTCAAGCAAGGCAAAAAACAGTCCGACAGTTTATGAACTGTCATATGAAGGCTAGGACTCCTGTTAGAGACTTCATGATACTGATCATTAGTTTTCTAAATAAAATGGAAATCCTAGGATCTGAGACTGATGGGAAGAATCTCATAGATATGATCTTAGAAACTCTCCCCGCATCTCTTGATACCTCCAACATGAACTACTCCATAAACAAGCTAGTGTACACTGTTACCAAGCTTATGGAGGAACTTCACACTGCTGTAGGTCTCACTAAGAGAAAGAGGAATCAAGGAGAGGCACATGCTACTGAGCAAAAGGCCTCCACCTCTGGAACTGTGAAGAGACCTTACAAGGCCGATAAAAAGAACTGTCCCGCCTATCTCAAAGCAAAGGAACACTGTATTGTACTAGTTACCGAAGCATGCTTAGTAGCTGATAATGTATCATCGTGGATTATTGACTCCGCTGCTACTAACCATATTTGTTGTTCCTTGAATGGTTTCAAGAAAACCAAAAGCTTAGAGGAAGGCGAGTTCTGTTTCAAATGGGGTGATGGGAGCCTGGTGTCTGCGAAGGCTGTGGGATCCGTGACGCTGTCTTTTGAAGACCGCACCTTAAACTTGAATAATGTTTATTTTGTTCCTACCTTTGGGAAGAACTTAATATCCGTTGCTCGTCTTCTAGAGCAAGATTATTGTTTAAAGTTCATTAAGAATGGAATTCGTATTTCGTTTCCTGATAATTCTTTTGTCACTGATGCATGTATGAAGAATGCTATTTTCTACATCTATCCCACTAAACCTTCTCTTTTAGACACCGAAATAGATGATGATCTAATTAGGGAGCCAAAGAGGATCAAACTTTCTGAATCCTCCGATCTAACAAAATCAACATACCTCTGGCACTTAAGACTTGGTCATATCAGTCTAGATAGGATTAAGAGACTTGTGAGGGATGGTCCACTCCAAGCCTCTGCAATAGGTTCACTACCTACTTGTGAATCCTGCATAGAAGGAAAAATGACTAAGCGACCTTTCTCCGATAAGGGTCGAAGAGCCACTGAGTTGCTGGAACTAATACATTCTGATGTATGTGGTCCGCTCAACCAACAGGCACGTGGAGGATACGAATACTTCGTTACCTTCACTGATGACTACTCAAGATATGGGTTTGTCTATTTGCTCAAACACAAATCCGAGACCTTTAACGTATTTAAGGTCTTTAGGGCTTTAGTGGAAAAGCAAACTAGCAAAGTGATCAAAACCCTTCGATCTGATCGAGGTGGTGAGTATATGTCTGGAGAGTTCGATGACTTTCTTAAAGAAGAAGGTATTGCTTCTCAGCTTACCGCACCTGGCACACCTCAACAAAACGGAGTGTCAGAGAGAAGAAACCGAACTCTTATGGAGATGGTTAGATCAATGATGAGTTACTCATCACTCCCGCTTTCCTTTTGGGGATATGCCCTCGAAACAGCCGCCTACATTCTGAACCAAGTTCCGTCCAAAACGGTTCCTGGTACTCCTTATGAACGATGGACTGGCCGTAAAGTGAATCTTGGCCGCATCCGAATTTGGGGTTGCCCTGCACACGTGCTGAGGCAAAAGACTAGCAAGTTGGCTAGTAGGTCAGAATTGTGCCTGTTTGTAGGATATCCGAAGGAAACCAAAGGTTTTACTTTCTATAGTCCCGAGGACGATAAGACTTTCGTTAGCACGAATGCTCGTTTCCTTGAGGAGGACTTTATGAAGGATGCGAAACCTAGAAGCAAAATTGTGCTTGAAGAAAAGTTGGGTGAGGAAGCTTCTACCTCATCTGTAAAAACTGTTCTTACCCCAACTGAAACACAACCTAACTCATCAGAATCTCGTCAAGTAGTACTTCGACGTAGTGGGAGGGCTACTCAAAAGCCTGACAGGTACATGTCTTATGGAGACTCTCTTGTAGCCGTCTCTGACATGGATGATCCTGTTTCCTATAGCCAAGCAATGGCTTGTTCTGAATCAAACCTTTGGCTTGACGCCATAAAAGTTGAGATGCACTCGATGTATGTCAACAAAGTCTGGAAACTTGTAGACCTTCCTGAAGGGATTAAACCCGTAGGGTGTAAGTGGATATACAAGAAGAAAAGGGGTCCTGATGGGAACGTTGAGACGTTCAAAGCACGACTTGTGGCGAAGGGTTATACCCAACAAGAAGGGATTGACTATGAAGAAACCTTCTCGCCAGTCGCGATGCTTAAATCCATCCGCATACTCCTATCCATAGCTGCAGCTCTCGACTATGAGATCTGGCAAATGGATGTCAAGACAGCTTTTCTGAATGGCAATCTTGACGAGCGCATTTACATGGCTCAACCAGACGGTTTCGTGGATAAAGGTCAAGAGACCAAGGTTTGTGAGTTGCTTAAATCCATTTATGGACTAAAGCAAGCATCTAGGTCATGGAATATTAGATTCGATGAAACTGTAAAGAGCTTCGGCTTTGAACAGTCAATAGATGAGCCTTGTGTTTACAAGTTAATACACGAAGGCAAAGTTGTGTTTCTGGTACTATATGTCGATGATATACTACTCATTGGTAATGACGTGGGTAAGTTATCTGAGGTTAAGGTCTGGCTAGCAAAGCAATTCGATATGAAGGATCTAGGAGAAGCCGCGTACATTCTGGGAATCCAAATCTTTCGAGATAGGAAAAACCGGACCCTGTCGCTCTCTCAAGCATCTTATATTGATAAGGTGATGGATCGCTTCTCGATGCAAGACTGCAAGAGGGGTCAAACACCCTTTAGGCATGGAGTTTCACTCTCTAAGGACCAGTCTCCCAAGACTGCACAAGAGATTGAAGACATGAGGAAAATTCCTTACGCCTCTGCCGTAGGAAGCCTCATGTATGCTATGCTTTGCACCCGACCTGATATATGTTTCGCCGTTGGCGTAGTTAGTCGTTTCCAATCCAACCCTGGACCCGAGCACTGGATTGCTGTTAAGCATGTTCTTAAGTATCTTCGAAGAACTAGGAACTTGATGCTTACATACTCAGGTACTGACCTGACTATGACGGGATATACCGACTCCGATTTTCAAGCGGATAAGGATTCCAGGAAATCCACTTCGGGATCTGTGTTCATCCTTAATGGTGGAGCTGTTGTATGGAGAAGTATTAAGCAATCTTGCATTGCTGACTCCACAATGGAAGCAGAATATGTGGCTGCTTGTGAAGCATCCAAAGAGGCTGTATGGCTTAGAAAATTCCTTAAGTATTTGGAAGTTGTTCCAAACGTCGACGAGCCCATGAACCTTTATTGTGATAATAGTGGGGCTGTCGCTAACTCAAAGGAACCTAGAAGCCATAAGCGCTCTAAGCATATTGAGGGGAAATACCATTTGATTCGAGAGATCGCGCAACGCGGAGACGTGGAGGTGAAGTAGATCTCTGGAAGATCTATTCACCAAGGCCCTAGCGAACCTGGTCTTCGACCAACTTCGAGAGGGATTAGGCATGTAGGACTACTCACATCTTCTTTGAGTCAAGTGGGAGTTTGTTGTCAATGGTGCCCACAAGAAGAGTAGTAGTGTCTATTTATGTACATTTGATGTCATATAGTCTTACGAAGACTCTTGCTTGTAATTGCCTATCTATTCATTAATAAAGTTGAAACGTTCATTCAATCTTCCTTGTCTGAAGCTTTATGATAAAACCATAGTCTTTTAGTCCATAAACAAACTTAACAACTTACGAAGAGACAAATGTAGATTTGCATGAACAAACTCTTCGTAGTTTGCTTAAAACGATATATTCGCAATCTTAGGGTCAAAGGACTATTGACCTCAGTATGATTGTTAGAAGAATCTATGATGTCTGGTTATGAGACATTGAGAGTTGGAGACTCTATAGTTCTTCTAGGTATCTTCCGAAGGTACTGAATTGACCAGTGCACTTCTAGAGACAATATAAGAACAAACCATTTAACCTCTTATGTCTCGAAGTCACTATGTATGAATTGCATCATGCTTACCTTAATCCTGAAATGAGACATGTCATTTCACACCTTAGTATTCTCATTTGAGAAAGTCAAATTTCGGACTCACTATGTGATTCCGAACAAGGCCTATTGGTGAGGTACTAAGTTGTGAGTCTGTCATGAGTAACTTTGTGAAGTTCTCATAGATATGGAATTCATGTACAAGATTGCTGAAATGCAATGTATGTCACCTCATGCTTTGTTCCTTGGAGTGTGAATAAATGAACTGGCCAGTGTCCAAATTGAGTCCTGACTCTTTTGGATGAAACAATGTGACTTGTTAGCTCCTCGTCAATACATTGTTTCTAACTTATTCACAAGCGACAAAGGAGTTGAGGAAATAACAGCTAGAAGGGTAAAATGGTAATTTAGCAAATCCCGACTAGCTGATGACATTCATGAAGGGTAAACATAGATAATATTCAGTGGATCCGCTCATCATAATTAGGTCGAATTCTTGAGTAGAAAATAAATTCATTTGAACCGAGAGATTTTCAGTGTCAGCTCTTTAGTGGAGTCAGTTGGCATTAAGCTAAACTTGGAAAAGGTTTGTGAACTTTTGAGTCCAAGTGTTTAGCTAAAGCTTTGTTCATTTGGGTCCATGAGGTCACTGTCACGAATCACATCGATAGGAATAGTTAAACTGGAAGCTAAGTCAAAACAAGAACGAAAATAGTCAAAAGGGTATTTTTGTCTTTTGAGACAAAGGATGAAATGAATGTCAATAAATTTTTTTTGACAAGTTCATTTGATGACTTAATGTCACTCGGCCATGACTTGATCATTGGGCCTTGTGAATTAATTTCATTTCATAAGAATTTTATTGAAAATTCTAAATGGGCCTTTTTCATGTTCTCATGAATAAATGAAGAAGCTTCTAGAAGCTCCTTCTAGAAGTGAAATGGGCGCCCATAATACCCAAGGAAAGAGAGTTTATTTTGTGCATAAATGTATTTAGATACTTGCCAAAAGAAAAAGAGGAAACAAATTTCCCACACATGCAATGGGAAATTCGGCCAAGTGAGAAAAGGGAAAGCCAAGGAACAAAAAAGGAAACAAATCCTTGCCTCTAGGAGGCAGCCTTGGGCGCCCAACAAGGAATGGGAAATGAAGGATTTTTGCTCATGAATATGTGATATTCTATAGAAGAGGAAACTACCTTATTGAAGGTGAGACCTCTCCTATAAATAGGAGCCCCATTTCCTCACAATTCATTCATCCAAGTTTAAGAGATTTGAGAGACTCTCTCTCTAGAACTTGGCCGAAGTCCTCTTCTCTCTCTCTCTAGTTTATTTTCGGTTTTCTCTTGTCTTGGCACCTAGGTCCTCACTCGACCTAGTCTTTAGCTCTGCGACTTCGAGACTCGTTCTCAAGTCGTAATGTTTAAAAGTGCCCACTCACTAATTCCTTCTTTTCGAGTGATTTAGTGATAGAAACTTTCGTGGTTGCTCGAGGTGCCGAGGAAAGAAAAGAGAGACGTGCTGCGAGGGGAGACGAACGTTGCCAACCTTCCAAAGGCTCATCAACGTTCAAGCATCAAAAGGTTAGTAACTTTTATAGCTCATATTAGTTTTTATTTACATGCATATGCTCTTGTCTAGGTTAGTAAAAACTAGTTTTACTTAAAAAGAAAATTTTTAAAATTCCGCCGCTTTGCGAAGCGTTTAATCTTTTTCTTAAACCCTAGATCGATTCCAACAATGTGGAGTCGGCACGAGGAGTAGTTAGTCGACTCGTGGACTCGGATTTCAACTCGAGGAATGAACTCAACTCGAGGAGTCATGTGTAGAGTCAGCACGAGGACTAGTTAGTCGACTCGTGGACTCGGAACTCAACTCGAGGAGTGAACTCAACTCGAGGAGTCATGTAGAGTCGGCACGAGGACTTATCGGTCGACTCGTGGACTCGGGACTCAACTCGAGGAGTGAACTCAACTCGAGGAGTCACGTGTAGAGTCAGCACGAGGACTAGTTAGCCGACTCGTGGACTCGGGACTCAACTCGAGGAGTGAACTTGACTCGACGAGTCATGTAGGGTCGGCACGAGGAATTATCGGTCGACTCGTGGACTCAGGACGTAACTCGAGGAGTGAACTCAACTCGAGGAGTCATGTGTAGAGTCAGCACGAGGACTAGTTAGTCGTCTCGTGGACTCGAGACTCAACTCGAGGAGTGAAGTCAACTCGAGGAGTCATGTGTAGAGTCGGCACGAGGAATTATCGGTCGACTCGTGGACTCGGGACTCAACTCCAGGAGTGAACTATACTCGAGGAGTCATTTGTAGAGTCGACACGAGGACTAGTTAGTCGACTCGTGGACTCGGGACTCAACTCGAGGAGTGAACTCAACTCGAGGAGTCATGTAGAGTCGGCACGAGGATTAGTTAGTCGACTCGTGAACTCGGACTTCAACTCGAGGAATGAACTCAACTCGAGGAGTCATGTGGAGTCGCCACGAGGAGTAGTTAGTCGACTCGTGGACTCGGATTTCAACTCGAGGAATGAACTCAACTCGAGGAGTCATGTGTAGAGCCAGCACTAGGACTAGTTAGTCGACTCGTGGACTCGGGTCTCAACTCGATGAGTAAACTCAACTCGAGGAGTCATGTAGAGTCAGCACGAGGACTTATCGGTCGACTCGTGGACTCGGGACTCAACTCGAGGAGTGAACTCAACTCGAGGAGTCATGTGTAGAGTCAGCACGAGGACTAGTTAGCCGACTCGTCGACTCGGGACTCAACTCGAGGAGTGATCTCAACTCGAGGAGTCATGTAGAGTCGGCACGAGGACTTATCGGTCGACTCGTGAACTCGGCACTCAACTCGAGGAGTGAACTCAACTCGAGGAGTCATGTGTAGAGTCAGCAAGAGGACTAGTTAGTCGACTCGTGGACTCGGGACTCAACTCGAGGAGTCATGTGTGGAGTCAGCAGGAGGACTAGTTAGTCGACTCGTGGACTCGGGACTCAACTCGAGGAGTGAACTTGACTCGAGGAGTCATGTAGGGTCGGCACGAGGAATTATCGGTCGACTCGTGGACTCGGGACACAACTCGAGGAGTGAACTCAACTCGAGGAGTCATGTGTAGAGTTGACACGAGGACTAGTTAGTCGACTCGTGGACTCGGGACTAAACTTGAGGAGTGAACTCAACTCGAGGAGTCATGTAGAGTCGGCACAAGGAGTAGGTAGTCGACTCGTGAACTCGGACTTCAACTAAAGGAATGAACTCAACTCGAGGAGTCATGTGGAGTCGGCACGAGGAGTAGTTAGTCGACTCGTGGACTCGGATTTCAACTCGAGGAATGAACTCAACTCGAGGAGTCATGTGTAGAGTCAGCACGAGGACTAGTTAGTCGACTCGTGGACTCGGGACTCAACTCGAGGAGTGAACTCAACTCGAGGAGTCATGTGTCTAGTCACCACGGGGAATTATCGATCGACTCGTGGACTCGGGACTCAACTCGAGGAGTGAACTCTACTCGAGGAGTCATGTGTAGATTTGACACGAGGACTAGTTGTTGTCAATGGTGCCCACAAGAAGAGTTGTAGTCTTTATTTTGAACATTTGATGTAATAAAGTCTCATGAAGACTCTTGCTTGTAATTGCCTTTTCATTCATTAATAAAGTTGAAACGTTCATTCAATCTTCCTTGTCTGAAGCTTTATGATAAAACCATAGTCTTTTAGTCCATAAACAAACTTAACAACTTACGAAGAGACAAATGTAGATTTGCATGAACAAACTCTTCGTAGTTTGCTTAAAACGATATATTCGCAATCTTAGGGTCAAAGGACTATTGACCTCAGTATGATTGTTAGAAGAATCTATGATGTCTGGTTATGAGGCATTGAGAGTTAGGAACTCTATAGTTCTTCTAGGTATCTTCCGAAGGTACTGAATTGACCAGTGCACTTCTAGAGACAAGATAAGAACAAACCATTTAACCTCTTATGTCTCGAAGTCACTATGTATGAATTGCATCATGCTTACCTTAATCCTGAAATGAGACATGCCATTTCACACCTTAGTATTCTCATTTGAGAAAGTCAAAGTTCGGACTCACTATGTGATTCCGAACAAGGCCTATTGGTGAGGTACTAAGTTGTGAGTCTGTCATGAGTAACTTTGTGAAGTTCTCATAGATATGGAATTCATGTACAAGATTGCTGAAATGCAATGTATGTCACCTCATGCTTTGTTCCTTGGAGTGTGAATAAATGAACTGGCCAGTGTCCAAATTGAGTCTTGACTCTTTTGGATGAAACAATGTGACTTGTTAGCTCCTCGTCAATACATTGTTTCTAACTTATTCACAAGCGACAAAGGAGTTGAGGAAATAACAGCTAGAAGGGTAAAATGGTAATTTAGTAAATCCCGACTAGCTGATGACATTCATGAAGGGTAGCATAGATAATATTCAGTGGATCCGCTCATTATAATTAGGTCGAATTCTTGAGTAGAAAACAAATTCATTTGAACCGAGAGATTTTCAGTGTCAGCTCTTTAGTGGAGTCAGCTGGCATTAAGCTAAACTTGGAAAAGGTTTGTGAACTTTTGAGTCCAAGTGTTTAGCTAAAGCTTTGTTCATTTGGGTCCATGAGGTCACTGTCACGAATCACATCGATAGGAATAGTTAAACTGGAAGCTAAGCCAAAACAAGAACGAAAATAGTTAAAAGGGTATTTTTGTCTTTTGAGACAAAGGATGAAATGAATGTCAATAAATTTTTTTGACAAGGTCATTTTGTGACATGTTTCACTCGGCCATGACTTGATCATTGGGCCTTGTGAATTAATTTCATTTCATAAGAATTTTATTGAAAATTCTTAATGGGCCTTTTTTCATGTTCTCATGAATAAATGAAGAAGCTTCTAGAAGCTCCTTCTAGAGACATGTTGGGCGCCCAACATACCTAAGGAAAGAGAGTTTATTTTGTGCATAAATGTATTTAGATACTTGCCAAAAGAAAAAGAGGAAACAAATTTCCCACACATGCAAGGGGAATTTCGGCCAAGAGACTAATAGGCAAGCCAAGGAACAAAAAAGGAAACAAATCCTAGCCTTCTAGAAGGCTGCCTTGGGCGCCTAAGAGGAATGGGAAATAAGGGTTATTTTGCTCATGAATATGTGATATTCTATAGAAGAGGAAACTACCTTATTGAAGGTGAGACCTCTCCTATAAATAGGAGCCCCATTTCCTCACAATTCATTCATCCAAGTTTAAGAGATTTGAGAGACTCTCTCTCTAGAACTTGGCCGAAAATCCTCTCTCTCTCTCTGTAGTTTATTTTCAATTATTTCTTGTCTTGGCACCTAGGTCCTCACTCGACCTAGTGTTTAGCTCTGCGACTTCGAGACTCGTTCTCAAGTCGTAGTGTTTAAAAGTGCCCACTCACTGATTCCTTCTTTTCGAGTGATTTAGTGATAGAAACTTTCGTGGTTGCTCGAGGTGCCGAGGAAAGGAAGAGAGACGTGCTGCGAGGGGAGACGAGCGTTGCAACTTTCCAAAAGCTTCTACAAGGTTCAAGCTTCAAGAAAGGTTAGTAACTTTAATAGCTCATATTAGTTTTTATTTACATGCACATGCTCTTGTCTAGGTTAGTAAAAACTAGTTTTACTTAAAAAGAAAATTTTTAAAATTCCGCCGCTTAACGAAGCGTTAAACTTTTTCTTAAACCCTAGATCGATTCCAACAAATGGTATCAGAGCTATGGTCAAAGGAATGCATGTGCATGTTTTTAAAATTATGAGCTTGAAAATCGTTTTCGAAAGTTTACTAATTTTGTGACAAGTTAGAATTGTAATCTTAGATTTTTTTTTTAATTTAATGCTCTTGTCTTTAAATTAAAAACCATGTTGATTTTCTATGAGTTTGGGATGATGTTAAAACACATTAGAATCAGTTCTAAAAGTTTTTAATTTTTTTTTATATTGAAAAACGTGTTTTAAAGGTTTGAGAATTTTCGAGTAAACTTTGTGACTAGTTTTATTTTCTTGCTAGTTCCGTTTATTTACTTGAATCGTTTTATGCATGTTGTTATTTCTTTTATTCTATGTTATTACCCTGCTAATAAAACACAAATAAAAGCTTTAAACAACCTCATAAAACGTTCCGTTACACTCGTTTCTTTTTCGCACCTAAAAGGACAAAGCTTTAATTTATTTCTTTTTCTTCGAGCTGGAATGTAAACCCGCATTAAAAGCGGCATAACTCTCTGCTCAGAAATCGAAATTTAATGATTCTTGAATCAAATTAAAGCTCTGTCTGTCCTCTGTCCAATGCCACCGGTTTCGGCTCAAAAGGACATCGGAGCCGCCAGTTATGGCGATTTTACTCCGAGGTGCGCGGCTGTCTGAAACTCCAGTTTTTTTTAGAAATCCGGATTTTCAAACCCCACTACCATGAGTTATAGAACTCTAATGAGAAAACTTTCTTGAGCAAAAATGTTTTTCATATGATTATAAACATGATGTGTAAAGATTAAAAGTTTTGTTTTTTGAAAGATTAATTGAAATTGAATTTTTACAAAACTAGTTTGAATTTTGAAAAACCGTTTTCACTTTCAAACTTGAAAATATTTTGTCATCCAAATCAAATAAATTTTCAAAATGTTTTCAAAACTATATCTATATCACATATGTTCAAAATCTATATGCTCTTGAAATTTTGAGTGGGAGGTCTCTTTGTAGACAAAACCGAAAAATAAAAAGATGTGTAATCTCAAACTTTCAAGTGTTCGAGTGAGTTGAAGTTCACACTTCCCTCACGCACTTTCCCGAAATAGAAAATAGGAAAAGATCGAGTATGTCCCTTGTGCCTTTATGCACTAATACTGCTCTGAACATGTCGATCTAGGATTCTCTTCTAGTTGTCCGCTCCGTCGCTCTCTAACTAGGAAATCTGTTTCCGAACTTAAAAGAGTCGATGAACCAACTCCAAAAACTAAGTGGGAGGGTTATACTCGTTGTTTGTAACCCGCGATCCCCAACACTAGTGAAAGATGCAATAACGTGGGACTAAGAGCCGCTCTTGCGACCCTCACTTAAATGTGAGTACTCCAAGGCGTTATTGCTTCGATCATTGCTCAATGAGCTACGTCCGAGAGTGATGCAATGATGGCAAGGCCTCCCCTTGGGGGATTGTTTTTCAAAGCTGATCTTTTGGACTAAGTGGTTGGTTGCACACTTAGGCTCAATCCCTAGTATCCTTCCTTAAGGCTCTGCGAAAGGATATGAGTGATCAAACCAATTTACAAGGTGGCTAGTCGAAATGATGTACTGACATCTTGGCTTAGCATTAATGATGTGTCATTTACTTATAAAAGGAGATTTTTTGCGGCCTTCTCTTGAGGGAGTAAATTATCGTTTGGTTTATAACACCTTTGGGTTTTACAAAAGTCTTAATAAAACTTAAATCCTAAACCAAAGACTAATCATAAACTTGTTTCAACTGTTATAGGCAATATGTCTCTCAACCCTCTCTCAACAATTCTTTCCTCGAATAAACTCGAAGGCGACAATTACGTCGACTGGAAACGTAACCTCGACATAGTCCTTACTGTCGACAAGCACAAATGGGTTCTCACCACCCCCTGTCCTCAAACGAATGATGATTCGACGCAAGAGGAGAAAGACGTCCTGGCGGCCTGGCTTCGATCCGATGAGATTGTGAGATGCTATATTTTGGCATCGATGAACAATGTGTTGCAACAACAACATCGTGATTTCGAAACTGCCACCGATATGCTCTACAATCTCCATGAGATGTTTGGAGGGCAAGGACGTCAAGCTAGGCAACAAGCGGTCCGACAATTCATGAACTGTCGTATGAAGGCTGGAACTCCCGTTAGAGATCATATGATGCTGATCATTAGCTATCTCAACGAGATGGAGATTCTTGGATCTGAGATTGATGGGGAGACCAAAATAGATATGATCTTGGAAACTCTCCCCGAAACCTTTGATACCTTCAAATTGAACTATTCCATGAACAAGCTGGAGTACACTGTTACCGAGCTCATGAAGGAACTTCAAACCGCTGAGGCACTCACTAAGAAAAAGAGGGCTCAAGGAGAAGTACATGCTACTGCCTCCACCTCTGGATCTAAGAAGAGACCTCGCAACGCCGAGAAAAAGAACCAACCTAAGGTTCAAACGAAGAAGAAGGCGCCAAAGGCTCCGAAGGTGGACAAGTCTAAAGACAAGTGCCACCACTGCAACGAGCCTGGTCACTGGCGTAGGAACTGTCCCGCCTACCTCAAAACCAAAGCTAAAGGTATTGTACTTGTTACTGAAGCCTGTTTAGTAGCTGATAATGTATCATCGTGGATTATTGACTCCGCTGCTACTAACCATATTTGCTGCTCCTTGACTGGTTTTAGGAAAAGCAAAAGCTTAGAGGATGGCGACTTCTGCTTCAAGTGGGGTGATGAGAGCGTGGTGTCTGCGAAGGCTGTGGGATCCGTGACGCTATCTTTTGAAGATCGAACTTTAAATTTGAATAATGTTTATTATGTTCCTTCCTTTGGGAAAAACCTAGTATCTGTTGCTCAACTTTTCGAGCAAGATTATTATTTAAAGTTTATAAAGAATGGAATTCGTATTTCTTTTTCTAATTCTTTCGTCACTGATGCATGTATGAAGAATGGTCTTTTTTACATCTATCCCACTCAACCTTCTCTTTTAGACACCGAAATAGATAACGATCTAATTAGGGAGCCAAAGAGGATCAAACTTTCTGAATCCTCCGATCTAACTAAATCAACATACCTCTGGCACTTAAGACTTGGTCATATCAGTCTAGATAGGATTAAGAGACTTGTGAGGAATGGTCCACTCCAAGCCTCTGCAATAGGTTCACTACCTACTTGTGAATCCTGCATAGAAGGAAAAATGACTAAGCGACCTTTCTCCGATAAGGGTCGAAGAGCCACTGAGTTGCTGGAACTAATACATTCTGATGTATGTGGTCCGCTCAACCAACAGGCACGTGGAGGATACGAATACTTCGTTACCTTCACTGATGATTACTCAAGATATGGGTTTGTCTATTTGCTTAAACACAAATCCGAGACCTTTAACGTATTTAAGGTCTTTAGGGCTTTAGTGGAAAAGCAAACTGGCAAAGTGATCAAAACCCTTCGATCTGATCGAGGTGGTGAGTATATGTCTGGAGAGTTCGATGACTTTCTTAAAGAAGAAGGTATCGCTTCTCAGCTTACCGCACCTGGCACACCTCAACAAAACGGAGTGTCAGAGAGAAGAAACCGAACTCTTATGGAGATGGTTAGATCAATGATGAGTTACTCATCACTCCCGCTTTCCTTTTGGGGATATGCCCTCGAAACAGCCGCCTACATTCTGAACCAAGTTCCGTCCAAAACGGTTCCTGGTACTCCTTATGAACGATGGACTGGCCGTAAAGTGAATCTTGGCCGCATCCGAATTTGGGGTTGCCCTGCACACGTGCTGAGGCAAAAGACTAGCAAGTTGGCTAGTAGGTCAGAATTGTGCCTGTTTGTAGGATATCCGAAGGAAACCAAAGGTTTTACCTTCTATAGTCCCGAGGACGATAAGACTTTCGTTAGCACGAATGCTCGTTTCCTTGAGGAGGACTTTATGAAGGATGCGAAACCTAGAAGCAAAATTGTGCTTGAAGAAAAGTTGGGTGAGGAAGCTTCTACCTCATCTGTAAGAACTGTTCTTACCCCAACTGAAACACAACCTAACTCATCAGAATCTCGTCAAGTAGTACTTCGACGTAGTGGGAGGGCTACTCAAAAGCCTGACAGGTACATGTCTTATGGAGACTCTCTTGTAGCCGTCTCTGACATGGATGATCCTGTTTCCTATAGCCAAGCAATGGCTTGTTCTGAATCAAACCTTTGGCTTGACGCCATGAAAGTTGAGATGCACTCGATGTATGTCAACAAAGTCTGGAAACTTGTAGACCTTCCTGAAGGGATTAAACCCGTAGGGTGTAAGTGGATATACAAGAAGAAAAGGGGTCCTGATGGGAACGTTGAGACGTTCAAAGCACGACTTGTGGCGAAGGGTTATACCCAACAAGAAGGGATTGACTATGAAGAAACCTTCTCGCCAGTCGCGATGCTTAAATCCATCCGCATACTCCTATCCATAGCTGCAGCTCTCGACTATGAGATCTGGCAAATGGATGTCAAGACAGCTTTTCTGAATGGCAATCTTGACGAGCGCATTTACATGGCTCAACCAGACGGTTTCGTGGATAAAGGTCAAGAGACCAAGGTTTGTGAGTTGCTTAAATCCATTTATGGACTAAAGCAAGCATCTAGGTCATGGAACATTAGATTCGATGAAACTGTAAAGAGCTTCGGCTTTGAACAGTCAATAGATGAGCCTTGTGTTTACAAGTTAATACACGAAGGCAAAGTTGTGTTTCTGGTACTATATGTCGATGATATACTACTCATTGGTAATGACGTGGGTAAGTTATCTGAGGTCAAGGTCTGGCTGGCAAAGCAATTCGATATGAAGGATCTAGGAGAAGCCGCGTACATTCTGGGAATCCAAATCTTTCGAGATAGGAAAAACCGGACCCTGTCGCTCTCTCAAGCATCTTATATTGATAAGGTGATGGATCGCTTCTCGATGCAAGACTGCAAGAGGGGTCAAACACCCTTTAGGCATGGAGTTTCACTCTCTAAGGACCAGTCTCCCAAGACTGCACAAGAGATTGAAGACATGAGGAAAATTCCTTACGCCTCTGCCGTAGGAAGCCTCATGTATGCTATGCTTTGCACCCGACCTGATATATGTTTCGCCGTTGGCGTAGTTAGTCGTTTCCAATCCAACCCTGGACCCGAGCACTGGATTGCTGTTAAGCATGTTCTTAAGTATCTTCGAAGAACTAGGAACTTGATGCTTACATACTCAGGTACTGACCTGACTATGACGGGATATACCGACTCCGATTTTCAAGCGGATAAGGATTCCAGGAAATCCACTTCGGGATCTGTGTTCATCCTTAATGGTGGAGCTGTTGTGTGGAGAAGTATTAAGCAATCTTGCATTGCTGACTCCACAATGGAAGCAGAATATGTGGCTGCTTGTGAAGCATCCAAAGAGGCTGTATGGCTTAGAAAGTTCCTTAAGTATTTGGAAATTGTTCCAAACGTCGACGAGCCCATGACACTTTATTGTGATAATAGTGGGGCTGTCGCTAACTCAAAGGAACCTAGAAGCCATAAGCGCTCTAAGCATATTGAGAGGAAATACCATTTGATTCGAGAGATCGTGCAGCGCGGAGACGTGGAAGTGAAGAAGATCTCAACGGTGGACAACCTCGCAGATCCATTCACCAAGGCCCTAGCGAACAAGGTCTTCGACCAACATCGTGAGGGATTAGGCATGAAGGACTACACACACCTTCTTTGAGTCAAGTGGGAGTTTGTTGTCAATGGTGCCCACAAGAAGAGTTGTAGTCTTTATTTTGAACATTTGATGTAATAAAGTCTCATGAAGACTCTTGCTTGTAATTGCCTTTTCATTCATTAATAAAGTTGAAACGTTCATTCAATCTTCCTTGTCTGAAGCTTTATGATAAAACCATAGTCTTTTAGTCCATAAACAAACTTAACAACTTACGAAGAGACAAATGTAGATTTGCATGAACAAACTCTTCGTAGTTTGCTTAAAACGATATATTCGCAATCTTAGGGTCAAAGGACTATTGACCTCAGTATGATTGTTAGAAGAATCTATGATGTCTGGTTATGAGGCATTGAGAGTTAGGAACTCTATAGTTCTTCTAGGTATCTTCCGAAGGTACTGAATTGACCAGTGCACTTCTAGAGACAAGATAAGAACAAACCATTTAACCTCTTATGTCTCGAAGTCACTATGTATGAATTGCATCATGCTTACCTTAATCCTGAAATGAGACATGCCATTTCACACCTTAGTATTCTCATTTGAGAAAGTCAAAGTTCGGACTCACTATGTGATTCCGAACAAGGCCTATTGGTGAGGTACTAAGTTGTGAGTCTGTCATGAGTAACTTTGTGAAGTTCTCATAGATATGGAATTCATGTACAAGATTGCTGAAATGCAATGTATGTCACCTCATGCTTTGTTCCTTGGAGTGTGAATAAATGAACTGGCCAGTGTCCAAATTGAGTCTTGACTCTTTTGGATGAAACAATGTGACTTGTTAGCTCCTCGTCAATACATTGTTTCTAACTTATTCACAAGCGACAAAGGAGTTGAGGAAATAACAGCTAGAAGGGTAAAATGGTAATTTAGTAAATCCCGACTAGCTGATGACATTCATGAAGGGTAGCATAGATAATATTCAGTGGATCCGCTCATTATAATTAGGTCGAATTCTTGAGTAGAAAACAAATTCATTTGAACCGAGAGATTTTCAGTGTCAGCTCTTTAGTGGAGTCAGCTGGCATTAAGCTAAACTTGGAAAAGGTTTGTGAACTTTTGAGTCCAAGTGTTTAGCTAAAGCTTTGTTCATTTGGGTCCATGAGGTCACTGTCACGAATCACATCGATAGGAATAGTTAAACTGGAAGCTAAGCCAAAACAAGAACGAAAATAGTTAAAAGGGTATTTTTGTCTTTTGAGACAAAGGATGAAATGAATGTCAATAAATTTTTTTGACAAGGTCATTTTGTGACATGTTTCACTCGGCCATGACTTGATCATTGGGCCTTGTGAATTAATTTCATTTCATAAGAATTTTATTGAAAATTCTTAATGGGCCTTTTTTCATGTTCTCATGAATAAATGAAGAAGCTTCTAGAAGCTCCTTCTAGAGACATGTTGGGCGCCCAACATACCTAAGGAAAGAGAGTTTATTTTGTGCATAAATGTATTTAGATACTTGCCAAAAGAAAAAGAGGAAACAAATTTCCCACACATGCAAGGGGAATTTCGGCCAAGAGACTAATAGGCAAGCCAAGGAACAAAAAAGGAAACAAATCCTAGCCTTCTAGAAGGCTGCCTTGGGCGCCTAAGAGGAATGGGAAATAAGGGTTATTTTGCTCATGAATATGTGATATTCTATAGAAGAGGAAACTACCTTATTGAAGGTGAGACCTCTCCTATAAATAGGAGCCCCATTTCCTCACAATTCATTCATCCAAGTTTAAGAGATTTGAGAGACTCTCTCTCTAGAACTTGGCCGAAAATCCTCTCTCTCTCTCTGTAGTTTATTTTCAATTATTTCTTGTCTTGGCACCTAGGTCCTC